>NC_140998.1:10357229-10684729 GCF_052327205.1 Somniosus microcephalus | reverse complement strand
TCCTCACAGTGACAGTGTCTACTCGCAGTGACACGGTCTCCTCGCTGTGACGCTGTCTCCTCGCAGTGACACGGTCTCCTCGCAGTGACACGGTCTCCTCGCAGTGACACTGTCTCCTCGCAGTGACACTGTCTCCTCGCAGTGACACGGCCTCCTCGCAGTGACTCTGTCTCCTCGCAGTGACATTGTCTCCTCGCAGTGACTCGGTCTCCTCGCAGTGACACTGTCTCCTCGCAGTGACACGGTCTCCTCGCAGTGACACGGTCTCCTCGCAGTGACACGGTCTCCTCGCAGTGACACTGTCTCCTCGCAGTGACACGGTCTCCTCGCAGTGATACCATCCCCTCGCAGTGGCACCGTCTCCTCACAGTGACACGGCCTCCTCGCAGTGACTCTGTCTCCTCGCAGTGACACTGTCTCCTCGCAGTGACTCGGTCTCCTCGCAGTGACACTGTCTCCTCGCAGTGACACGGTCTCCTCGCAGTGACACGGTCTCCTCGCAGTGACACGGTCTCCTCGCAGTGACACGGTCTCCTCACAGTGACAATGTCTCCTCGCAGTGACACGTTCTCCTCGCAGTGACAGGGACTCCTCGCAGTGACAGGGACTCCTCGCAGTGACAGGGACTCCTCGCAGTGACACGGTCTCCTCGCAGTGACACGGTCTCCTCGCAGTGACACCGTCTCCTCGCAGTGACACTGTCTCCTCGCAGTGACACAGTCTCCTCGCAGTGACACCGTCTCCTCGCAGTGACACGGTCTCCTCGCAGAGACACTGTCTCCTCACAGTGACAGGGTCTCCTCGCAGTGACACTGTCTCCTCGCAGTGACACGGTCTCCTCACAGTGACACGGTCTCCTCGCAGTGACACGTTCTCCTCGCAGTGACACCGTCTCCTCGCAGTGACACGGTCTCCTCGCAGTGACACGGTCTCCTCGCAGTGACACGGTCTCCTCACAGTGACAATGTCTCCTCGCAGTGACACGTTCTCCTCGCAGTGACAGGGACTCCTCGCAGTGACAGGGACTCCTCGCAGTGACAGGGACTCCTCGCAGTGACACGGTCTCCTCGCAGTGACAGGGACTCCTCGCAGTGATGCGGTCTCCTCGCAGTGACACTGTCTCCTCGCAGTGACGCGGTCTCCTCGCAGTGACGCGGTCTCCTCGCAGTGACGCGGCCTCCTCGCAGTGACACTGTCTCCTCGCAGTGACACTGTCTCCTCGCAGTGACACTGTCTCCTCGCAGTGACACGGTCTCCTCGCAGTGACACGATCTCCTCGCAGTGACACTGTCTCCTCGCAGTGACACGGTCTCCTCGCAGTGACACGGTCTCCTCGCAGTGACACGATCTCCTCGCAGTGACACCGTCTCCTCGCAGTGACACTGTCTCCTCGCAGTGACACGATCTCCTCACAGTGACACGATCTCCTCACAGTGACACGGTCTCCTCGCAGTGACACGGTCTCCTCGCAGTGACATGGTCTCCTCGCTGTGACAAGGTCTCCTCGCAGTGACACTGTCTCCTCGCAGTGACACCGTCTCCTCGCAGTGACACCGTCTCCTCGCAGTGACACTGTCTCCTCGCAGTGACACGGTCTCCTCGAACTGTCTCCTCGCAATGACACTGTCTCCTCGCAGTGACACGGCCTCCTCGCAGTGACACGGTCTCCTCGCAGTGACACGGTCTCCTCGCAGTGACACCGTCTCCTCGCAGTGACACCGTCTCCTCACAGTGACACGGTCTCCTCGCAGTGACACTGTCCCCTCGCAGTGACACCGTCTCCTCGCAGTGACACTGTCTCCTTGCAGTGACACTGTATCCTCGCAGTGACACGGCCTCCTCGCAGTGACACTGTCTCCTCGCAGTGACACGGTCTCCTCGCAGTGACACGGTCTCCTCGCAGTGACACCATCCCCTCGCAGTGGCACCGTCTCCTCACAGTGACACGGCCTCCTCGCAGTGACTCTGTCTCCTCGCAGTGACACTGTCTCCTCGCAGTGACTCGGTCTCCTCGCAGTGACACTGTCTCCTCGCAGTGACACGGTCTCCTCGCAGTGACACGGTCTCCTCGCAGTGACACGGTCTCCTCACAGTGACAATGTCTCCTCGCAGTGACACGTTCTCCTCGCAGTGACAGGGACTCCTCGCAGTGACAGGGACTCCTCGCAGTGACACGGTCTCCTCGCAGTGACACGGTCTCCTCGCAGTGACACTGTCTCCTCGCAGTGACACAGTCTCCTCGCAGTGACACCGTCTCCTCGCAGTGACACGGTCTCCTCGCAGTGACACTGTCTCCTCACAGTGACAGGGTCTCCTCGCAGTGACACGGTCTCCTCGCAGTGACACGGTCTCCTCGCAGTGACACGTTCTCCTCGCAGTGACACCGTCTCCTCGCAGTGACACGGTCTCCTCGCAGTGACACGGTCTCCTCGCAGTGACACGGTCTCCTCACAGTGACACGGTCTCCTCGCAGTGACACGTTCTCCTCGCAGTGACAGGGACTCCTCGCAGTGACAGGGACTCCTCGCAGTGACAGGGACTCCTCGCAGTGACACGGTCTCCTCGCAGTGACAGGGACTCCTCGCAGTGATGCGGTCTCCTCGCAGTGACACTGTCTCCTCGCAGTGACGCGGTCTCCTCGCAGTGACACGGCCTCCTCGCAGTGACACTGTCCCCTCGCAGTGACACTGTCTCCTCGCAGTGACACTGTCTCCTCGCAGTGACACGGTCTCCTCGCAGTGACACGATCTCCTCGCAGTGACACGGTCTCCTCGCAGTGACACGGTCTCCTCGCAGTGACACGATCTCCTCGCAGTGACACCGTCTCCTCGCAGTGACACTGTCTCCTCGCAGTGACACGATCTCCTCACAGTGACACGATCTCCTCACAGTGACACGGTCTCCTCGCAGTGACACGGTCTCCTCGCAGTGACACCGTCTCCTCGCAGTGGCACGGTCTCCTCGCAGTGACACCGTCTCCTCGCAGTGACACCGTCTCCTCGCAGTGGCACGGTCTCCTCGCAGTGACACGGTCTCCTCGCAGTGACACGGTCTCCTCGCAGTGACACGGTCTCCTCGCAGTGACACTGTCTCCTTGCAGTGACACTGTATCCTCGCAGTGACACGGCCTCCTCGCAGTGACACCGTCTCCTCGCAGTGACACTGTTTCCTCGCAGTGACTCTGTCACCTCGCAGTGACAGGGACTCCTCGCAGTGACACGGTCTCCTCGCAGTGACACGGTCTCCTCGCAGTGACAGGGACTCCTCGCAGTGACAGGGACTCCTCACAGTGACAGGGACTCCTTGCAGTGACACGGTCTCCTCACAGTGACAGTGTCTACTCGCAGTGACACGGTCTCCTCGCTGTGACGCTGTCTCCTCGCAGTGACACGGTCTCCTCGCAGTGACACGGTCTCCTCGCAGTGACACTGTCTCCTCGCAGTGACACTGTCTCCTCGCAGTGACACGGCCTCCTCGCAGTGACTCTGTCTCCTCGCAGTGACATTGTCTCCTCGCAGTGACTCGGTCTCCTCGCAGTGACACTGTCTCCTCGCAGTGACACGGTCTCCTCGCAGTGACACGGTCTCCTCGCAGTGACACGGTCTCCTCGCAGTGACACTGTCTCCTCGCAGTGACACGGTCTCCTCGCAGTGATACCATCCCCTCGCAGTGGCACCGTCTCCTCACAGTGACACGGCCTCCTCGCAGTGACTCTGTCTCCTCGCAGTGACACTGTCTCCTCGCAGTGACTCGGTCTCCTCGCAGTGACACTGTCTCCTCGCAGTGACACGGTCTCCTCGCAGTGACACGGTCTCCTCGCAGTGACACGGTCTCCTCGCAGTGACACGGTCTCCTCACAGTGACAATGTCTCCTCGCAGTGACACGTTCTCCTCGCAGTGACAGGGACTCCTCGCAGTGACAGGGACTCCTCGCAGTGACAGGGACTCCTCGCAGTGACACGGTCTCCTCGCAGTGACACGGTCTCCTCGCAGTGACACCGTCTCCTCGCAGTGACACTGTCTCCTCGCAGTGACACAGTCTCCTCGCAGTGACACCGTCTCCTCGCAGTGACACGGTCTCCTCGCAGAGACACTGTCTCCTCACAGTGACAGGGTCTCCTCGCAGTGACACTGTCTCCTCGCAGTGACACGGTCTCCTCACAGTGACACGGTCTCCTCGCAGTGACACGTTCTCCTCGCAGTGACACCGTCTCCTCGCAGTGACACGGTCTCCTCGCAGTGACACGGTCTCCTCGCAGTGACACGGTCTCCTCACAGTGACAATGTCTCCTCGCAGTGACACGTTCTCCTCGCAGTGACAGGGACTCCTCGCAGTGACAGGGACTCCTCGCAGTGACAGGGACTCCTCGCAGTGACACGGTCTCCTCGCAGTGACAGGGACTCCTCGCAGTGATGCGGTCTCCTCGCAGTGACACTGTCTCCTCGCAGTGACGCGGTCTCCTCGCAGTGACGCGGTCTCCTCGCAGTGACGCGGCCTCCTCGCAGTGACACTGTCTCCTCGCAGTGACACTGTCTCCTCGCAGTGACACTGTCTCCTCGCAGTGACACGGTCTCCTCGCAGTGACACGATCTCCTCGCAGTGACACTGTCTCCTCGCAGTGACACGGTCTCCTCGCAGTGACACGGTCTCCTCGCAGTGACACCGTCTCCTCGCAGTGACACTGTCTCCTCGCAGTGACACGATCTCCTCACAGTGACACGATCTCCTCACAGTGACACGGTCTCCTCGCAGTGACACGGTCTCCTCGCAGTGACATGGTCTCCTCGCTGTGACAAGGTCTCCTCGCAGTGACACTGTCTCCTCGCAGTGACACCGTCTCCTCGCAGTGACACCGTCTCCTCGCAGTGACACTGTCTCCTCGCAGTGACACGGTCTCCTCGAACTGTCTCCTCGCAATGACACTGTCTCCTCGCAGTGACACGGCCTCCTCGCAGTGACACGGTCTCCTCGCAGTGACACGGTCTCCTCGCAGTGACACCGTCTCCTCGCAGTGACACCGTCTCCTCACAGTGACACGGTCTCCTCGCAGTGACACTGTCCCCTCGCAGTGACACCGTCTCCTCGCAGTGACACTGTCTCCTTGCAGTGACACTGTATCCTCGCAGTGACACGGCCTCCTCGCAGTGACACTGTCTCCTCGCAGTGACACGGTCTCCTCGCAGTGACACGGTCTCCTCGCAGTGACACCATCCCCTCGCAGTGGCACCGTCTCCTCACAGTGACACGGCCTCCTCGCAGTGACTCTGTCTCCTCGCAGTGACACTGTCTCCTCGCAGTGACTCGGTCTCCTCGCAGTGACACTGTCTCCTCGCAGTGACACGGTCTCCTCGCAGTGACACGGTCTCCTCGCAGTGACACGGTCTCCTCACAGTGACAATGTCTCCTCGCAGTGACACGTTCTCCTCGCAGTGACAGGGACTCCTCGCAGTGACAGGGACTCCTCGCAGTGACACGGTCTCCTCGCAGTGACACGGTCTCCTCGCAGTGACACTGTCTCCTCGCAGTGACACAGTCTCCTCGCAGTGACACCGTCTCCTCGCAGTGACACGGTCTCCTCGCAGTGACACTGTCTCCTCACAGTGACAGGGTCTCCTCGCAGTGACACGGTCTCCTCGCAGTGACACGGTCTCCTCGCAGTGACACGTTCTCCTCGCAGTGACACCGTCTCCTCGCAGTGACACGGTCTCCTCGCAGTGACACGGTCTCCTCGCAGTGACACGGTCTCCTCACAGTGACACGGTCTCCTCGCAGTGACACGTTCTCCTCGCAGTGACAGGGACTCCTCGCAGTGACAGGGACTCCTCGCAGTGACAGGGACTCCTCGCAGTGACACGGTCTCCTCGCAGTGACAGGGACTCCTCGCAGTGATGCGGTCTCCTCGCAGTGACACTGTCTCCTCGCAGTGACGCGGTCTCCTCGCAGTGACACGGCCTCCTCGCAGTGACACTGTCCCCTCGCAGTGACACTGTCTCCTCGCAGTGACACTGTCTCCTCGCAGTGACACGGTCTCCTCGCAGTGACACGATCTCCTCGCAGTGACACGGTCTCCTCGCAGTGACACGGTCTCCTCGCAGTGACACGATCTCCTCGCAGTGACACCGTCTCCTCGCAGTGACACTGTCTCCTCGCAGTGACACGATCTCCTCACAGTGACACGATCTCCTCACAGTGACACGGTCTCCTCGCAGTGACACGGTCTCCTCGCAGTGACATGGTCTCCTCGCTGTGACAAGGTCTCCTCGCAGTGACACTGTCTCCTCGCAGTGACACCATCTCCTCGCAGTGACACCGTCTCCTCGGAGTGACACTGTCTCCTCGCAGTGACACGGTCTCCTCGAACTGTCTCCTCGCAATGACACTGTCTCCTCGCAGTGACACGGCCTCCTCGCAGTGACACGGTCTCCTCGCAGTGACACGGTCTCCTCGCAGTGACACCGTCTCCTCGCAGTGACACCGTCTCCTCACAGTGACACGGTCTCCTCGCAGTGACACTGTCCCCTCGCAGTGACACCGTCTCCTCGCAGTGACACTGTCTCCTTGCAGCGACACTGTATCCTCGCAGTGACACGGCCTCCTCGCAGTGACACTGTCTCCTCGCAGTGACACGGTCTCCTCGCAGTGACGCAGTCTCCTCGCAGTGACACTGTCTCCTCACAGTGACACGGTCTCCTCGCAGTGACATGGTCTCCTCGCAGTGACACCGTCTCCTCGCAGTGACACTGTCTACTCGCAGTGACACCGTCTCCTCGCAGTGACACTGTCCCCTCGCAGTGACACGGTCTCCTCGCAGTGACACGGTCTCCTCGCAGTGACACGGTCTCCTCGCAGTGACACCGTCTCCTCGCAGTGACAGCGTCTCCTCGCAGTGACACGGTCTCCTCGCAGTGACACCGTCTCCTCGCAGTGACACCGTCTCCTCGCAGTGGCACAGTCTCCTCGCAGTGACACGGTCTCCTCGCAGTGACACGGTCTCCTCGCAGTGACACTGTATCCTCGCAGTGACACGGCCTCCTCGCAGTGACACCGTCTCCTCGCAGTGACACTTTCTCCTCGCAGTGACTCTGTCACCTCGCAGTGACACGGTCTCCTCGCAGTGACACGGTCTCCTCGCAGTGACACGATCTCCTCGCAGTGACATGGTCTCCTCGCAGTGACACGGTCTCCTCGCAGTGACACGATCTCCTCGCAGTGACACCGTCTCCTCGCAGTGACACCGTCTCCTCGCAGTGACACTGTCTCCTCGCAGTGACACGTTCTCCTCACAGTGACACGGTCTCCTCGCAGTGACACGGTCTCCTCGCAGTGACATGGTCTCCTCGCTGTGACAAGGTCTCCTCGCGGTGACACTGTCTCCTCGCAGTGACACTGTCTCCTCGCAGTGACTCGGTCTCCTCGCAGTGACACCGTCTCCTCGCAGTGACACTGTCTCCTCGCAGTGACACTGTCTCCTCGCAGTGACACGGTCTCCTCGAACTGTCTCCTCGCAATGACACTGTCTCCTCGCAGTGACACGGCCTCCTCGCAGTGACACGGTCTCCTCGCAGTGACATGGCCTCCTCGCAGTGACACGGTCTCCTCGCAGTGACACTGTCCCCTCGCAATGACACCGTCTCCTCGCAGTGACACTGTCTCCTTGCAGTGACACTGTATCCTCGCAGTGACACGGCCTCCTCGCAGTGACACTGTCTCCTCGCAGTGACACGGTCTCCTCGCAGTGACACAGTCTCCTCGCAGTGACACTGTCTCCTCACAGTGACACGGTCTCCTCGCAGTGACACCGTCTCCTCGCAGTGACACCGTCTCCTCGCAGTGACACCGTCTCCTCGCAGTGACACGGTCTCCTCGCAGTGACACCGTCTCCTCGCAGTGGCACGGTCTCCTCGCAGTGACACGGTCTCCTCGCAGTGACACTGTCTCCTTGCAGTGACACTGTATCCTCGCAGTGACACGGCCTCCTCGCAGTGACACCGTCTCCTCGCAGTGACACTGTCTCCTCGCAGTGACTCTGTCACCTCGCAGTGACACGGTCTCCTCGCAGTGACACCATCCCCTCGCAGTGGCACCGTCTCCTCACAGTGACACGGCCTCCTCGCAGTGACTCTGTCTCCTCGCAGTGACACTGTCTCCTCGCAGTGACTCGGTCTCCTCGCAGTGACACTGTCTCCTCGCAGTGACACGGTCTCCTCGCAGTGACACGGTCTCCTCACAGTGACAATGTCTCCTCGCAGTGACACGTTCTCCTCGCAGTGACAGGGACTCCTCGCAGTGACAGGGACTCCTCGCAGTGACACGGTCTCCTCGCAGTGACACGGTCTCCTCGCAGTGACACTGTCTCCTCGCAGTGACACAGTCTCCTCGCAGTGACACCGTCTCCTCGCAGTGACACGGTCTCCTCGCAGTGACACTGTCTCCTCACAGTGACAGGGTCTCCTCGCAGTGACACGGTCTCCTCGCAGTGACACGGTCTCCTCGCAGTGACACGTTCTCCTCGCAGTGACACCGTCTCCTCGCAGTGACACGGTCTCCTCGCAGTGACACGGTCTCCTCGCAGTGACACGGTCTCCTCACAGTGACACGGTCTCCTCGCAGTGACACGTTCTCCTCGCAGTGACAGGGACTCCTCGCAGTGACAGGGACTCCTCGCAGTGACAGGGACTCCTCGCAGTGACACGGTCTCCTCGCAGTGACAGGGACTCCTCGCAGTGATGCGGTCTCCTCGCAGTGACACTGTCTCCTCGCAGTGACGCGGTCTCCTCGCAGTGACACGGCCTCCTCGCAGTGACACTGTCCCCTCGCAGTGACACTGTCTCCTCGCAGTGACACTGTCTCCTCGCAGTGACACGGTCTCCTCGCAGTGACACGATCTCCTCGCAGTGACACGGTCTCCTCGCAGTGACACGGTCTCCTCGCAGTGACACGATCTCCTCGCAGTGACACCGTCTCCTCGCAGTGACACTGTCTCCTCGCAGTGACACGATCTCCTCACAGTGACACGATCTCCTCACAGTGACACGGTCTCCTCGCAGTGACACGGTCTCCTCGCAGTGACATGGTCTCCTCGCTGTGACAAGGTCTCCTCGCAGTGACACTGTCTCCTCGCAGTGACACCATCTCCTCGCAGTGACACCGTCTCCTCGGAGTGACACTGTCTCCTCGCAGTGACACGGTCTCCTCGAACTGTCTCCTCGCAATGACACTGTCTCCTCGCAGTGACACGGCCTCCTCGCAGTGACACGGTCTCCTCGCAGTGACACGGTCTCCTCGCAGTGACACCGTCTCCTCGCAGTGACACCGTCTCCTCACAGTGACACGGTCTCCTCGCAGTGACACTGTCCCCTCGCAGTGACACCGTCTCCTCGCAGTGACACTGTCTCCTTGCAGCGACACTGTATCCTCGCAGTGACACGGCCTCCTCGCAGTGACACTGTCTCCTCGCAGTGACACGGTCTCCTCGCAGTGACGCAGTCTCCTCGCAGTGACACTGTCTCCTCACAGTGACACGGTCTCCTCGCAGTGACATGGTCTCCTCGCAGTGACACCGTCTCCTCGCAGTGACACTGTCTACTCGCAGTGACACCGTCTCCTCGCAGTGACACTGTCCCCTCGCAGTGACACGGTCTCCTCGCAGTGACACGGTCTCCTCGCAGTGACACGGTCTCCTCGCAGTGACACCGTCTCCTCGCAGTGACAGCGTCTCCTCGCAGTGACACGGTCTCCTCGCAGTGACACCGTCTCCTCGCAGTGACACCGTCTCCTCGCAGTGGCACAGTCTCCTCGCAGTGACACGGTCTCCTCGCAGTGACACGGTCTCCTCGCAGTGACACTGTATCCTCGCAGTGACACGGCCTCCTCGCAGTGACACCGTCTCCTCGCAGTGACACTTTCTCCTCGCAGTGACTCTGTCACCTCGCAGTGACACGGTCTCCTCGCAGTGACACGGTCTCCTCGCAGTGACACGATCTCCTCGCAGTGACAAGGTCTCCTCGCAGTGACACGGTCTCCTCGCAGTGACACGATCTCCTCGCAGTGACACCGTCTCCTCGCAGTGACACCGTCTCCTCGCAGTGACACTGTCTCCTCGCAGTGACACGTTCTCCTCACAGTGACACGGTCTCCTCGCAGTGACACGGTCTCCTCGCAGTGACATGGTCTCCTCGCTGTGACAAGGTCTCCTCGCGGTGACACTGTCTCCTCGCAGTGACACTGTCTCCTCGCAGTGACTCGGTCTCCTCGCAGTGACACCGTCTCCTCGCAGTGACACTGTCTCCTCGCAGTGACACTGTCTCCTCGCAGTGACACGGTCTCCTCGAACTGTCTCCTCGCAATGACACTGTCTCCTCGCAGTGACACGGCCTCCTCGCAGTGACACGGTCTCCTCGCAGTGACATGGCCTCCTCGCAGTGACACGGTCTCCTCGCAGTGACACTGTCCCCTCGCAATGACACCGTCTCCTCGCAGTGACACTGTCTCCTTGCAGTGACACTGTATCCTCGCAGTGACACGGCCTCCTCGCAGTGACACTGTCTCCTCGCAGTGACACGGTCTCCTCGCAGTGACACAGTCTCCTCGCAGTGACACTGTCTCCTCACAGTGACACGGTCTCCTCGCAGTGACACCGTCTCCTCGCAGTGACACCGTCTCCTCGCAGTGACACCGTCTCCTCGCAGTGACACGGTCTCCTCGCAGTGACACGGTCTCCTCGCAGTGACACCGTCTCCTCGCAGTGGCACGGTCTCCTCGCAGTGACACGGTCTCCTCGCAGTGACACTGTCTCCTTGCAGTGACACTGTATCCTCGCAGTGACACGGCCTCCTCGCAGTGACACCGTCTCCTCGCAGTGACACTGTCTCCTCGCAGTGACTCTGTCACCTCGCAGTGACAGGGACTCCTCGCAGTGACACGGTCTCCTCGCAGTGACACGGTCTCCTCGCAGTGACAGGGACTCCTCGCAGTGACAGGGGCTCCTCACAGTGACAGGGACTCCTTGCAGTGACACGGTCTCCTCACAGTGACAGTGTCTACTCGCAGTGACACGGTCTCCTCGCTGTGACGCTGTCTCCTCGCAGTGACGCTGTCTCCCCGCAGTGACACGGTCTCCTCGCAGTGACACGGTCTCCTCGCAGTGACACGGTCTCCTCGCAGTGACACTGTCTCCTCGCAGTGACACGGTCTCCTCGCAGTGACACCGTCCCCTCGCAGTGGCACCGTCTCCTCACAGTGACACGGCCTCCTCGCAGTGACTCTGTCTCCTCGCAGTGACACTGTCTCCTCGCAGTGACTCGGTCTCCTCGCAGTGACACTGTCTCCTCGCAGTGACACGGTCTCCTCACAGTGACAATGTCTCCTCGCAGTGACACGGTCTCCTCGCAGTGACACCGTCTCCTCGCAGTGACACCGTCTCCTCGCAGTGACACTGTCTCCTCGCAGTGACACAGTCTCCTCGCAGTGACACCGTCTCCTCGCAGTGACACGGTCTCCTCGCAGTGACACTGTCTCCTCACAGTGACAGGGTCTCCTCGCAGTGACACTGTCTCCTCGCAGTGACACGGTCTCCTCGCAGTGACACGTTCTCCTCGCAGTGACACCGTCTCCTCGCAGTGACACCGTCTCCTCGCAGTGACACTGTCTCCTCGCAGTGACTCTGTCTCCTCGCAGTGAAACGGTCTCCTCGCAGTGACACTGTCTCCTCGAACTGTCTCCTCGCAATGACACTGTCTCCTCGCAGTGACACGGCCTCCTCGCAGTGACACGGTCTCCTCGCAGTGACATGGCCTCCTCGCAGTGACACGGTCTCCTCGCAGTGACACCGTCTCCTCGCAGTGACACCGTCTCCTCGCAGTGACACGGTCTCCTCGCAGTGACACCGTCCCCTCGCAGTGACACCGTCTCCTCGCAGTGACACTGTCTCCTTGCAGTGACACTGTATCCTCGCAGTGACACGGCCTCCTCGCAGTGACACCGTCTCCTCGCAGTGACACGGTCTCCTCGCAGTGACGCGGTCTCCTCGCAGTGACACCGTCTCCTCACAGTGACACCGTCTCCTCGCAGTGACACCGTCTCCTCGCAGTGACACTGTCCCCTCGCAGTGACACTGTCTCCTCACAGTGACACGGTCTCCTCGCAGTGACACGGTCTCCTCGCAGTGACACCGTCTCCTCGCAGTGACACCGTCTCCTCGCAGTGACACCGTCTCCTCGCAGTGGCACGGTCTCCTCGCAGTGACACGGTCTCCTCGCAGTGACACGGTCTCCTCGCAGTGACACGGTCTCCTCGCAGTGACACTGTCTCCTTGCAGTGACACTGTATCCTCGCAGTGACACGGCCTCCTCGCAGTGACACCGTCTCCTCGCAGTGACACTGTTTCCTCGCAGTGACTCTGTCACCTCGCAGTGACAGGGACTCCTCGCAGTGACACGGTCTCCTCGCAGTGACACGGTCTCCTCGCAGTGACAGGGACTCCTCGCAGTGACAGGGACTCCTCACAGTGACAGGGACTCCTTGCAGTAACACGGTCTCCTCACAGTGACAGTGTCTACTCGCAGTGACACGGTCTCCTCGCTGTGACGCTGTCTCCTCGCAGTGACACGGTCTCCTCGCAGTGACACGGTCTCCTCGCAGTGACACTGTCTCCTCACAGTGACACGGTCTCCTCGCAGTGACACCGTCTCCTTGCAGTGACACCGTCTCCTCGCAGTGACACCGTCTCCTCGCAGTGACACGGTCTCCTCGCAGTGACACGGTCTCCTCGCAGTGACACCGTCTCCTCGCAGTGGCACGGTCTCCTCGCAGTGACACGGTCTCCTCGCAGTGACACTGTCTCCTTGCAGTGACACTGTATCCTCGCAGTGACACGGCCTCCTCGCAGTGACACCGTCTCCTCGCAGTGACACTGTCTCCTCGCAGTGACTCTGTCACCTCGCAGTGACAGGGACTCCTCGCAGTGACACGGTCTCCTCGCAGTGACACGGTCTCCTCGCAGTGACAGGGACTCCTCGCAGTGACAGGGGCTCCTCACAGTGACAGGGACTCCTTGCAGTGACACGGTCTCCTCACAGTGACAGTGTCTACTCGCAGTGACACGGTCTCCTCGCTGTGACGCTGTCTCCTCGCAGTGACGCTGTCTCCCCGCAGTGACACGGTCTCCTCGCAGTGACACGGTCTCCTCGCAGTGACACGGTCTCCTCGCAGTGACACGGTCTCCTCGCAGTGACACGGTCTCCTCGCAGTGACACCGTCCCCTCGCAGTGGCACCGTCTCCTCACAGTGACACGGCCTCCTCGCAGTGACTCTGTCTCCTCGCAGTGACACTGTCTCCTCGCAGCGACTCGGTCTCCTCGCAGTGACACTGTCTCCTCGCAGTGACACGGTCTCCTCACAGTGACAATGTCTCCTCGCAGTGACACGGGACACCGTCTCCTCGCAGTGACACTGTCTCCTCGCAGTGACACAGTCTCCTCGCAGTGACACCGTCTCCTCGCAGTGACACGGTCTCCTCGCAGTGACACTGTCTCCTCACAGTGACAGGGTCTCCTCGCAGTGACACGGTCTCCTCGCAGTGACACGTTCTCCTCGCAGTGACACCGTCTCCTCGCAGTGACACCGTCTCCTCGCAGTGACACTGTCTCCTCGCAGTGACTCTGTCTCCTCGCAGTGAAACGGTCTCCTCGCAGTGACACTGTCTCCTCGAACTGTCTCCTCGCAATGACACTGTCTCCTCGCAGTGACACGGCCTCCTCGCAGTGACACGGTCTCCTCGCAGTGACATGGCCTCCTCGCAGTGACACGGTCTCCTCGCAGTGACACCGTCTCCTCGCAGTGACACCGTCTCCTCGCAGTGACACGGTCTCCTCGCAGTGACACCGTCCCCTCGCAGTGACACCGTCTCCTCGCAGTGACACTGTCTCCTTGCAGTGACACTGTATCCTCGCAGTGACACGGCCTCCTCGCAGTGACACCGTCTCCTCGCAGTGACACGGTCTCCTCGCAGTGACGCGGTCTCCTCGCAGTGACACCGTCTCCTCACAGTGACACCGTCTCCTCGCAGTGACACCGTCTCCTCGCAGTGACACTGTCCCCTCGCAGTGACACTGTCTCCTCACAGTGACACGGTCTCCTCGCAGTGACACGGTCTCCTCGCAGTGACACCGTCTCCTCGCAGTGACACCGTCTCCTCGCAGTGGCACGGTCTCCTCGCAGTGACACCGTCTCCTCGCAGTGACACCGTCTCCTCGCAGTGGCACGGTCTCCTCGCAGTGACACGGTCTCCTCGCAGTGACACGGTCTCCTCGCAGTGACACGGTCTCCTCGCAGTGACACTGTATCCTCGCAGTGACACGGCCTCCTCGCAGTGACACCGTCTCCTCGCAGTGACACTGTTTCCTCGCAGTGACTCTGTCACCTCGCAGTGACAGGGACTCCTCGCAGTGACACGGTCTCCTCGCAGTGACACGGTCTCCTCGCAGTGACAGGGACTCCTCGCAGTGACAGGGACTCCTCACAGTGACAGGGACTCCTTGCAGTGACACGGTCTCCTCACAGTGACAGTGTCTACTCGCAGTGACACGGTCTCCTCGCTGTGACGCTGTCTCCTCGCAGTGACACGGTCTCCTCGCAGTGACACGGTCTCCTCGCAGTGACACTGTCTCCTCGCAGTGACACGGCCTCCTCGCAGTGACTCTGTCTCCTCGCAGTGACATTGTCTCCTCGCAGTGACTCGGTCTCCTCGCAGTGACACTGTCTCCTCGCAGTGACACGGTCTCCTCGCAGTGACACGGTCTCCTCGCAGTGACACGGTCTCCTCGCAGTGACACTGTCTCCTCGCAGTGACACGGTCTCCTCGCAGTGATACCATCCCCTCGCAGTGGCACCGTCTCCTCACAGTGACACGGCCTCCTCGCAGTGACTCTGTCTCCTCGCAGTGACACTGTCTCCTCGCAGTGACTCGGTCTCCTCGCAGTGACACTGTCTCCTCGCAGTGACACGGTCTCCTCGCAGTGACACGGTCTCCTCGCAGTGACACGGTCTCCTCGCAGTGACACGGTCTCCTCACAGTGACAATGTCTCCTCGCAGTGACACGTTCTCCTCGCAGTGACAGGGACTCCTCGCAGTGACAGGGACTCCTCGCAGTGACAGGGACTCCTCGCAGTGACACGGTCTCCTCGCAGTGACACCGTCTCCTCGCAGTGACACCGTCTCCTCGCAGTGACACTGTCTCCTCGCAGTGACACAGTCTCCTCGCAGTGACACCGTCTCCTCGCAGTGACACGGTCTCCTCGCAGAGACACTGTCTCCTCACAGTGACAGGGTCTCCTCGCAGTGACACTGTCTCCTCGCAGTGACACGGTCTCCTCACAGTGACACGGTCTCCTCGCAGTGACACGTTCTCCTCGCAGTGACACCGTCTCCTCGCAGTGACACGGTCTCCTCGCAGTGACACGGTCTCCTCGCAGTGACACGGTCTCCTCACAGTGACAATGTCTCCTCGCAGTGACACGTTCTCCTCGCAGTGACAGGGACTCCTCGCAGTGACAGGGACTCCTCGCAGTGACAGGGACTCCTCGCAGTGACACGGTCTCCTCGCAGTGACAGGGACTCCTCGCAGTGATGCGGTCTCCTCGCAGTGACACTGTCTCCTCGAACTGTCTCCTCGCAATGACACTGTCTCCTCGCAGTGACACGGCCTCCTCGCAGTGACACGGTCTCCTCGCAGTGACATGGCCTCCTCGCAGTGACACGGTCTCCTCGCAGTGACACCGTCTCCTCGCAGTGACACCGTCTCCTCGCAGTGACACGGTCTCCTGGCAGTGACACCGTCCCCTCGCAGTGACACCGTCTCCTCGCAGTGACACTGTCTCCTTGCAGTGACACTGTATCCTCGCAGTGACACGGCCTCCTCGCAGTGACACCGTCTCCTCGCAGTGACACGGTCTCCTCGCAGTGACGCGGTCTCCTCGCAGTGACACCGTCTCCTCACAGTGACACCGTCTCCTCGCAGTGACACCGTCTCCTCGCAGTGACACCGTCTCCTCGCAGTGACACTGTCCCCTCGCAGTGACACTGTCTCCTCACAGTGACACGGTCTCCTCGCAGTGACACGGTCTCCTCGCAGTGACACCGTCTCCTCGCAGTGACACCGTCTCCTCGCAGTGGCACGGTCTCCTCGCAGTGACACCGTCTCCTCGCAGTGACACCGTCTCCTCGCAGTGACACCGTCTCCTCGCTGTGACGCTGTCTCCTCGCAGTGACACGGTCTCCTCGCAGTGACACGGTCTCCTCGCAGTGACACTGTCTCCTCACAGTGACACGGTCTCCTCGCAGTGACACCGTCTCCTCGCAGTGACACCGTCTCCTCGCAGTGACACCGTCTCCTCGCAGTGACACGGTCTCCTCGCAGTGACACGGTCTCCTCGCAGTGACACCGTCTCCTCGCAGTGGCACGGTCTCCTCGCAGTGACACGGTCTCCTCGCAGTGACACTGTCTCCTTGCAGTGACACTGTATCCTCGCAGTGACACGGCCTCCTCGCAGTGACACCGTCTCCTCGCAGTGACACTGTCTCCTCGCAGTTACTCTGTCACCTCGCAGTGACAGGGACTCCTCGCAGTGACACGGTCTCCTCGCAGTGACACGGTCTCCTCGCAGTGACAGGGACTCCTCGCAGTGACAGGGGCTCCTCACAGTGACAGGGACTCCTTGCAGTGACACGGTCTCCTCACAGTGACAGTGTCTACTCGCAGTGACACGGTCTCCTCGCTGTGACGCTGTCTCCTCGCAGTGACGCTGTCTCCCCGCAGTGACACGGTCTCCTCGCAGTGACACGGTCTCCTCGCAGTGACACGGTCTCCTCGCAGTGACACGGTCTCCTCGCAGTGACACCGTCCCCTCGCAGTGGCACCGTCTCCTCACAGTGACACGGCCTCCTCGCAGTGACTCTGTCTCCTCGCAGTGACACTGTCTCCTCGCAGTGACTCGGTCTCCTCGCAGTGACACTGTCTCCTCGCAGTGACACGGTCTCCTCACAGTGACAATGTCTCCTCGCAGTGACACGGTCTCCTCGCAGTGACACCGTCTCCTCGCAGTGACACCGTCTCCTCGCAGTGACACTGTCTCCTCGCAGTGACACTGTCTCCTCACAGTGACAGGGTCTCCTCGCAGTGACACTGTCTCCTCGCAGTGACACGGTCTCCTCGCAGTGACACGTTCTCCTCGCAGTGACACCGTCTCCTCGCAGTGACACCGTCTCCTCGCAGTGACACTGTCTCCTCGCAGTGACTCTGTCTCCTCGCAGTGAAACGGTCTCCTCGCAGTGACACTGTCTCCTCGAACTGTCTCCTCGCAATGACACTGTCTCCTCGCAGTGACACGGCCTCCTCGCAGTGACACGGTCTCCTCGCAGTGACATGGCCTCCTCGCAGTGACACGGTCTCCTCGCAGTGACACCGTCTCCTCGCAGTGACACCGTCTCCTCGCAGTGACACGGTCTCCTCGCAGTGACACCGTCCCCTCGCAGTGACACCGTCTCCTCGCAGTGACACTGTCTCCTTGCAGTGACACTGTATCCTCGCAGTGACACGGCCTCCTCGCAGTGACACCGTCTCCTCGCAGTGACACGGTCTCCTCGCAGTGACGCGGTCTCCTCGCAGTGACACCGTCTCCTCACAGTGACACCGTCTCCTCGCAGTGACACCGTCTCCTCGCAGTGACACCGTCTCCTCGCAGTGACACTGTCCCCTCGCAGTGACACTGTCTCCTCACAGTGACACGGTCTCCTCGCAGTGACACGGTCTCCTCGCAGTGACACCGTCTCCTCGCAGTGGCTCGGTCTCCTCGCAGTGACACCGTCTCCTCGCAGTGACACCGTCTCCTCGCAGTGGCACGGTCTCCTCGCAGTGACACGGTCTCCTCGCAGTGACACGGTCTCCTCGCAGTGACACGGTCTCCTCGCAGTGACACTGTCTCCTTGCAGTGACACTGTATCCTCGCAGTGACACGGCCTCCTCGCAGTGACACCGTCTCCTCGCAGTGACACTGTTTCCTCGCAGTGACTCTGTCACCTCGCAGTGACAGGGACTCCTCGCAGTGACACGGTCTCCTCGCAGTGACACGGTCTCCTCGCAGTGACAGGGACTCCTCGCAGTGACAGGGACTCCTCACAGTGACAGGGACTCCTTGCAGTGACACGGTCTCCTCACAGTGACAGTGTCTACTCGCAGTGACACGGTCTCCTCGCTGTGACGCTGTCTCCTCGCAGTGACACGGTCTCCTCGCAGTGACACGGTCTCCTCGCAGTGACACTGTCTCCTCGCAGTGACACTGTCTCCTCGCAGTGACACGGCCTCCTCGCAGTGACTCTGTCTCCTCGCAGTGACATTGTCTCCTCGCAGTGACTCGGTCTCCTCGCAGTGACACGGTCTCCTCGCAGTGACACGGTCTCCTCGCAGTGACACGGTCTCCTCGCAGTGACACTGTCTCCTCGCAGTGACACGGTCTCCTCGCAGTGATACCATCCCCTCGCAGTGGCACCGTCTCCTCACAGTGACACGGCCTCCTCGCAGTGACTCTGTCTCCTCGCAGTGACACTGTCTCCTCGCAGTGACTCGGTCTCCTCGCAGTGACACTGTCTCCTCGCAGTGACACGGTCTCCTCGCAGTGACACGGTCTCCTCGCAGTGACACGGTCTCCTCACAGTGACAATGTCTCCTCGCAGTGACACGTTCTCCTCGCAGTGACAGGGACTCCTCGCAGTGACAGGGACTCCTCGCAGTGACAGGGACTCCTCGCAGTGACACGGTCTCCTCGCAGTGACACGGTCTCCTCGCAGTGACACCGTCTCCTCGCAGTGACACTGTCTCCTCGCAGTGACACAGTCTCCTCGCAGTGACACCGTCTCCTCGCAGTGACACGGTCTCCTCGCAGAGACACTGTCTCCTCACAGTGACAGGGTCTCCTCGCAGTGACACTGTCTCCTCGCAGTGACACGGTCTCCTCACAGTGACACGGTCTCCTCGCAGTGACACGTTCTCCTCGCAGTGACACCGTCTCCTCGCAGTGACACGGTCTCCTCGCAGTGACACGGTCTCCTCGCAGTGACACGGTCTCCTCACAGTGACAGTGTCTCCTCGCAGTGACACGTTCTCCTCGCAGTGACAGGGACTCCTCGCAGTGACAGGGACTCCTCGCAGTGACAGGGACTCCTCGCAGTGACACGGTCTCCTCGCAGTGACAGGGACTCCTCGCAGTGATGCGGTCTCCTCGCAGTGACACTTTCTCCTCGCAGTGACGCGGTCTCCTCGCAGTGACGCGGTCTCCTCGCAGTGACACTGTCTCCTCGCAGTGACACGGTCTCCTCGCAGTGACACGATCTCCTCGCAGTGACACTGTCTCCTCGCAGTGACACGGTCTCCTCGCAGTGACACGGTCTCCTCGCAGTGACACGATCTCCTCGCAGTGACACCGTCTCCTCGCAGTGACACTGTCTCCTCGCAGTGACACGATCTCCTCACAGTGACACGATCTCCTCACAGTGACACGGTCTCCTCGCAGTGACACGGTCTCCTCGCAGTGACATGGTCTCCTCGCTGTGACAAGGTCTCCTCGCAGTGACACTGTCTCCTCGCAGTGACACCGTCTCCTCGCAGTGACACCGTCTCCTCGCAGTGACACTGTCTCCTCGCAGTGACACGGTCTCCTCGAACTGTCTCCTCGCAATGACACTGTCTCCTCGCAGTGGCACGGCCTCCTCGCAGTGACACGGTCTCCTCGCAGTGACACGGTCTCCTCGCAGTGACACCGTCTCCTCGCAGTGACACCGTCTCCTCACAGTGACACGGTCTCCTCGCAGTGACACTGTCCCCTCGCAGTGACACCGTCTCCTCGCAGTGACACTGTCTCCTTGCAGTGACACTGTATCCTCGCAGTGACACGGCCTCCTCGCAGTGACACTGTCTCCTCGCAGTGACACGGTCTCCTCGCAGTGACACGGTCTCCTCGCAGTGACACCATCCCCTCGCAGTGGCACCGTCTCCTCACAGTGACACGGCCTCCTCGCAGTGACTCTGTCTCCTCGCAGTGACACTGTCTCCTCGCAGTGACTCGGTCTCCTCGCAGTGACACTGTCTCCTCGCAGTGACACGGTCTCCTCGCAGTGACACGGTCTCCTCGCAGTGACACGGTCTCCTCGCAGTGACACGGTCTCCTCACAGTGACAATGTCTCCTCGCAGTGACACGTTCTCCTCGCAGTGACAGGGACTCCTCGCAGTGACAGGGACTCCTCGCAGTGACAGGGACTCCTCGCAGTGACACGGTCTCCTCGCAGTGACACGGTCTCCTCGCAGTGACACCGTCTCCTCGCAGTGACACCGTCTCCTCGCAGTGACACAGTCTCCTCGCAGTGACACCGTCTCCTCGCAGTGACACGGTCTCCTCGCAGCGACACTGTCTCCTCACAGTGACAGGGTCTCCTCGCAGTGACACGGTCTCCTCGCAGTGACACGGTCTCCTCGCAGTGACACGTTCTCCTCGCAGTGACACCGTCTCCTCGCAGTGACACGGTCTCCTCGCAGTGACACGGTCTCCTCACAGTGACAATGTCTCCTCGCAGTGACACGTTCTCCTCGCAGTGACAGGGACTCCTCGCAGTGACAGGGACTCCTCGCAGTGACAGGGACTCCTCGCAGTGACACGGTCTCCTCGCAGTGACAGGGACTCCTCGCAGTGATGCGGTCTCCTCGCAGTGACACTGTCTCCTCGCAGTGACGCGGTCTCCTCGCAGTGACACGGCCTCCTCGCAGTGACACTGTCTCCTCGCAGTGACACTGTCTCCTCGCAGTGACACTGTCTCCTCGCAGTGACACGGTCTCCTCGCAGTGACACGATCTCCTCGCAGTGACACTGTCTCCTCGCAGTGACACGGTCTCCTCGCAGTGACACGGTCTCCTCGCAGTGACACGATCTCCTCGCAGTGACACCGTCTCCTCGCAGTGACACTGTCTCCTCGCAGTGACACGATCTCCTCACAGTGACACGATCTCCTCACAGTGACACGGTCTCCTCGCAGTGACACGGTCTCCTCGCAGTGACATGGTCTCCTCGCTGTGACAAGGTCTCCTCGCAGTGACACTGTCTCCTCGCAGTGACACCGTCTCCTCGCAGTGACACCGTCTCCTCGCAGTGACACTGTCTCCTCGCAGTGACACGGTCTCCTCGAACTGTCTCCTCGCAATGACACTGTCTCCTCGCAGTGACACGGCCTCCTCGCAGTGACACGGTCTCCTCGCAGTGACACGGTCTCCTCGCAGTGACACCGTCTCCTCGCAGTGACACCGTCTCCTCACAGTGACACGGTCCCCTCGCAGTGACACTGTCTCCTCGCAGTGACACTGTCTCCTTGCAGCGACACTGTATCCTCGCAGTGACACGGCCTCCTCGCAGTGACACTGTCTCCTCGCAGTGACACGGTCTCCTCGCAGTGACGCAGTCTCCTCGCAGTGACACTGTCTCCTCACAGTGACACGGTCTCCTCGCAGTGACATGGTCTCCTCGCAGTGACACCGTCTCCTCGCAGTGACACTGTCTCCTCGCAGTGACACCGTCTCCTCGCAGTGACACTGTCCCCTCGCAGTGACACGGTCTCCTCGCAGTGACACGGTCTCCTCGCAGTGACACCGTCTCCTCGCAGTGACACCGTCTCCTCGCAGTGACACCGTCTCCTCGCAGTGACACGGTCTCCTCGCAGTGACACCGTCTCCTCGCAGTGACACCGTCTCCTCGCAGTGGCACAGTCTCCTCGCAGTGACACGGTCTCCTCGCAGTGACACTGTATCCTCGCAGTGACACGGCCTCCTCGCAGTGACACCGTCTCCTCGCAGTGACACTTTCTCCTCGCAGTGACTCTGTCACCTCGCAGTGACACGGTCTCCTCGCAGTGACACGATCTCCTCGCAGTGACACTGTCTCCTCGCAGTGACATGGTCTCCTCGCAGTGACACGGTCTCCTCGCAGTGACACGATCTCCTCGCAGTGACACCGTCTCCTCGCAGTGACACCGTCTCCTCGCAGTGACACTGTCTCCTCGCAGTGACACGTTCTCCTCACAGTGACACGGTCTCCTCGCAGTGACACGGTCTCCTCGCAGTGACATGGTCTCCTCGCTGTGACAAGGTCTCCTCGCGGTGACACTGTCTCCTCGCAGTGACACTGTCTCCTCGCAGTGACTCGGTCTCCTCGCAGTGACACCGTCTCCTCGCAGTGACACTGTCTCCTCGCAGTGACACGGTCTCCTCGAACTGTCTCCTCACAATGACACTGTCTCCTCGCAGTGACACGGCCTCCTCGCAGTGACACGGTCTCCTCGCAGTGACATGGCCTCCTCGCAGTGACACGGTCTCCTCGCAGTGACACTGTCCCCTCGCAATGACACCGTCTCCTCGCAGTGACACTGTCTCCTTGCAGTGACACTGTATCCTCGCAGTGACACGGCCTCCTCGCAGTGACACTGTCTCCTCGCAGTGACACGGTCTCCTCACAGTGACACAGTCTCCTCGCAGTGACACTGTCTCCTCGCAGTGACACGGTCTCCTCGCAGTGACACGGTCTCCTCGCAGTGACACCGTCTCCTCGCAGTGACACCGTCTCCTCGCAGTGACACGGTCTCCTCGCAGTGACACGGTCTCCTCGCAGTGACAGGGACTCCTCGCAGTGACAGGGACTCCTCGCAGTGACACGGTCTCCTCGCAGTGACACGGTCTCCTCGCAGTGACACCGTCTCCTCGCAGTGACACTGTCTCCTCGCAGTGACACAGTCTCCTCGCAGTGACACCGTCTCCTCGCAGTGACACGGTCTCCTCGCAGCGACACTGTCTCCTCACAGTGACAGGGTCTCCTCGCAGTGACACGGTCTCCTCGCAGTGACACGGTCTCCTCGCAGTGACACGTTCTCCTCGCAGTGACACCGTCTCCTCGCAGTGACACGGTCTCCTCGCAGTGACACGGTCTCCTCACAGTGACAATGTCTCCTCGCAGTGACACGTTCTCCTCGCAGTGACAGGGACTCCTCGCAGTGACAGGGACTCCTCGCAGTGACAGGGACTCCTCGCAGTGACACGGTCTCCTCGCAGTGACAGGGACTCCTCGCAGTGATGCGGTCTCCTCGCAGTGACACGGTCTCCTCGCAGTGACACTGTCTCCTCGCAGTGACACGTTCTCCTCACAGTGACACGGTCTCCTCGCAGTGACACGGTCTCCTCGCAGTGACATGGTCTCCTCACTGTGACAAGGTCTCCTCGCGGTGACACTGTCTCCTCGCAGTGACACTGTCTCCTCGCAGTGACTCGGTCTCCTCGCAGTGACACCGTCTCCTCGCAGTGACACTGTCTCCTCGCAGTGACACTGTCTCGTCGCAGTGACACGGTCTCCTCGAACTGTCTCCTCGCAATGACACTGTCTCCTCGCAGTGACACGGCCTCCTCGCAGTGACACGGTCTCCTCGCAGTGACATGGCCTCCTCGCAGTGACACGGTCTCCTCGCAGTGACACTGTCCCCTCGCAATGACACCGTCTCCTCGCAGTGACACTGTCTCCTTGCAGTGACACTGTATCCTCGCAGTGACACGGCCTCCTCGCAGTGACACTGTCTCCTCGCAGTGACACGGTCTCCTCGCAGTGACACAGTCTCCTCGCAGTGACACTGTCTCCTCACAGTGACACGGTCTCCTCGCAGTGACACCGTCTCCTCGCAGTGACACCGTCTCCTCGCAGTGACACCGTCTCCTCGCAGTGACACGGTCTCCTCGCAGTGACACGGTCTCCTCGCAGTGACAGGGACTCCTCGCAGTGACAGGGACTCCTCGCAGTGACAGGGACTCCTCGCAGTGACACGGTCTCCTCGCAGTGACACGGTCTCCTCGCAGTGACACCGTCTCCTCGCAGTGACACAGTCTCCTCGCAGTGACACGGTCTCCTCGCAGCGACACTGTCTCCTCACAGTGACAGGGTCTCCTCGCAGTGACACGGTCTCCTCGCAGTGACACGGTCTCCTCGCAGTGACACGTTCTCCTCGCAGTGACACCGTCTCCTCGCAGTGACACGGTCTCCTCGCAGTGACACGGTCTCCTCACAGTGACAATGTCTCCTCGCAGTGACACGTTCTCCTCGCAGTGACAGGGACTCCTCGCAGTGACAGGGACTCCTCGCAGTGACAGGGACTCCTCGCAGTGACACGGTCTCCTCGCAGTGACAGGGACTCCTCGCAGTGATGCGGTCTCCTCGCAGTGACACTGTCTCCTCGCAGTGACGCGGTCTCCTCGCAGTGACACGGCCTCCTCGCAGTGACACTGTCTCCTCGCAGTGACACGGCCTCCTCGCAGTGACACTGTCTCCTCGCAGTGACACTGTCTCCTCGCAGTGACACTGTCTCCTCGAAGTGACACGGTCTCCTCGCAGTGACACGATCTCCTCGCAGTGACACTGTCTCCTCGCAGTGACACGGTCTCCTCGCAGTGACACGGTCTCCTCGCAGTGACACGATCTCCTCGCAGTGACACCGTCTCCTCGCAGTGACACTGTCTCCTCGCAGTGACACGATCTCCTCACAGTGACACGATCTCCTCACAGTGACACGGTCTCCTCGCAGTGACACGGTCTCCTCGCAGTGACATGGTCTCCTCGCTGTGACAAGGTCTCCTCGCAGTGACACTGTCTCCTCGCAGTGACACCGTCTCCTCGCAGTGACACCGTCTCCTCGCAGTGACACTGTCTCCTCGCAGTGACACGGTCTCCTCGAACTGTCTCCTCGCAATGACACTGTCTCCTCGCAGTGACACGGCCTCCTCGCAGTGACACGGTCTCCTCGCAGTGACACGGTCTCCTCGCAGTGACACCGTCTCCTCGCAGTGACACCGTCTCCTCACAGTGACACGGTCTCCTCGCAGTGACACTGTCCCCTCGCAGTGACACCGTCTCCTCGCAGTGACACTGTCTCCTTGCAGCGACACTGTATCCTCGCAGTGACACGGCCTCCTCGCAGTGACACTGTCTCCTCGCAGTGACACGGTCTCCTCGCAGTGACGCAGTCTCCTCGCAGTGACACTGTCTCCTCACAGTGACACGGTCTCCTCGCAGTGACATGGTCTCCTCGCAGTGACACCGTCTCCTCGCAGTGACACCGTCTCCTCGCAGTGACACTGTCCCCTCGCAGTGACACGGTCTCCTCGCAGTGACACCGTCTCCTCGCAGTGACACCGTCTCCTCGCAGTGACACCGTCTCCTCGCAGTGACACGGTCTCCTCGCAGTGACACCGTCTCCTCGCAGTGACACCGTCTCCTCGCAGTGGCACAGTCTCCTCGCAGTGACACGGTCTCCTCGCAGTGACACGGTCTCCTCGCAGTGACACTGTATCCTCGCAGTGACACGGCCTCCTCGCAGTGACACCGTCTCCTCGCACTGACACTTTCTCCTCGCAGTAACTCTGTCACCTCGCAGTGACACGGTCTCCTCGCAGTGACACGATCTCCTCGCAGTGACATGGTCTCCTCGCAGTGACACCGTCTCCTCGCAGTGACACGGTCTCCTCGCAGTGACACGGTCTCCTCACAGTGACAATGTCTCCTCGCAGTGACACGTTCTCCTCGCAGTGACAGGGACTCCTCGCAGTGACAGGGACTCCTCGCAGTGACAGGGACTCCTCGCAGTGACACGGTCTCCTCGCAGTGACAGGGACTCCTCGCAGTGATGCGGTCTCCTCGCAGTGACACGGTCTCCTCGCAGTGACACTGTCTCCTCGCAGTGACACGTTCTCCTCACAGTGACACGGTCTCCTCGCAGTGACACGGTCTCCTCGCAGTGACATGGTCTCCTCGCTGTGACAAGGTCTCCTCGCGGTGACACTGTCTCCTCGCAGTGACACTGTCTCCTCGCAGTGACTCGGTCTCCTCGCAGTGACACCGTCTCCTCGCAGTGACACTGTCTCCTCGCAGTGACACTGTCTCCTCGCAGTGACTCGGTCTCCTCGCAGTGACACCGTCTCCTCGCAGTGACACTGTCTCCTCGCAGTGACACTGTCTCCTCGCAGTGACACGGTCTCCTCGAACTGTCTCCTCGCAATGACACTGTCTCCTCGCAGTGACACGGCCTCCTCGCAGTGACACGGTCTCCTCGCAGTGACATGGCCTCCTCGCAGTGACACGGTCTCCTCGCAGTGACACTGTCCCCTCGCAATGACACCGTCTCCTCGCAGTGACAATGTCTCCTTGCAGTGACACTGTATCCTCGCAGTGACACGGCCTCCTCGCAGTGACACTGTCTCCTCGCAGTGACACGGTCTCCTCGCAGTGACACAGTCTCCTCGCAGTGACACTGTCTCCTCACAGTGACACGGTCTCCTCGCAGTGACACCGTCTCCTCGCAGTGACACCGTCTCCTCGCAGTGACACCGTCTCCTCGCAGTGACACGGTCTCCTCGCAGTGACACGGTCTCCTCGCAGTGACAGGGACTCCTCGCAGTGACAGGGACTCCTCGCAGTGACAGGGACTCCTCGCAGTGACACGGTCTCCTCGCAGTGACACCGTCTCCTCGCAGTGACACCGTCTCCTCGCAGTGACACTGTCTCCTCGCAGTGACACAGTCTCCTCGCAGTGACACCGTCTCCTCGCAGTGACACGGTCTCCTCGCAGCGACACTGTCTCCTCACAGTGACAGGGTCTCCTCGCAGTGACACGGTCTCCTCGCAGTGACACGGTCTCCTCGCAGTGACACGTTCTCCTCGCAGTGACACCGTCTCCTCGCAGTGACACGGTCTCCTCGCAGTGACACGGTCTCCTCACAGTGACAATGTCTCCTCGCAGTGACACGTTCTCCTCGCAGTGACAGGGACTCCTCGCAGTGACAGGGACTCCTCGCAGTGACAGGGACTCCTCGCAGTGACACGGTCTCCTCGCAGTGACAGGGACTCCTCGCAGTGATGCGGTCTCCTCGCAGTGACACTGTCTCCTCGCAGTGACGCGGTCTCCTCGCAGTGACACTGTCTCCTCGCAGTGACACTGTCTCCTCGCAGTGACACTGTCTCCTCGCAGTGACACGGTCTCCTCGCAGTGACACGATCTCCTCGCAGTGACACTGTCTCCTCGCAGTGACACGGTCTCCTCGCAGTGACACGGTCTCCTCGCAGTGACACGATATCCTCGCAGTGACACCGTCTCCTCGCAGTGACACTGTCTCCTCGCAGTGACACGATCTCCTCACAGTGACACGATCTCCTCACAGTGACACGGTCTCCTCGCAGTGACACGGTCTCCTCGCAGTGACATGGTCTCCTCGCTGTGACAAGGTCTCCTCGCAGTGACACTGTCTCCTCGCAGTGACACCGTCTCCTCGCAGTGACACCGTCTCCTCGCAGTGACACTGTCTCCTCGCAGTGACACGGTCTCCTCGAACTGTCTCCTCGCAATGACACTGTCTCCTCGCAGTGACACGGCCTCCTCGCAGTGACACGGTCTCCTCGCAGTGACACGGTCTCCTCGCAGTGACACCGTCTCCTCGCAGTGACACCGTCTCCTCACAGTGACACGGTCTCCTCGCAGTGACACTGTCCCCTCGCAGTGACACCGTCTCCTCGCAGTGACACTGTCTCCTTGCAGCGACACTGTATCCTCGCAGTGACACGGCCTCCTCGCAGTGACACTGTCTCCTCGCAGTGACACGGTCTCCTCGCAGTGACGCAGTCTCCTCGCAGTGACACTGTCTCCTCACAGTGACACGGTCTCCTCGCAGTGACATGGTCTCCTCGCAGTGACACCGTCTCCTCGCAGTGACACCGTCTCCTCGCAGTGACACTGTCCCCTCGCAGTGACACGGTCTCCTCGCAGTGACACGGTCTCCTCGCAGTGACACCGTCTCCTCGCAGTGACACCGTCTCCTCGCAGTGACACCGTCTCCTCGCAGTGACACGGTCTCCTCGCAGTGACATCGTCTCCTCGCAGTGACACCGTCTCCTCGCAGTGGCACAGTCTCCTCGCAGTGACACGGTCTCCTCGCAGTGACACGGTCTCCTCGCAGTGACACTGTATCCTCGCAGTGACACGGCCTCCTCGCAGTGACACCGTCTCCTCGCAGTGACACTTTCTCCTCGCAGTAACTCTGTCACCTCGCAGTGACACGGTCTCCTCGCAGTGACACGATCTCCTCGCAGTGACATGGTCTCCTCGCAGTGACACGGTCTCCTCGCAGTGACACGATCTCCTTGCAGTGACACCGTCTCCTCGCAGTGACACCGTCTCCTCGCAGTGACACTGTCTCCTCGCAGTGACACGTTCTCCTCACAGTGACACGGTCTCCTCGCAGTGACACGGTCTCCTCGCAGTGACATGGTCTCCTCGCTGTGACAAGGTCTCCTCGCGGTGACACTGTCTCCTCGCAGTGACACTGTCTCCTCGCAGTGACTCGGTCTCCTCGCAGTGACACCGTCTCCTCGCAGTGACACTGTCTCCTCGCAGTGACACTGTCTCCTCGCAGTGACACGGTCTCCTCGAACTGTCTCCTCGCAATGACACTGTCTCCTCGCAGTGACACGGCCTCCTCGCAGTGACACGGTCTCCTCGCAGTGACATGGCCTCCTCGCAGTGACACGGTCTCCTCGCAGTGACACTGTCCCCTCGCAATGACACCGTCTCCTCGCAGTGACACTGTCTCCTTGCAGTGACACTGTATCCTCGCAGTGACACGGCCTCCTCGCAGTGACACTGTCTCCTCGCAGTGACACGGTCTCCTCGCAGTGACACAGTCTCCTCGCAGTGACACTGTCTCCTCACAGTGACACGGTCTCCTCGTAGTGACACCGTCTCCTCGCAGTGACACCGTCTCCTCGCAGTGACACCGTCTCCTCGCAGTGACACGGTCTCCTCGCAGTGACACGGTCTCCTGGCAGTGGCACGGTCTCCTCGCAGTGACACGGTCTCCTCGCAGTGACACTGTCTCCTTGCAGTGACACTGTATCCTCGCAGTGACACGGCCTCCTCGCAGTGACACCGTCTCCTCGCAGTGACACTGTCTCCTCGCAGTGACTCTGTCACCTCGCAGTGACAGGGACTCCTCGCAGTGACACGGTCTCCTCGCAGTGACACGGTCTCCTCGCAGTGACAGGGACTCCTCGCAGTGACAGGGGCTCCTCACAGTGACAGGGACTCCTTGCAGTGACACGGTCTCCTCACAGTGACAGTGTCTACTCGCAGTGACACGGTCTCCTCGCTGTGACGCTGTCTCCTCGCAGTGACGCTGTCTCCCCGCAGTGACACGGTCTCCTCGCAGTGACACTGTCTCCTCGCAGTGACACGGTCTCCTCGCAGTGACTCGGTCTCCTCGCAGTGACACGGTCTCCTCACAGTGACAATGTCTCCTCGCAGTGACACGGTCTCCTCGCAGTGACACCGTCTCCTCGCAGTGACACCGTCTCCTCGCAGTGACACTGTCTCCTCGCAGTGACACAGTCTCCTCGCAGTGACACCGTCTCCTCGCAGTGACACGGTCTCCTCGCAGTGACACTGTCTCCTCACAGTGACAGGGTCTCCTCGCAGTGACACTGTCTCCTCGCAGTGACACGGTCTCCTCGCAGTGACACGTTCTCCTCGCAGTGACACCGTCTCCTCGCAGTGACACCGTCTCCTCGCAGTGACACTGTCTCCTCGCAGTGACTCTGTCTCCTCGCAGTGAAACGGTCTCCTCGCAGTGACACTGTCTCCTCGCAGTGACATGGTCTCCTCGCAGGGACACCGTCTCCTCGCAGGGACACCGTCTCCTCGCAGTGACACCGTCTCCTCGCAGTGACACTTTCTCCTCGCAGTGACACTGTCTCCACGCAGTGACACGGTCTCCTCGCAGTGACACGGTCTTCTCGCAGTGACACGGTCTCCTCGCAGTGACACCGTCTCCTCACAGTGACACCGTCTCCTCGCAGTGAAACCGTCTGCTCGCAGTGACACGGTCTCTTCGCAGTGGCACTGTTTCCTCGCAGTGACACTGTCTCCTCGCAGTGACACGGTCTCCTCGCAGTGACACGGTCTCCTCGCAGTGACACGGTCTCCTCGCAGTGACATGTTCTCCTCGCAGTGACACGGTCTCCTCGCAGTGACAGGTACTCCTCGCAGTGACACGGTCTCCTCGCAGTGACAGGGACTCCTTGCAGTGACAGGGACTTCTCGCAGTGACACGGTCTCCTCGCAGTGACAGGGACTCCTCGCAGTGACGCGGTGTCCTCGCAGTGACACTGTCTCCTCGCAGTGACGCGGTGTCCTCGCAGTGACACTGTCTCCTCGCAGTGACACTGTCTCCTCGCAGTGAAACTGTCTCCTCGCATTGACACGGTCTCCTCGCAGTGACACGATCTCCTCGCAGTGACACCGTCTCCTCGCAGTGACACCGTCTCCTCGCAGTGACACGATCTCCTCACAGTGACACCGTCTCCTCGCAGTGACACCGTCTCCTCGCAGTGACATGGTCTCCTCGCAGTGACAAGGTCTCCTCGCAGTGACACTGTCTCCTCGCAATGACACTGTCTCCTCGCAGTGACTCGGTCTCCTCGCAGTGACGCTGTCTCCTCGCAGTGACTCGGTCTCCTCGCAGTGACACAGTCTCCTCGCAGTGACACGGTCTCCTCGAACTGTCTCCTCGCAATGACACTGTCTCCTCGCAGTGACACGGCCTCCTCGCAGTGACACGGTCTCCTCGCAGTGACATGGCCTCCTCGCAGTGACACGGTCCCCTCGCAGTGACACGGTCTCCTCGCAGTGACACGGTCTCCTCGCAGTGACACCGTCCCCTCGCAGTGACACTGTCTCCTCGCAGTGACACTGTATCCTCGCAGTGACACGGCCTCCTCGCAGTGACACTGTCTCCTCGCAGTGACGCGGTCTCCTCGCAGTGACACGGTCTCCTCGCAGTGACACGGTCTCCTCGCAGTGACACCGTCTCCTCGCAGTGACACCGTCTCCTCGCAGTGACACCGTCTCCTCGCAGTGACACTGTCCCCTCGCAGTGACACCGTCTCCTCACAGTGACACCGTCTCCTCGCAGTGACACCGTCTCCTCGCAGTGACACCGTCTCCTCGCAGTGACACGGTCTCCTCGCAGTGACACCGTCTCCTCGCAGTGACACCGTCTCCTCGCAGTGGCACGGTCTCCTCGCAGTGACACGGTCTCCTTGCAGTGACACCGTCTCCTCGCAGTGACACCGTCTCCTCGCAGTGACACTGTATCCTCGCAGTGACACGGCCTCCTCGCAGTGACACCGTCTCCTCGCAGTGACACTGTCTCCTCGCAGTGACACTGTCTCCTCGCAGTGACTCTGTCACCTCGCAGTGACAGGGACTCCTCGCAGTGACACGGTCTCCTCACGGTGACACGGTCTCCTCGCAGTGACAGGGACTCCTCGCAGTGACAGGGACTCCTCACAGTGACAGGGACTCCTCGCAGTGACACGGTCTCCTCGCTGTGACGCTGTCTCCTCGCAGTGACGCTGTCTCCCCGCAGTGACACGGTCTCCTCGCAGTGACACGGTCTCCTCGCAGTGACACGGTCTCCTCGCAGTGACACGGCCTCCTCGCAGTGACACTGTCTCCTCGCAGTGACACTGTCTCCTCGCAGTGACACGGCCTCCTCGCAGTGACTCTGTCTCCTCGCAGTGACACTGTCTCCTCGCAGTGACACTGTCTCCTCGCAGTGACTCGTTCTCCTCGCAGTGACACTGTCTCCTCGCAGTGACACGGTCTCCTCGCAGTGACACGGTCTCCTCGCAGTGACACCGTCCCCTCGCAGTGATACGGTCTCCTCGCAGTGACACGGTCTCCTCGCAGTGACACCGTCCCCTCGCAGTGACACTGTCTCCTCGCAGTGACAGGGTCTCCTCGCAGTGACACTGTCTCCTCGCAGTGACACGGTCTCCTCGCAGTGACACATTCTCCTCGCAGTGACACCGTCTCCTCGCAGTGACACCGTCTCCTCGCAGTGACACTGTCTGCTCGCAGTGACACTGTCTCCTCGCAGTGACACGGTCTCCTCGCAGTGACACGGTCTCCTCGCAGTGACACGGTCTTCTCGCAGTGACACCGTCTCCTCGCAGTGACACCGTCTCCTCGCCGTGAAACCGTCTGCTCGCAGTGACACGGTCTCTTCGCAGTGGCACTGTCTCCTCGCAGTGACACGGTCTCCTCGCAGTGACACTGTCTCCTCGCAGTGACACGGTCTCCTCGCAGTGACACGTTCTCCTCGCAGTGACACGGTCTCCTCGCAGTGACACGGTCTCCTCGCATTGACACTGTCCCCTCTCAGTGACACGTCCTCCTCGCAGTGACATTGTCTCCTTGCAGTGACACGGTCTCCTCGCAGTGACACGGTCTCCTCGCAGTGACACTGTCACCTCGCAGTGACACGGTCTCCTTGCAGTGACATTGTCTCCTCGCAGTGACACCGTCTCCTCGCAGTGACATGGTCTCCTTGCAGTGACATTGTCTCCTCGCAGTGACACTGTCACCTCGCAGTGACACGGTCTCCTCGCAGTGACACGGTCTCCTCGCAGTGACATTGTCTCCTCGCAGTGACACTGTCACCTCGCAGTGACACGGTCTCCTTGCAGTGACACGGTCTCCTCGCAGTGACACCGTCTCCTCGCAGTGACACGGTCTCCTCGCAGTGACTTTGCCTCCTTGCAGTGACACTGTCTCCTCGCAGTGACGCGGTCTCCTCGCAGTACCACGGTCTCCTCGCAGTGACATTGTATCCTCGCAGTGACACCGTCTGCTCGCAGTGACACGGTCTCCTCGCAGTGACACCGTCTCCTCGCAGTGACACTCTCTCCTCGCAGTGACCCTGTCTCCTCACAGTGACGCGGTCTCTTCGCAGTGACACGGTCTCCTCGCAGTGACACCGTCTCCTTGCAGTGACACCGTATCCTCGCAGTGACACCGCCTCCTCGCAGTGACACCATCTCCTCGCAGTGACACCGTCTCCTCGCAGTGACACCGTCTCCTCTCAGTGACTCCGTCTCCTCGCAGTGACACCGTCTCCTCGCAGTGACACGCTCTCCTCGCAGTGACACGGTCTCCTCGCAGTGACACCGTCTCCTCACAGTGACACCGTCTCCTCGCAGTGACACGGTCTCCTCGCGGTGACACGGTCTCCTCATGTTGACACTGTCTCCTCGCAGTGACACCGTCTCCTCGCAGTGACACCGTCTCCTCGCAGTGACACGGTCTCCTCGCAGTGATTCTGTCTCCTCGCAGTGACATGGTCTCCTTGCAGTGACACTGTCTCCTCGCAGTGACACGGTCTCCTCGAAGTGACACGGTCTTCTCGCAGTGACACGGTCTCCTCGCAGTGACACGGTCTCCTCGCAGTGGCACTGTCTCCTCGCAGTCATAGAGTCATAGAGTTATACAGCACTGATAGAGGCCCTTCGGCCCATCGTGTCCGCGCCGGCCATCAAGCCCTGTCTAATCTAATCCCATATTCCAGCATTTGGTCCGTAGCCTTGTATGCTATGGCATTTCAAGTGCTCATCCAAATGCTTCTTGAATTTTGTGAGGGTTCCAGCCTCCACAACCCTTTCAGGCAGTGAGTTCCAGACTCCAACCACCCTCTGGGTGAAAAAGTTATTTCTCAAATCCCCTCTAAACCTCCCGCCCTTTACCTTGAATCTATGCCCCCTAGTTATTGACCCTTCTACTAAGGGAAAAAGCTCCTTAGTATCCATCCTATCTATGCCCCTCATAATTTTGTACACCTCAATCATGTCCCCCCTCAGCCTCCTCTGCTCCAAGGAAAACAAACCCAATCTGCCCAGGCTCTCTTCATAGCTGAAGCGCTCCAGCCTTGGTAACATCCTGGTGAATCTCCTCTGCACCCTCTCCAAAGCTATCACATCCTTCCTGTAGTGTGGCGACCAGAACTGCACACAGTATTCCAGCTGTGGCCTAACCAGTGTTTTATACAGCTCCATCATAACCTCCTTGCTCTTGTATTCTATGCCTCGGCTAATGAAGGCAAGTATCCCATATGCCTTTTTTACCACCTTATCCACCTGTTCCGCCGCCTTCAGGGATCTGTGTACTTGCACACCCAGATCCCTCTGACCCTCCGTCTTGCCTAGGGTCTTACCATTCATTGTGTATTCCCTTGCCTTGTTAGTCCCCCCAAAGTGCATCACCTCGCGCTTTTCCGGGTTAAATTCCATTTGCCACTGTTCCGCCCATCTGACCAACCCATATATATTGTCCTGCAGACTGAGGCTACCCTCCTCGCTATTTACCACCCTACCAATTTTTGTATCATCCGCGAACTTACTGATCATACCTTTTACATTCATATCCAAGTCATTAATGTAGACCACAAACAGCAAGGGACCCAGCACCGATCCCTGTGGTACCCCACTGGCCACAGGCTTCCAGTCACAAAAACAACCTTCGACCATCACCCTCTGCCTTCTGCCACTAAGCCAGTTTTGTATCCAATGTGCCAAGGCACCCTGGATTCCATGGGCTCTTACCTTCTTGACCAGTCTCCTGTGCGGGATTTTATCGAAGGCCTTACTGAAATCCATGTATACCACATCCACTGCGTTACCCTCATCCACACACCTAGTCACCCCCTCAAAAAATTCAATCAAATTAGTCAGACATGATCTTCCCTTGACAAAGCCATGTTGACTATCCCTGATTAATCCTTGCCTCTCCAAGTGGAGAGTAATTTTGTCCCTCAGAATTTTTTCCAATAATTTTCCTACCACTGATGTTAGGCTCACTGGCCTGTAGTTCCCCGGTTTTTCCCTACTCCCCTTCTTGAATAATGGCACTACATTAGCGGTTCTCCAGTCCTCTGGCACATCCCCTGTGGCCAGAGAGGTTCTGAATATATGTGTTAGAGCCCCCGCAATCTCTTCCTTTGCCTCACACAGCAGCCTGGGATACATTTCGTCTGGGCCTGGGGATTTATCCATTTTTAGGCCTGCTAAAACCGTCAATACCTCCTCCCTCTCGATGTTAATATGTTCGAGCATATCACAGTCCCCCCGCCCTATTTCTATGTCTACATCGTCCCTCTCCATAGTGAAAACAGATGCAAAAAATTAATTTAGAACCCCTCCTACATCTTCCGGCTCCACACACAGATTGCCACTTTTGTCCCTAATGGGCCCTATTTTTTCCCTAGTTATCCTCTTACCCTTAATATACTTATAAAACATCTTAGGATTTTCCTTTATTTTGCTCGCCAGTGTTATTTCATGGCCCCTCCTTGATCTCCTAATTTCTTTTTTAAGTATCCCCCTGCACTTTTTGTACTCCTCTAGGGCTTCCTCCGTCTTTAGCCTTTTGTATCTGCCAAAAGCCCTCCTTTTTTTTCTAATCCATTCTCGTATATCCCCTGACATCCAAGGTTCCCTGTGGTTTTTGGAACCACCCTTGACATTTACGGGAACATGTTGCCATTGTATGATCTCAATCTCCCTTCTGAAAGCCTCCCATTGCTCCGATGCGGATTTTCCTACAAGTAGCTGATCCCAGTCCATTTTGGCCAGATCCTGCCTTATCCTATTAAAATCGGCCTTCCCCCAATTTAGAACCTTTATTTCCGGCCCATCCCTGTCCTTTTCCATGACCACCTTAAATCTCACCATATTATGGTCACTGTCACCAAAGTGCTCACCTACTAGCACTTCTTCCACTTGGCCGGCCACATTCCCTAGAATTAGGTCCAGTACCACCCCCTCTCTTGTAGGACCTTCTACATGCTGGCTCAAAAAGCTCTCCTGGATGCACTTTAAGAATTCTGCACCCTCTGTGCCTTTCACACTCTGACTATCCCAGTTAATATTGGGGAAGTTGAAATCCCCCATTATTATTACCCTATTATTTGCACATTTCTCTGAGATTTGCCTACATATCTGTTCCTCTATCTCCCCCTGACTGTTTGGAGGCCTATAGTACACTCCCAGCAAAGTGCTTGCCCCCTTTTTGTTTTTAAGCTCCACCCATATGGCCTCATTAGAGGAACCTGCTAATATGTCAACCCCCCTTACTGCAGTAATTGACTCCTTAATTAATATTGCGACACCCCCTCCTCTTATACCTCCCCCTCTGTCTCGCCTGAAGATTCTGTACCCCGGAATATTGAGCTGCCAGTCTTGCCCCTCCCTCAACCATGTCTCCGTGATAGCAACAATATCATACTCCCATGTGTTTATCAACACCTTCAGTTCACCCACCTTATTTGCAAGACTTGTGCTGCCTCTCCCTCTAACTTAACCTCACTGTATGTATTTAACTTACTTAGATATGTATAACCTACCTGTTGGGGCCGTTGCCCCTTTAACTTACCTTTTAGGGCCATTGCCCCTTTAAGACGCGCCTTAGCGTGCTGACGTCACGTCACGTACAACGTAGCGTGCTGACGTCACGGCACGTACGACGTGACGTGCGTGAGGCGGCTGCCGGCCCGACTCGGCCTTCCAGAAAGGCTGCCGGCACAGCCCGGCCTAGCGTCTTTGGCCGCATCTACCAGCCGCCGGGAGCGACGCGATCTTCCGCTCCCGCGGCAAGCATCGGCTCAGCCTGGCCTCCAGCTCCCGCTCCCGACTTCGGCCTCCACGGCCAGAAACGCGACCACGCGCATCACGTGACGCCCCAAGCGCGGACAACGCTACCGAGCGTGATGAGGTCATCACGCTCCCCACAGGACTGCTACGTAGTCCTCGTGGAGCCCTCGCTGGGACACAGACCTACACCACGGTGCTCCTACAGCAGCACAGGCTCTGGGCAGTTGTATTGTCCCCATGCTTGAGTCTTGGAAATTGTTTGTCTGTAAGTATTTTAGAATGCTATGGATGATTAATGTGCACTGTATGTTGTAGAAAATGTTTAGTTGTAACTTTTCTCTGCCTAGCTGATTAACTAGTAGCTGTATTTTCATACACTATGTACAGGGCTAATTTAAAGAGAATGCCTCCCAGTTTACTAAATGTACTGTGTTGCTCAGGCGTACCTAAATCTGTGTATACATATCAGTTATGCGCCTGTATACTAATGTGTGCTTCCATTTCTGTGTTGTATTTCAGTTTTACAATTAGAATCGTTCAGTAAAGCGTTACAAGAAAAGTCAAGCCTTGTGATTTTATTGGAAGATATCGAGTTGTTCGCTATCTGTCTAGCTCTGCATAGAAACGCGTTGCGAGGGCAGAACAGTAAAAAGACAACAGCACAGCGGGCTCAAGCGCAGGAAGATACCACTCAGCTACCATGAGTCTACGCTCAGGAAAACAATATACCCTAGAGGACGTCGACCAGTCAAGCGAGAAGCATGAGCCTCTCCTAGCAAACGATGCCAAGTCACAGCCCTCTAAAGTATCCCCTAGGTCATCTCGGCGGTCCAGCAGACCGTCGTCATCGACAGCTTCTGCAGCCGCCAAAGCACGTGCCAAGGCAAAAGCTGCCCAGGCTCAATTGTCCTTCGCTGAAAAAGAAGCTGACCTTATGAAGCAGAGAGCCGACCTCGAAGCTAGTATGATGAAGCAGAAAGCTGACCTTATGAAGCAGAGAGCCGACCTCGACGCTAGTGTGATGAAGCAGAGAGCTGACCTCGACGCTAGTGTGATGAAGCAGACAGCACAGTCCTCTAAAGTATCCACTAGATCATCTCGGCAGTCCAGCAGACCGTCGTCATCGACAGCTTCTGCAGCCGCCAAAGCACGTGCCAAGGCAAAAGCTGCCCAGGCTCAATTGGCCCTTGCTGAAAAAGAAGCTAGGGTTATGAAGCAGAGAGCTGACCTCGCTGCCAGTCTCCACATTCTCCAAAGCCAGAGAGCTGCCGCTGCCGCTAAAGCTAAAGCCGCAGCTTATGAAGAAGGTGAGGAGAACGAAGGCGGGGAGCCCAGCCAGGAAACATATGTTCTGGGACAGCCCCTCAGTCCAGTGCAACGTACAAGTGAGTGTGTCCAACAACACTCCAAATTGTTCTCCAAGGAAACATCCAACTATCTCAACGCAGAACCAGCTACTCAACACAGTAGCAAACAGCCTGTTTTTGGAGACACTGAGCTTAAAGGAGAAGAAACAAGCAAGACTTACCTACAGAGACCTCCACAGCACTCGGCCAATCCAGCCAAGCAGTCCTCACCCGAGCCACAGGGTACACAGGACCTCGCTGGGTGCCTTATCCGCCGAGAGTTGTTGAGTTCGGGCCTTCTGGAGTTAGATGGCCGTCCTGAAAGTTGTTGGTCATGGAAAGAGCCCAACCTGAGACTACACAAGGTAGCATCGAACAGTGGACAGGTGATGGAAGCCTTCCCTGCAGAGGACCGTGCCAAGGATCTGAAGGATTTGCACCTTGGAGTGGATCCTCCCCCCCTTCAACGGAGCCTGGGGCTCTCCTGGAACCTGGAAACAGACAGCGTCACATTCCTGGTGTCCCGTGAAGAAAGGCCATTCACACGGAGAGACATCCTGTCCACAGTCAACAGTTTGTACGACCCTTTGGGGTTCGTAGCTCCCATAACAATGCAAGGAAAAGCATTTGTACGGGAACTCTCATCGGATCAGAGTGAGTGGGATGCTCCACTCCTCCCTGAAAAAGAAGCAAAATGGAACCTACAGTTGATCAGAGACAAGATTGACATCGATGTGGGCGCCGTCAAGTTCTTCACGGACAGCAAGATTGTACTTGGTTACATCCACAACTCCACAAGAAGGTTTTACGTGTATGTTTCCAACTGGGTGACTCGTATCAGACGATCCACTCACCCTGACCAGTGGTGCTATGTCCCCACGGACCTGAACCCTGCAGACCATGCTACCAGGTCTATACCAGCAGCACACCTGCAGCAAAGCAGTTGGTTCTCGGGCCCCTCTTTCCTGTCTAATGTCAACACAGAGGAGACTCCTGAGTCCAATCCCTTCACCCTTGTGGAGCCTGAAGCTGATACTGAGATTCGGCCTGAAGTTACGACCCTGGTCACCAAAGCCTCAGAATCTCAGTTGGGCTCACAAAGCTTCGAGCGATTCTCAAGCTGGAGAACACTCTGCCGAACCACAGCCCGACTCATTCATGTAGCAGCATCCTTCAAGGGGAATTCGGACAACATAGAACGCAAAGGATGGAAATGTTCTAAAGAAGTATCCAGCACAAGTGAGCCATCACAAGCCAAAGGTGTGATCATTCGCTCTGTCCAGCATGATGTCTTCAAGGAGGAATTCAAATGTCTTGAAGAGGGACAGACATTCCCCAAGCAAAGAGGAGAGTATTTGTCCACCCTACAGAGCCGTAGGAAATGGACAGAAGACAAGCCAAACGTCAAAGTGAGAGACGTTGTCTTGCTGAAAGACAGCCAAGCACGCAGAAATGAATGGCCAATGGGCCTGGTTGTCAAAACTCTGCCGACCAGGGACAAGAGGGTCCGCAAGGTGGAGGTGAAGATTGTCAAGGAGGGGCCTATCAAAGTGTTTCTGAGGCCAGTCTCAGAGATCCTCCTTTCTGAAGTAATCTAGAGAACGGACTCTGAGCGTGTGGCAGCCAAAGGACGTTTTCTCCAGGTTATTTTGTATCTGTAGTGGTACAAATGGAATTGTACCAAGCGGGGAGTGTGCTGCCTCTCCCTCTAACTTAACCTCACTGTATGTATTTAACTTACTTAGATATGTATAACCTACCTGTTGGGGCCGTTGCCCCTTTAACTTACCTTTTAGGGCCATTGCCCCTTTAAGACGCGCCTTAGCGTGCTGACGTCACGTCACGTACAACGTAGCGTGCTGACGTCACGGCACGTACGACGTGACGTGCGTGAGGCGGCTGCCGGCCCGACTCGGCCTTCCAGAAAGGCTGCCGGCACAGCCCGGCCTAGCGTCTTTGGCCGCATCTACCAGCCGCCGGGAGCGACGCGATCTTCCGCTCCCGCGGCAAGCATCGGCTCAGCCTGGCCTCCAGCTCCCGCTCCCGACTTCGGCCTCCACGGCCAGAAACGCGACCACGCGCATCACGTGACGCCCCAAGCGCGGACAACGCTACCGAGCGTGATGAGGTCATCACGCTCCCCACAGGACTGCTACGTAGTCCTCGTGGAGCCCTCGCTGGGACACAGACCTACACCACGGTGCTCCTACAGCAGCACAGGCTCTGGGCAGTTGTATTGTCCCCATGCTTGAGTCTTGGAAATTGTTTGTCTGTAAGTATTTTAGAATGCTATGGATGATTAATGTGCACTGTATGTTGTAGAAAATGTTTAGTTGTAACTTTTCTCTGCCTAGCTGATTAACTAGTAGCTGTATTTTCATACACTATGTACAGGGCTAATTTAAAGAGAATGCCTCCCAGTTTACTAAATGTACTGTGTTGCTCAGGCGTACCTAAATCTGTGTATACATATCAGTTATGCGCCTGTATACTAATGTGTGCTTCCATTTCTGTGTTGTATTTCAGTTTTACAATTAGAATCGTTCAGTAAAGCGTTACAAGAAAAGTCAAGCCTTGTGATTTTATTGGAAGATATCGAGTTGTTCGCTATCTGTCTAGCTCTGCATAGAAACGCGTTGCGAGGGCAGAACAAGACTCCTTGCATTAAAATAGATGCCATCCAGCCTTGCCCTTATATATTTGCCCTGTCTACCAAGCTGACTTGTTTTTTTCTCTATAATTGGCAGCACATCACCCCCTATTTCAGCTCCCCTCTGTATCCCATCCCCCTGCCAAGTTAGTTTAAACCCCCCCCAACAGTGCTAGCAAACCTCCCCGCAAGGATATTTGTCCCGCTCTGGTTCAGGTGCAACCCGTCCGACTTGTACAAGTCCCACCTTTCCCAGAAGCAGGCCCAGTGATCCAGGAAACTAAAACCCTCCCTCCTGCACCAACTCTTTAGCCACGCATTCATCTGTTCTATCCTCCTATTTCTATACTCACTCGCACGTGGCACTGGGAGTAATCCAGAGATTACAACCTTTGAGGTCCTGTTTTTTAATCTGCTACCTAGCTCCCTAAATTCTTGATGCAGGACCTCATCCCCCTTCCTACCTATGTCGTTGGTCCCAATGTGGACCACGACCTCTGCCTGCTCACCCTCCCCCTTAAGAATGCCCTGTAGCCGCTCAGTGACATCCATGACCCTGGCCCCAGGGCGGCAACAAACCATCCTGGAGTCACGTTTGCGGCCACAGAAACGCCTATCTGTTCCCCTTATGATAGAATCCCCTACCACTATTGCTCTCCCACTCTTTTTCCTCCCTTTCTGAGCAGCAGAAGCGTCCCTGGTGCCAGGAAGCTGGCTGCTGCTGGCTTCACCTGGTGAGTCATCCCCCTCAACAGTATCCAACTTGGTATACCTGTTTGAAAGGGGGATGTCCGCAGGGGGCCCCTGCACTTCCTGCCTGCCTCTGTTGCTCCGCCTGGTGGTCACCCAAGTTCTTTCTGCCTGTGCAGCCCTACCCTGCGGCGTGAACAACTCGCTAAACGTGCTATCCACGACCCTCTCAGCATCGCGCATGCTCCATGGTCCCCTCGAAGTAACACGGTCTCCTCGCAGTGACACTGTCCCCTCTCAGTGACACGGTCTCCTTGCAGTGACACGTTCTCCTCGTAGTGACTCTGTCTCCTCGCAGTGACACGGTCTCCTCGCAGTGACACCGTCTCCTCACAGTGACAATGCCTCCTCGCAGTGACAGGGTCTCCTCGCAGTGACACGGTCTCCTCGCAGTGACACGGTCTCCTCGCAGTGACACTGTCTCCTCGCAATGACACGGTCTCCTCGCAGTGACACGGTCTCCTCGCAGTGACTCTGTCTCCTCGCAGTGACACGGTCTCCTCGCAGTGACACGGTCTCCTCGAAGTGACTCTGTCTCCTCGCAGTGACTCTGTCTCCTCGCAGTGACACGGTCTCCTCGCGGTGATTCTGTCTCCTCGCAGTGACGCGGTCTCCTCGCAGTGTCACTGTCTCTTCGCAGTGACACTGGCTCCTCGCAGTGACACTGTATCCTCGCAGTGACACGGTCTCCTCGCAGTGACACTGTCTCCTCGCAGTGACACTGTCTCCTCGCAGTGACACGGTCTCCTCGCAGTGACTCTGTCTCCTCGCAGTGACACTGTCTCCTCGCAGTGACATGGTCTCGCAGTGACACCGTCTCCTCGCAGTGACATGGTCTCCTCGCAGTGACACCGTCTCCTCGCAGTGACACTGTCTCCTCGCAGTGACATGGTCTCCTCGCAGTGACACCGTCTCCTCGCAGTGACACCGTCTCCTCGCAGTGACACCGTCTCCTTGCAGTGACACTCTCTCCTCGCAGTGACACGGTCTCCTCGCAGTGACACCGTCTCCTCGCAGTGACACGGTCTCCTCGCAGTGACACGGTCTCCTCGCAGTGACACTCTCTCCTCGCAGTGACACTGTCTCCTCACAGTGATGCGGTCTCCTCACAGTGACGCGGTCTCCTCGCAGTGACGCGGTCTCCTCGCAGTGACACTGTCTCCTCGCAGTGACACGGTCTCTTCGCAGTGACTCTGTCTCCTCGCAGTGACACTATCTCCTCGCAGTGACATGGTCTCCTCACAGTGACACCGTCTCCTCGCAGTGACACGGTCTCCTCGCAGTGACACCGTCTCCTCGCAGTGACACGGTCTCCTCGCAGTGACACCGTCTCCTCGCAGTGACATGGTCTCCTCGCAGTGACACCGTCTCCTCGCAGTGACACGGTCTCCACGCAGTGACACGGTCTCCTCGCAGTGACACCGTCTCCTCGCAGTGACACTGTCTCCTCGCAGTGACACTGTCTCCTCGCAGTGACACGGTCTCCTCGCAGTGACTCTGTCTCCTCGCAGTGACATGGTCTCCTCGCAGTGACACCGTCTCCTCGCAGTGACACTGTCTCCTCGCAGTGACATTGTCTCCTCGCAGTGACATGGTCTCCTCGCAGTGACACCGTCTCCTCGCAGTGACACCGTCTCCTCGCAGTGACACCGTCTCCTCGCAGTGACACTCTCTCCTCGCAGTGACACGGTCTCCTCGCAGTGACACCGTCTCCTCGCAGTGACACGGTCTCCTCGCAGTGACACTGTCTCCTCGCAGTGACGCGGTCTCCTCGCAGTGACGCGGTCTCCTCGCAGTGACGCGGTCTCCTCGCAGTGACGCGGTCTCCTCGCAGTGACGCGGTCTCCTCGCAGTGACACTCTCTCCTCGCAGTGACACTGTCTCCTCACAGTGACGCGGTCTCCTCACAGTGACGTGGTCTCCTCGCAGTGACGCGGTCTCCTCGCAGTGACACCGTCTCCTCGCAGTGACACGGTCTCCTCGCAGTGACACTGTCTCCTCGCAGTGACACCGTCTCCTTGCAGTGACACTCTCTCCTCGCAGTGACACGGTCTCCTCGCAGTGACACCGTCTCCTCGCAGTGACACGGTCTCCTCGCAGTGACACGGTCTCCTCGCAGTGACACGGTCTCCTCGCAGTGACACTCTCTCCTCGCAGTGACACTGTCTCCTCACAGTGACACGGTCTCCTCGCAGTGACACTCTCTCCTCGCAGTGACACTGTCTCCTCACAGTGACGCGGTCTCCTCACAGTGACGCGGTCTCCTCGCAGTGACGCGGTCTCCTCGCAGTGACACCGTCTCCTCGCAGTGACACGGTCTCCTCGCAGTGACACTGTCTCCTCGCAGTGACACGGTCTCCTCGCAGTGACTCTGTCTCCTCGCAGTGACACTATCTCCTCGCAGTGACATGGTCTCCTCACAGTGACACCGTCTCCTCGCAGTGACACGGTCTCCTCTCAGTGACACCGTCTCCTCGCAGTGACACGGTCTCCTCGCAGTGACACCGTCTCCTCGCAGTGACATGGTCTCCTCGCAGTGACACCGTCTCCTCGCAGTGACATGGTCTCCACGCAGTGACACGGTCTCCTCGCAGTGACACCGTCTCCTCGCAGTGACACCATCTCCTTGCAGTGACACTCTCTCCTCGCAGTGACACTGTCTCCTCACAGTGACGTGGTCTCCTCGCAGTGACACGGTCTCCTCGCAGTGACACCGTCTCCTCGCAGTGACACTATCTCCTCACAGTGACACGGTCTCCTCGCAATGACACTGTCTCCTCACAGTGACGCGGTCTCCTCTCAGTGACACCGTCTCCTTGCAGTGACACCGTCTCCTCGCTGTGACACCGTCTCCTCGCAGTGACACCGTCTCCTCGCAGTGACACCGTCTCCTCGCAGTGACACCGTCTCCTCGCAGTGACACGGTCTCCTCGCAGTGACACCGTCTCCTCGCAGTGACACCGTCTCCTCGCAGTGACACGCTCTCCTCGCCGTGACACCGTCTCCTCGCAGTGTCACTGTCTCTTCGCAGTGACACTGGCTCCTCGCAGTGACACGGTCTCCTCGCAGTGACACTGTCTCCTCGCAGTGACACTGTCTCCTCGCAGTGACACGGTCTCCTCGCAGTGGCTCTGTCTCCTCGCAGTGACACTGTCTCCTCGCAGTGACATGGTCTCCTCGCAGTGACACCGTCTCCTCGCAGTGACACTGTCTCCTCGCAGTGACATGGTCTCCTCGCAGTGACACCGTCTCCTCGCAGTGACACCGTCTCCTCGCAGTGACACCGTCTCCTTGCAGTGACACTCTCTCCTCGCAGTGACACGGTCTCCTCGCAGTGACACGGTCTCCTCGCAGTGACACTCTCTCCTCGCAGTGACACTGTCTCCTCACAGTGAGGCGGTCTCCTCACAGTGACGCGGTCTCCTCGCAGTGACGCGGTCTCCTCGCAGTGACACCGTCTCCTCGCAGTGACACGGTCTCCTTGCAGTGACACTGTCTCCTCGCAGTGACACTGTCTCCTTGCAGTGACACGGTCTCCTCGCAGTGACTCTGTCTCCTCGCAGTGACATGGTCTCCTCACAGTGACACCGTCTCCTCGCAGTGACACCGTCTCCTCGCAGTGACACCGTCTCCTCGCAGTGACACCGTCTCCTCGCAGTGACATGGTCTCCTCGCAGTGACACCGTCTCCTCGCAGTGACACGGTCTCCACGCAGTGACACGGTCTCCTCGCAGTGACACCGTCTCCTCGCAGTGACACCATCTCCTTGCAGTGACACTCTCTCCTCGCAGTGACACTGTCTCCTCACAGTGACGTGGTCTCCTCGCAGTGACACCGTCTCCTCGCAGTGATACTATCTCCTCACAGTGACACGGTCTCCTCGCAGTGACACTGTCTCCTCACAGTGACGCGGTCTCCTCGCAGTGACACCGTCTCCTCGCAGTGACACCGTCTCCTCTCAGTGACACCGTCTCCTTGCAGTGACACCGTCTCCTCGCAGTGACACCGTCTCCTCGCAGTGACACCGTCTCCTTGCAGTGACACCGTCTCCTCGCAGTGACACCGTCTCCTCGCAGTGACACCGTCTCCTCGCAGTGACACCGTCTCCTCGCAGTGACATGCTTTCCTCGCCGTGACACCGTCTCCTCGCAGTGACACCATCTCCTCGCGGTGACACGGTCTCCTCGCGGTGACACGGTCTCCTCACGGTGACACCGTCTCCTCGCAGTGACACCGTCTCCTCGCAATGACACCGTCTCCTCGCAGTGACACGGTCTCCTCGTAGTGACTCTGTCTCCTCGCAGTGACACGGTCTCCTCGCAGTGACACTGTCTCCTCGCAGTGACACGGTCTCCTCGCAGTGACACTGTCTCCTCGCAATGACACGGTCTCCTCGCAGTGACACGGTCTCCTCGCAGTGACTCTGTCTCCTCGCAGTGACACCGTCTCCTCGCAGTGACACCGTCTCCTCGCAGTGACACCGTCTCCTCGCAGTGACACTCTCTCCTCGCAGTGACACTGTCTCCTCACAGTGACGCGGTCTCCTCGCAGTGACACGGTCTCCTCGCAGTGACACGGTCTCCTCGCAGTGACACGGCCTCCTCGCAGTGACACCGTCTCCTCGCAGTGACACCGTCTCCTCGCAGTGACACGGTCTCCTCGCAGTGACACCGTCTCCTCGCAGTGACACTGTCTCCTCACAGTGACACGGTCTCCTCGCGGTGACACGGTCTCCTCGCGGTGACACTGTCTCCTCGCGGTGACACCGTCTCCTCGCAGTGACTCTGTCTCCTCGCAGTGACATGGTCTCCTTGCAGTGACACTGTCTCCTCGCAGTGACACGGTCTCCTCGAAGTGACACAGTCTTCTCGCAGTGACACGGTCTCCTCGCAGTGACACGGTCTCCTCGCAGTGGCACTGTCTCCTCGCAGTGACACGGTCTCCTCGCAGTGACACGTTCTCCTCGTAGTGACTCTGTCGCCTCGCAGTGACACGGTCTCCTCGCAGTGACACCGTCTCCTCACAGTGACACTGCCTCCTCGCAATGACACAGTCTCCTCGCAGTGACTCTGTCTCCTCGAAGTGACTCTGTCTCCTCGCAGTGACTCTGTCTCCTCGCAGTGACACGGTCTCCTCGCAGTGTCACTGTCTCCTCGCAGTGACACGGTCTCCTCGCAGTGACACGGTCTCCTCGCAGTGACACCGTCTCCTCGCAGTGACACGGTCTCCTCGCAGTGACACTGTCTCCTCGCAGTGACACCGTCTCCTCGCAGTGACACTGTCTCCTCGCAGTGACACCATCTCCTCGCAGTGACACGGCCTCCACGCAGTGTAGAGTCCGCGCCTTAATAATACACGGACTGCGGGAGAACAATAAAACAGGTATTTACTGAACAGAGATTAAACGTCAGACTGAAGTACAGAAGCCTGCTAGTGCTTTTTATACAGGTGTGGTCACTGCCGGTACTGCAGTATAAAATCAGTTCTACTCTTAAAGGTACCTACACAACAATTCCTCCCCTTTTAGATAAACAGTACATAACATTCATTGAACAACTCATAATAATAACTAATTACAATTACAATTTTCTCGGTACTATATGCATCAAGTGAAATAATTATTTATAAGTTCAGTCTTTGAGGAGGCTTCCTGATCCTGACTGGATAGCGCCTTTCTCGAGTATCCTGTTCTTGCGGTGGACTCGATTCTGGCTCATTGTCATTGGTTGGTTCGTCAGCTTCCAATACCACTGCTTCTGAGGTAGACGTAATCTGTACTTCGGGTTCATTACCAGGTGCACATGCTCATGGTATAGGTTTGGCTTGTTCCTGTGACTCTAGAATCTGGTCAGCATGGCGTCTCACGATGCTCTCTCCAACGTCCACTGTGTACATTAGTGGTCCCTGCTGTGTGCATATCGTTCCTGGCTGCCATTTTTCTGTTCGGTAGTCGCGGGCCAGGACTGGTTGTCCTATCTTGAAGCTCCTGGTTGGCTTCTTGTTGATGTGCTGGAATTGCTTATCCTCAACATCTTGTCTTATGTTTGGTTTGAGCAAATCCAGGCGACATCTTAGCCTTCGGTTGAAGAACATTATGGCTGGAGCTTGGTTGATGACTGCATGTGTCGCATTCCGGTAAGCAAACAAGAAATTATCTACCTTGTGTTGTAGTGGTATGTCGTCATTATACATCGCCTTTATTGCCTTTTTAAAGGTCTGAACAAACCTCTCAGCCAATCCATTTGTGGCTCGATGATATGGGGCAGATGTGTAATGTTTCACCCCATTATTCCTCAGAAACCTCCGGAAATCCTCGGACACAAACTGGGACCCATTGTCGGAGCAAATCTGTTCTGGCAAGCCATTCCTGGCGAAGATGGTCCGTAGGACTGCAATAGTTTTCTCCGTGGTGGTGGAGGACATTTTGATGACCTCTGGCCATTTCGAATGGGCATCCACGGCGATTAGAAACATTGAGTCCATAAATGGACCAGCAAAATCAATGTGTACCTGTTGCCATGGAGATGAGGGCCACTCCCATGGGTGTAGAGGGGCCTGTGGTGGTGCATTTTGGACTTTCTGGCATCCTGAGCAGCTCTTGGTCAGGTCCTCGATTTGTTTATCGATTCGCGGCCACCACACATAAGCCCTGGCTAGGCTTTTCATTATTACCCCTCCCAGATGACCCTCATGAAGCTCATTGAGCACTCTGTCTCTCAACTTGGGTGGAATTACCACTCGGGATCCACACATCAAGGTCCCCCGGCACACTGACAGCTGTTCTCTCCTTGGCGAGAATGCTGGCAACAGTGAGTCGCCATGTACTGGCCATCCCATCCTCGTCGCCACTGTAGAGTCCGCGCCTTAATAATACACGGACTGCGGGAGAACAATAAAACAGGTATTTACTGAACAGAGAGTAAACGTCAGACTGAAGTACAGAAGCCTGCTAGGGCTTTTTATACAGGTGTGGTCACTGCCAGTACTGCAGTATAAAATCAGTTCTTCTCTTAAAGGTACATACACAACACGCAGTGACACTGTCTCCTCGCAGTGACGCTGTCTCCTCGCAGTGATACTGTATCCTCACAGTGACACGGTCCCCTCGCAGTGACACTGTCTCCTTGCAGTGACACGGCCTCCTCGCAGTGACACTGTTTCCTCGCAGTGACACTGTCTCCTCGCAGTGACTCGGTCTCCTCGCAGTGACACTGTCTCCTCGCAGTGACACGGTCTCCTCGTAGGGACACTGTATCCTCGCAGTGACACGGTCTCCTCGCAGTGACACAGTCTCCTCGCAGTGACACGGTCTCCTCGCAGTGATACTGTCTCCTCGCAGTGACACCGTCTCCTCGCAGTGACACAGCCTCCTCGCAGTGACACGGTCTCCTCGCAGTGACACTGTCTCCTCGCAGTGACTCCGTCTCCTCGCAGCGACAGTGTCTACTCGCAGTGACGCTGTCTCCGCGCAGTGACACCGTCTGCTCGCAGTGCCACCGTCTCCTCGCAGAAGTGTGGGAGATAGAACGGACACGGTCGAGGGCCGTGTCAACCATGGTAGAGGGGAATCCTCGGTTGAGGAAAAAGGAAGACATGTCGGAAGCACTGGTGTGGAAGGTGGCATCGTCGGAGCAGATGCGGCGGAGACGGAGAAACTGGGAGAGCGTTAGTGAGTCCAAAGGGCATGACGAGGTATTCCCAGTGACCTCTTGGCGTGATAAAGGCAGTCTTCCATTCATCCCCCTCCCTAATGCGGACCAGGTTGTACGCGTTGCGGAGGTCAAGTTTGGAGAAGATGGTAGCTCCCTGCAGCTGCTCAAACGCTGAAGACATCAAAGGGAGAGTATAGCGGTTCTTAATGGTAATTTTGTTAAGCCCCCGATAGTCTATGCAAGGCCTGAGACCACCATCCTTCTTCTTTACAAAAAAGAAGCCAGCCCCCGCTGGGGAGGTGGAAGGGCGAATGAAACCTGTAGCGAGGGCTTCCTTGATGTATTCTTCCATCGAAACATTCTCAGGGCCAGAGAGAGAGTCGAGCTGACCCCGAGGGGGGCTAGTGCCAGGCAGGAGATCAATGGTGCAGTCGTAGGGCCGGTGTGGGGGGAGTGTAGTGGACCGCCTCTTACTAAACACAGCATGGAGGTCCGAATATTCAGGGGGCACATGAGCAAAGTCCAGCTGATCAGCTGGCTCAGGAGAGGAAGGACGGGGCGGACTAGGGAAGACCGTAAGACAGTTGGTTAGACATGAAGGACCCCACTCCAGCACAGCCCGGTAGTCCAGTCAATGTGAGGGTTGTGAAGAGAGAGCCACGGATGTCCAAGAACGAGAGGGAGCTCAGGTGAATCGATAAGGTGAAACTGCAGCAACTCTTGATGTCTCTCCCCTACTTGGACATGTAATACTCTGGGGATATGATGAATACGCCCAGAACCAAGGGGCCTGCCGTCGAGGGTGGTGACTTGTAAAGGCTTGTCAAGGCGGGAGAAAGGAATTTTCAGGCTGCGCATATGGGTGGCATCGATAAAACAGCCAGCGGCCCTGGAGTCAACAAACGCCTGGAGGTTGTACTGTTGTCCCTCCCAAGAGAGACGAGCGGGAAGCAGGGTTTGGAAGACAGAAGGGGTAGGAGAAGGGATTTGATCTGTCCGTATTTTCCCAATCCTCCTGGCTTTTTCCTGAAGCTCAGGGCATGTGGCTCTGAGATGGCCAGACAGGCCACAGTAAAGACAACACCCCTCTCTCAATCTCCTCTGTCTCTCAAACTGGGAGAGCCGAGTTCTGCCGAGTTGCATAGGTTCCTCTTCGGTGCTAACAGGTGGACTCAGGGGTACTTGGAAACTCTTGGTCAGATTCGAAACACCGGAAGATCTCACCTCTGTGGAAGTAGTGAATCTCCTCTCTCTACCATGCTCCCGGAGGCGGTTATCCACTCTGATGGCAAGGGAGATGAGCGTGTCAAGGTCCTCCGGAACCTCTCTGGATGCCAGTTCATCTTTGATAGATTCGGAGGGGCCATGAAGAAACTTGAAGAGAAGTGCCTCGGTGTTCCAGCGGCTTTCCGCAGCGAGTGTGAGGAACTCAATGGCGAAGTCGGCTACGCTGCAGTTGCCCTGGCGGAGATTCAAAAGTCTCTTAGCTGCCTCCCGTCCACTCACGGGATGGTCAAAGACTTTGCTCATCTCTTCGGCGAAAAGGAGAATGTCCGAGCAGACGAGAGATTGCTGCTCCCAGATAGCGGTAGCCCAGGCGAGAGCTTTTCCCGAGAGTAGTGATATGATGAACGCTACCTTAGAGCGGGGTGATAGGAACATGGAGGGTTGGAGTTCAAAAACTAGGGAGCACTGGGTCAAGAAGCCGCGACACTTGCCCGGATGACCGTCATAGCGCTCTGGCGCAGGTAGGCGAGGCTCTCGGTGAGTCTGGAGATCGGTGACTGGTGGGGTAGTATCCAAAGGAACTGACTGAGAAGGGACATCCTGAGCAGAAGCCACAGCGGCTGGATGTTGAATGGTCTGAGTCCACGTATCTCCCTTGTCCGAAATGCTTTGGAGAATTTGCTCAAGGCTGCCGAGGAAAGCACCTTGAAGGGAGCGAATAGCACAAAATTCCTCCATCACTGCTGGGTCCATCCTGGCTCAGTCTTGCTGTCAGGGCGAGGCTGGTTCTGGACCCAAGTGCAGACAGGCGAGGCGAGAAGCAGGTATGCAGTCTTAAATAAAAGTACTTTACTAGAATCACACAGGTAAACAGTTACCAACATAGGCACTCAAGACAAGCTACCACTAGGCCAACGGCTTGTCAAGACTGAGCACAGAGGGAAGCAACCACAGAACTTAAATACAAGCAAAACCAGGTGAAACCAATGAACCTGATAAAAGACAGTTAAGTAAACAAGTAACAATTAGCAAAAGGAAACAAACAAGTGAAGGTGCCATCTAGGGGTTACTGAGGGAACTAACCGGCACCCTCACACCAATGGGGTAACGAAGAGTGGAGTCATTGTTCTAATGTAGGAAATGCGGCAGAAAATTTGTGCACAGCAAACTCCCACAAACAGCAATGTGATAATGATGTTGATTGAGGGGTAGATATTGGCCCCAGGATACTGGGGAGAACTCCCCTACTCTTCTTCAAAATAGTGGCCGTGGGATCTTTTACGTCCACCTGAGAGAGGTGGACATAAAAGGAGACTCTTGGAAAACCAGGGCCCTTAAATATACCATTTAACTGTAGTGTAATTGATATGATTTAATTTAATTTCAATTAATTAAAGGGTAAGTCATGACAGGAGAGCCTGGCCCCGTGATATGCTCCTCCTGCGCTATGTGGGATCTCAGGGACACTTCCTGTGTCCCTGACAACCATGTGTGCAGGAACTGTGTCCAGCTGCAGCTACTGGCAGACCGCATTGCGGTGCTGGAGCTGCGATTGGATACATACTGGACCATTCACGATGCTGAGGACGTCGTGGATATCACGTTTAAGCAGTTGGTCACACCGCAGGCAAAGGTTGGACAGGCAGAAAGGGAAGGGGTGACCAACAGGCAGAGTACTAGGTGCAGGCAAGTAGTGCAGGGGTCCCCTGTGGACATCCCCCTCTCAAACAGATACACCACTTTGAGTACTGTTGGGGGGGATGGCTTATCAGAGGAAGGCAGCAGCAGCCAACTTCTTGGCACCAGGGGTGGCTCTGCTGCACAGGACGGGAGGAAAAAGAGGGGTAGAGCTATATTAATAGGGGATTCTATTGTAAGGGGAATAGATAGGCATTTCTGCAGCCGAAAACGGGACTCCAGGATGGTGTGTTGCCTCCCTGGTGCAAGGGTCAAGGAAGTCTCAGAGCGGCTGGAGAACATTTTGGAAGGGGAGGGTGAACAGCAAGTTGTCGTGGTGCATATAGGTACCAACGATATAGGTAAAAACCGGGATGAGGTCCTAAAAGCTGAATATAGGGAGTTAGGAGGTAAATTAAAAAATAGGACCTCAAAGGTAGTAATCTTAGGATTGCTACCAATGCCACGTGCTAGTCAGAGGGGTATCTATGCGGAGTGAACACACGAAAGGGTGCTGGACCGGATAGCATCCCTGGACGGGTACTCAAAGAATGTGCTGATCAGCTGGCTGATGTCTTCACCGCCATCTTCAATCAGTCATTGGCCCAGGCAGTAGTCCCTACATACTTCAAGACCGCTACCATTATTCCTGTGCCAAAACAAATGGCTGTGACGTGCCTGAATGACTATCGACCTGTCGCACTCACACCCATCATAATGAAGTGTTTCGAGAGACTGGTCTTAGCCCACATCAAAGCCAGTGTTCCTGCCTCCCTTGACCAACACCAGTTTGCCTATCGTGCAAACAGATCACCGGAGGATGCAATCACAACTGCTCTACACTCGGCACTGAATCACCTAGATGGTAAGGAGACCTACATCAGAATGCTTTTCATAGACTACAGCTCAGCATTCAAAACTATCGTCCCCAACAAGCTGGCCACCAAACTCCAAACTCTTGGGCTGAACACTTCCCTCTGCAACTGGACCCTGGACTTCCTAACAAACAGACCCCAGTCTGTCAAATTAGGTAACCACACCTCCCCCCCCCGACCCTGAACACGGGGGCCCCACAAGGATGTGTGCTGAGCCCCCTCCTCTACTCCCTCTTCACCCACGACTGTGTGGCTGTTAATGGTTCCAACACTGATGTGCCTTCAATAACCACCGATGAGCCTCTCCCATGAACCACCCATGTGGGATGAATGCGGGGGGTTAAACACCCACGTGCATCCTTTCTTTTGCAGGTCTTCGAGAGCCTTCAAGGACTCCTTCCATAGGTTCCATTTTGCTTCTTTTTCTGGGAGGAGTGGAGCATCCCACTCACTCTGATCAGATGAGAGCTCCCGTACTAATGCTTTTCCTTGCATTGTTATGGGAGCTACGAACCCCAGAGGGTCGTACAAACTGTTGACTGTGGACAGGACACCTCTCCGTGTGAATGGCCTTTCTTCGCGGGACACCAGGAATGTGAAGCTGTCTGTTTCCAGGTTCCAGGAGAGCCCCAGGCTCCTTTTCTCCAGTGTTCTCCTGAATGAGCAGAGGCGCTTCATAGCTTGTTCCCTGTTGCTCGGAAGACGGCGTCTAGGAAAGCGAAATGGTAAGGGTGCCACCAGCTGTGTCCATCGTCCTGGTAAACCCCCTCATCCATGATGGTTAGGAAAGCTTTGTCATCCATGGATAGTGCTGGTTTGTCATCATCCTTGGACGTTTCAAACACTGAGCATCCTAGGCTGTCTGTGCTCACAGTGAGGCCTGCCTCTTCCTCACAGGCAGAGGAGGTTGACCTATGATGCTGCGTCATGCCATCGTAGTCTTCCTTTACCTGGATCCTGTTTGGGCATGGGCTGAGAAAGGATGTGCGACCGTTGTGCAACACGTTTGCTTTATAGACGTTGACATCCGCTGGTTTGTGGACTGTTCCCAGGCAAGCTCCACCCACGAGGACCCATCCCGGGTCAAGCCGCTTCGCATAAGGAGCATTGTGGGGCCCGTTGATTTGCTCACGCACCTTGTGCACCCTTAAGATGTCTCTTCCCAAGAGCAGGAGGATTGGAGCGTCCGGGTCCACAGCTGGAATCTTGTTGGCAACTGGCTGTAGGTGGGGCTGATGGCGTGCGACCTCTGGGGAGGGAATTTCCGTCCTATCATCTGGCATCATGTCACACTCAATTAAGGTGGGGAGGGGAAGCTGTAGTTTCCCATCCATGGACTCGATCATGAAGTTGCCAACTCTCCTACCCGTAGTCTCTGTTGTCCTTGAACAGGTTTTTAGCGTGTACGGAGCTGCGCTGGCCTTGACTTCAAAGAGATTGAAGAATTCTGTCTTCGCTAGAGACTTGTTACTTTCCTCATCAAGCACTGCATACATCTTGATTGCCTTCTCCTTTCTCCCTGCAGGATATGCTTTAACCAAGCAGATTTTGGAGCATGAGTGTGGGCTGCTTGCATTTCCACAAACTTCTGTACACTTGGAGGTGACTGAAGGAGATGCGCTTTCGCTTTGCTCCCCGCTATCCTCTTTGTCAACCGCAGCACTCTCGGTGGTCGAGGAAGGAGGACCTGGATGCAGGGCTGCGATGTGTTTTTCACTGTTGCACTCGAAGCACTTGATTGTCACCTTGCAGTCTTTTGCCATGTGCATAGTCGACCCACAACACCTGAAGCAGATGCGATTCTCTTTCAGGTATGATTTGCGCTCATCAATAGGCTTGCCTCTAAAGCTTCGACACTTTTTGAGTGGGTGGGGCTTCTTGTGTGTTGGACACTGACGATCTGGGTCATCCACTTTATTCCCAGCAGAACTGGATTGGTTGACTGAGGGTTCGGCTGGAACATCTGTTTTGTGCACGCTCACAGAGGCTTTGTTGCTGTACTTTGTGGGTTTCTCTGTTCTCAAAGGAGCATAACTGCTGGAGGTGGAGAAAGTGAAACTTGGATCATTCCTCACCTTTGCCTGTTGTTGGATGAACCTGGAGAAGAGAGAGAAGGGGGGAAATACCACTCCATTGTCCTCCTTGTACTTGGATCCCTTAGCTATCCATTTCTCTTGAAGGTTGTAGGGGAGCTTTTCCACTATTGGGTTTACCCCACGAGCTGTATCCAAATACGAGAGGCCTGTCAGGTAACCTTCTCCCTTAGCACACTCCAGTTCGAGGAGAATGTCACCCAGTTCTCGAAGCTTGACACTATCTTTGTTGGTTAGCTTCGGAAAGTCTTCAATCTTCTTAAGCAGTGCGTGTTCAATGACTTCTGGTGTCCCATAACAGTCTTCGAGACGTTGCCAAACCAGGTTGAGGCCTGCTGTGGGATTGCGGACGTGCACTGAGCGAATTCTCCTCGCCTGTTCTGATGACTCAGCTCCGAGCCACTTTGTCATCAAATCTAGTTCTTCTCTGGCTGACAGATTCAAGTCCTTGGTGGTACTCAGGAAGGACGCTTTCCATGACCAATAATTTTCAGGACGGTCATCAAATTCTAGAAGACCTGAACTTAACAATTCTCGGCGGATGAGGTACCTAGCGAGGTCTTGTGCACCTTGTGGCTTGGGTAAGGACTGCTTGGCTGGATTGGCCGAGTGCTGCGGAGGTCTCTGCAGGTAAGTCTTACTTGTTTCTTCTCTTTTAAGCTCAGTGTCTCCGAAAACAGGCTGTTTGTTACTGTGGTGAGTAGCTGGTTCTGCGTCGAGATACCTGGATGTTTTGTGTGAGTCTTCTGGCTTGTGTTTCGATGATGCTTCCTTGAAGAACAATTTGGAGTGTTGTTGGACATACTCACTTGTACGTTGCACTGGACTGAGGGGCTGTTCTAGAACATATGGTTCATGGTTGTGCTCCCCGCCTTCGTTCCCCTCACCTTCTTCATAAGCTGCAGCTTCAGCTTCAGCGGCAGCGGCAGCTCTCTAGCTTTGGAGAATGTGGAGACTGGCGTCGAGGTCAGCTCTCTGCTTCATCACACCAGCTTCTTTTTCAGCCAAGGACAATTGAGCCTGGGCAGCTTTTGCCTTGGCATGTGCTTTGGCGGCTGCAGAAGCTGTCGATGATGACGGTCTGCTGGACCGCCGAGATGATCTAGAGGATGCTTTAGAGGACTGTGACTTGGCAGCATTTGCTCGAAGAGGCTCATGCTTCTCGGTTGGCTGGTCAACGTCATCTATGGTATATTGCTGTAGGGTTTGAAAATCCACAACCACGTTTTATTGGAGCCCTCTAAGGGCAAGGTGACCAAAATTGGATTGCCCTATACAGTTTAAAACCAACATTTTCGGCCAATGCAGTGGTCCTGAAAAGCAGGCTGGGATATCTGAATACAGGGGACTGTGGCTCAGAAGCGAGCCATAGATGTCGGCCAATCGAAACAAAGTGCATTCTCAAAGGCCAATCAGGGGACTGAGTCGGGCCTGAAGCAAGGATATGTGACTCACCCCTAATCGAGCTATGAGCACAGGCCATCATCACCTTAATCAACTCGGACTAGGGACAATAGTTTTGGGATCACTACAGTTAAGAGGTGGCCCAAAATAATCAAGTCCCAGGACTGACACAATGGGACAGCAGACTTGGAGGAGCCGCTGTGCACTCAAAACAATACCCCTGCCCTCACACTTGTAAACACCAATTTAATTGGGCGCGAAGAGGCCGAAATGGAATTGGGTATAAAATACAGAACCAAGAGATTATTAAAAAGACCAGAAGAAAGAGCAGGAGAGAGAGTTAAGAAGCTGAGGGAGAGACGAGCTGGGGCGAACTACCATCTAAAGAACTCCAACCACGCTGATGAGAAGATCCACCATCAGGCCCCAGACTCAATCAGCATACTGAAAGTTTACTCCGCTACCAGACGGCGCAACATCACCGCAAGAAACCGCACCGTATACCGACTCCCGTCCTGGGGACATCAACAAGAAGACACCAACGGCCGAAGTGGCTGTGGAAGACAGCATTCACTCCCGCTATTTCGGGAGCCTTTTCCATCAAGCACAAACCAACCAACAACAGCAACAACCCAACAACCGCACTCAAAGTAGGCTGTGAGTATAATCCAAGGGCCTGCAACTGTCAGTCTAGTCTAGGTAGGAAAGAGTGGGTTGGTGGGATTGGACTTGGTAAAGTTAAAACAGTGTAAAACATTTTCGTTATGTCCGTTCTCTCCCATATTTTATTTATAGTTATAGAGTGTGTGTGTTTATTACGTTTGTGGTAGAACCAAATAAAATTGGTTGTCACCTGTTTTTTCCAAGGACTACTTGTCTCCGAGTGTCTATTTAAAGTGCATCGTTCTCCATCCAAATTCTGGAGTCAGAACCAGATAGGGGCATTAGGGCGCTTCGAACCCGCCAAACAAGGGAACAGCAGGCTAGGGAAAAGAGAGAGAGGACTACAGGAGCACTTGGGCTCAGGAGTACCCCGCAGATTAGGTATAAACTGTGCGGGTTGTCACCGTATTCTAGTCCTCCTCTATAAGCTGTTGTTCTCTATCTCCTTAGAGGGTGTTTAGTGACACCCGACCTGCAGGCTAACATAAGCTGCAAGGGTATAAAGGAGACAGAGGCCCAATACATTAACAGGCACTAAAGACCCCTGTAATTGGGCAGAGCAAAACCCCCTACATTGTCTTCCTGAGCGTAGACTCATGGTAGCTGGGTGGTATCTTGTGCTTGAGTCCGCTGTGCTGTTGTCTTTTCACTATTCTGCCCTTGCAGCGCGTTCCTATGCAGAGCTAGACAGGTAGCTAACAACTTGATATCTTCCCATAAAAATCACAAGGCCTGACTTTTCTTGTAAACTTTACTGAAAGATTCTTATTGTGAAACTGAAATACAATACAGAAATGGAAGCACACATTAGTACACAAGCACATACCTGATATGCATACACAAATTTGGGTAAGCATGAGCAACACTACATTTGGCATGTAACTTACCAAAACACGTGGAAACACAGCTTACTGTGAATATACATTTAGCAAACTGAAAGGCATTCTCTTACATTCACTTTAAATTAGCCCTGTACATAGCGCATCAAAATACAGCTGCAAGTTAACCAGCTAGACACAGAGAGCGAGCACTTCACGGCTAACTGTGCAGGTTTGCTTACAGAGAAAGGTTACAAACTAAACATTTTCTGCAAAATACATACTTTGGTTCTGTCTTCACAAAGGAGGACAAAAATAAACTCCCAGAGATGTCGGGGAACATAGGGTCTAATGAGAGGGAGGAACTGAAAGAAATCAGTATTTGTAGGGAAATGGTGTTAGGGAAATTGACGGGAGTGAAGGCTGATAAATCCCCAGGGCCTGATAATCTACGTCCTAGGGTACATAAGGAAGTGGCCCTAGAAATAGTAGATGTATTGCTGGTCATTTTCCAAAATTCTATAGAATCTGGAACAGTACCCATGGATTGGAGGGTAGCTAATGTTACCCCACTATTCAAAAAAGGTGGTAGAGAGAAAACGGGGAATTACAGACCGGTAAGCCTGACATCGGTAGTGGGGAAAATGCTAGAGTCCATTATAAAAGATGTAATAGCAGAGCACTTGGAAAACAGTGACAGGATCGGACAAAGTCAACATGGATTTACAAAAGGTAAATCATGCTTGACTAATCTACTGGAATTTTTTGAGGATGTAACTGGTTAAATAGATAAGGGAGAACCAGTGGATGTGGTGTATTTGGACTTTCAGAAGGCCTTCGATAAGGTCCCGCATAAGAGATTAGAGTGTAAAGTTAAGGCACATGGGATTGGGGGCAAGGTACTGACTTGGATAGAGAACTGGTTGGCAGACAGAAAGCGAAGAGTTGGAATAAACGGGTCTTTTTCCGAGTGGCAGGCAGTGACTAGTGGGGTACCGCAGGGATCGGTCCTTGGACCCCAGCCATTCACAATATATGTTAATGATCTAGACACGGGAACTAGACGTAATATCTCCAAATTTGCAGACAACACAAAGCTGGGTGGGCGTGTGTGCTGTGAGGAAGATGCCGAGAAACTCCAGGATAATTTGGACAGGTTGGGTGATTTGGCAGAAGCATGGCAGATGCAATATAAAGTGGATAAATGTGAGGTTATCCACTTTGGTGTCAAAAACAGGAAGGCAGATTATTATCTGAATGGCAATTCTCATTTCCCTTATCTGGAAGGAGGAGAGCATGCCAGGGGACCTCAGAGATGCCGTAATTGTGATCATCTTCAAGAAAGGTGACAAGCCCGATTGCGGTATTTACAGAGGAGTTTCCCTGCTCTCTGCCACAGGGATAAGTCATCGCAAGAATCCTCCTCAATCGCCTTCTCCCAGTGGCCGAAGAGCTCCTCCCAGTGTCGCAATGCGGGTTCCGCCCACTAAGGGGCACGATGGACATGAACTTCACCGCACGTCAATTACAAGAGAAATGCAGGGAACAGCACCAACCGCTGTACATGGCCTTCTTTGATCTCACAAAGGCCTTCGACACTGTCAACCATGAGGGATTATGGAGTTTCCTCCTCAAATTCGGCTGCCCTCAAAAGTTTGTCACTATCCTCCGCCTGCTTCACGACGACATGCAAGCCGTGATCCTGACCAATGGTTCCACCACAGACCCAATTCACGTACAAACCGGGGTCAAGCAAGGCTGTGTCATCGCACCAACACTCTTCTCAATCTTCCTTGCTGCAATGTTGCATCTTACCCTCAGTAAGCTCCCCACGGGAGTGGAGCTAATTTACAGAACAAACGGGAAACTGTTGAACCTTCGTCGCCTCCAGTCCCGATCTAAGGATGTCCCATCCTCCCACTAACGTTTTCTGCCCCTTGGTATTTCTCAATTCTACCCATACAGATTCCACATCATCAGAGCTAATATTATTCCTTACAATTGTGTTAATCCCTTCTTTAACCAGTAATGCTACCCCACCTCCCTTTCCTTTTTGCCTATCTTTCCTGAATATCGAATACCCCTGGATGTTGAGTTCACAGCCTTGGCCATCCTTGAGCCACGTTTCCGTAATCCCAGCCAAATCATATTCGTTTACCTCTATTTGCGCAGCCAATTCATCCACCTTATTACGAATCCTCCTCGCATTAAGATACAAAGGGGGAAAAATTCGGTTGGTTGCGCCACCCATTAGTGCCTAAAGAGGTCGAGAAGTGGGGCGCTAACCAACTAGCGCCCGGGCGCAGCGAACCCTACGCCTCTTCCCATATTGAGCGGACATTTAGCGCCGGCGCTAAACCGTAGCGCCCGCTCACCGGCACATGCAGATCATGACGTCATTTCAGTGTGCAATGCCTTTGGGGCGCCCCGGACCAGAAATTCAGTGGCGCCCCCCTCCGTTCCCCCTGGCGCTAACAAGGACAGGTTACCTGGAATGTTTCCCAGTCACTGTCGGGCTCGGGGGGCGCTATTTAAAGGGGACTGTTCTGGATTATTAGTGGCAGCCATTTTTGGACCACTACTTCTTTGAGAGAGAGAGAGTTGCTCAGCTACACACGGAGAGCCATTTCTACAGTGAGCCAGCGCTGGCAGAGGAACTTTAGCCTTCTAAACAGCACTTTGCAGTTGGTGAGCTTCTCAAATGGCATAACTTTCAGTGCGCACTTACTATGGGGGCTGCATTGGATGGGAATGTCGTGCTTCTCAATCATATTGACAGGGCACAGAGACGCAGGGATAGAGTGGCAGGCATGGCCAGACGGAGGAGGGCCTACAGACATCGCCACACGAGACCTTACGCTGCCAGGGTTTTCCGCCAGCAGTTTTCATATATCAACATGTCTTCAGTAAGGAGGTGGTCACTGAGCTCTGCCACCTGCTTCAGCCAGATCTGCAGCCTCAACTAAGGTGCAGGACATCTCTGTCGGTGGCTGTGAGGATCACTGTGGCTCTAAACTTCCATGCAAGCGGCTCCTTTCAGGCCGCTACTGGGGACATTGCCAACATCTCACAGTTCGCGGTGCATTGCTGCATCCGTCAAGTGACTAATGCCCTCTTTAAAAGGAGACGGCAGTACATCTCCTTCCCGATGACCCCGGACAAGCAGCGAGCGCGTGCGGAGGGCTTCGCAAGGATAGTGGGCTTCCCCATGGTGCAGGGCGCCATTGACTGCACGCATGTGGCTTTGCGGGTGCCTCTAGAGAATGCGGAGGATTTCCGCAACCAAAAGGGGTTCCATTCTTTGAATGTGCAGCTGGTCTGTGACCACCGACAGCTGATACTCGCTGTGAATGCCAACATTCCAGGCAGCAGCCATGCCGCCTTCATCCTGCGCCAAACTTCTGTGGCAGACCTTTTCGAGGCCCCGGCTCACCCAGGAGGCTGGCTTCTCATAGACAAGGGCTATCCTCTGTGCCCTTGGCTGATGACCCTGCTCCGTTCGCCCAGCACCCCTGCTGAAGAACGTTACAATGAGAGCCATCAAGCGACCAGGAACATCATTGAGCACACAATCGGCATGCTGAAGCAACGGTTCCGCTGTCTGGACCATTCCGGAGGAGCCCTTCAGTACTCACCTGAGCGAGTCTCCCACTTCGTGGTTGTGTGTTGCATGCTGCATAACCTGGCAATCCTCAGGACCCAGCCAATGCCACCAGACATTGAAGCACCAGCAGAGGAGGAGGAGGAGGAGGAGGAGGAGGAGAAACAGCAGCACCAAGACGGGAGGGAGGCACAAACTGCAAGGGTCATCCATCAGAGGCTTATAGCAAGTCACTTCTAGGCCCCTCTCAGGGAATGCTTGCTGCTATTCCAAGAACATGAATGGAACCGTTCTGCTACCCCTAAGCCGGTCAAGGGCAAAATTTGTGCAAAAAACAGACATGGCCATTGTGAATAAAAAAAGTTGTTTATTTAACAAAATGTGCTTCCTTCCCACATGACAAAGCAATGGCAACAAAAAGCAAAACAAACAGACTGCCACATAAGGGACTCTCACACCTGGGAGACTCTCCAAAACATAAGTGGCTCTCACACCCGGGAGACTGTCCAAAACATAACTAACATTCAGACCAGCATCCTCGGCCTTGAATGGAACAAATAACAGGAATCAGCAGCACCTTCTACTTTTTCCCCCTCGATGGTGATCTGCTTCCCTTTCAGCATTGGCCCCTTCCCGCCCTGCAGCTCCTCCGTAATGGGACCCCAGTGGCTGCAGCAAGGCTGGGGGAGGCCTGCTGACTGTCCGAAACTGCAGATGCCCCTGAGGGACGGCCTGGACGAGCTCTGGGCCGGGAGGGCATGGCTGCTGACTGCTCCAACACTGCATGGGCAGCAGCAGTCTGTCCTACAAGTGGTGGCAGCTGCAGTGCAGAAGTGCCAGTGGTGGCATCAGGAATGCTGTCATCCTGAGAGCGGACAGCTGCTCCCTGGTCGGCCGACACACTGGCACTCTGACAGGGCAGCACCGCAGCATGCGCAGCAATCGGCTGGTACACAGATTGCTGGCCTGCTGTGGTGCGGCAAGGGCCCCGGGGAATCCTGCCCGATCCAGCGAGGGTGGCAGCAGTCAGTGCTCGCGTGGCCTCAATCTGCATCTGCATGAGACCAGCGCGTGACTGCGTGGCAGCACTCAGCACTTGTGTGGCAGGTGCCATTGCTTTGCTGAAGCCCTGGACAATCCTTGCCAGTGCTGTGCCGAAGTCCTGTGCCGAAGTCCTGCGCCGAAGTCCTGCACACTCCTTGCCTGTGCTGCGCCGAAGTCTTGGACACTCCTTGCCAGTGTCTCAATGGATTCGGGCAGCCTTCCCACTGCAGCCATGAGCTCAGTGTGCCTCAGCCCAGCCTGGGCGCTCATTTCAGCGAGAGCACGCACCTCTTCTGCGTTCTGTGCAGCAGCACTGGCGGCCCGACTCGCCCTCCAGGGAGACGGCCCCCGAGCTTCCCTACCCCCCTCGCATTGCTGCAGGCTGCTGGGTCCTGGAGCTGGATCCTCCTCAGAGCATTCCCCCCCGCTCCCCTCCAGGGAAGGAGTCTCCCCAGTCTGGAGATGGGCTGGCTCACCTGAGGGTTGAACGGATGGTCCGGCTTCCTCCTCCTCCTCGCCTCCGGAGTCCGTCGCAGTGGCAGCTTGAGGGCCCGCCTCCTGAGCTGGTGATGCAGCATCTGAAAGCAGGGAGGTTCAAGAGTGGCTTTAGAGAAAGGATAGGGTGGCAGCAAGGGATGCAAGAGTGCTGCAATGCTCTGAATTGGGTCGAGAGTGAAAAAGCATGCTGGTGTGGGGAACAAGTGGAAGGAGAGAGGTCAAAAAGGTGATGACCTTACCATCGCTGTCCACAATGGGGTCGGCATCTCCAGAGGCGACGGGGCCACTCATCCAGCTTGCGACGATCTGGTGGACTCGCTCCTCCAGGTCTGTAAGGGTCTGCAGGTGAGGCCGGCCTCCTCCGGTCCGAAGCTGTTGCCTGCGGTTACTCGCCAGCTTGGCCTGCAAGAGAAAGGACGGGGTGTGATGAAACATGCTGCCCTGATCTGGTATCACTTGCCTCCCATGGTGTAATAGCCCTTACATTATGCTGCCCTGATCTGGCATCACATGCCTCCCATGGTCGAATAGCCCTTACATTATGCTGCCCTGATCTGGCATCATATTCCTCCCATGGTCGAATAGCCCTTACATTATGCTGCCCTGATCCGGCATCACATGCCTCCCATGGTCGAATAGCCCTTACATTATGCACTGAGCTGAATGTGCGTGTGTGTTTCCAGAAAGGGCCATGGGTGCTGGATGACAGCTGGCCATTGGGGCTTTGCGCACCCTCTGGCCATAAAGTGAGGTGCAGATGGAGGGATGAAGATGATTCTGGAAAAGGCACTCACCCTGACGACCCGAGTGAGGTCGTTGAGCTTCTTCCTGCATTGCACAGGAGTCCTCGGAACCATGCTGCTGGAGGTGACTCTTTGGGAAACCTCCCTCCAAGCTCTGCGGTATTCGGTGTGTTGAGGCCTCCTGCCATTCTCCGGGTACAGCACAGATCGCCGGCGCTCCACCGCGTCAAGCAGAGCATCCAATGCCCCCTCGCTGAAGCGCTGCGCCTGGCCCTCTCCATGTGGTTGAAGTTTTGCCCGCCACAGGTAGGTTACCGCCGATTTTGAGGCCTACAAGGCGCAGAGTGTGGCTGCAGATGATAATCGATCCGCCCCTTTAAGAGCTGGCCAGCGCCAGCGTGTCTGGGTGAAATCGATAATTGACAGCACCTGCGCTGCGCCCGCCCGCGGAGAAATTGCATCGCGCTGCCGGGTTAGCGCCTTAAGACTATCGTGCAGTGCCTGATTTAGCGCCGCAATCACCTTCAGGGGTGCTGCAACCCAATATCACTGGAGGTGGCGATAAATTGCGCCTGGCGCTAAACTTTGCGCACCGCCAATACTAGCGCCCCAAATGGGGCAATACCGAATTTCTCCCCCAAAGCCTTCAGGCTTATTTTTTTAACGCTCTTAGACCTATTAGAATTATTATTTACTGTGGCCATGTTTGATTTAAACCGTTGATTTCTCTGACTGCCACTTTTGTTTTTCTCCTTCCTTTCTTTTGCTTTTATCCTTGTTTCCCTTTCCTCTGTCCCCCTGCTCAGGTTCCCAACCCCCTGCCATCTTAGTTTAAACCCTCCCCCAGAGCACTAGCAAACACTCCCCATAGGACATCGGTTCCAGCCCTGCCCAGGTGCAAACTGTCCGGTTTGAACTGGTCCCACCTCCCCCAGAACTGGTTCCAATGTCCCAGGAACTTGAATCCCTCCCCGTTGCACCATTCCTCTAGCCACGTATTCATCTGACATATCCTTCTATTTCTACTCTGACTAGCACGTGACACTGGTAGGAATCCTGAGATTACTACCTTTGAGGTCCTATTTTTTAATTTACCTCCTAACTCCCTATATTCAGCTTTTAGGACCTCATCCCGGTTTTTACCTATATCGTTGATACCTTTTAACCCGCCTCTCGACCCTTGTTCCTCGCAGGTCTGCACTGCCGCTGCCGCCGCTGCTGCTGTGGGGCCTCACCTGGACTCTGGCGCTTTTATCCTGCCTCTTGGCCCTCGTTCTTCGCAGGTCCGCACTGCCGCCGCCTCCGCTGCTGCTGTGGCTCAGTGTAAGCTCGAGAAACAGCACCTCATCTTCCGATTAGGCACTTTACAGCCTTCTGGACTCAACATAGAGTTCAACAATTTCAGATCATAACCTCGGCCCCTATTGCATTTTTACTTATATTTTTTATCCACACCTTTGTTTTGTGCCCTTCCCCCTTTTTTTCTCTCTCCCACGTGGCAGCTGTCTCCCATTCTGCCAGCGCATTTCACACCTAATCTAGAGCCGTCTTTTGTCTCTCTACTAGTCCTATCACCACCTCGTCTCGTTTTGAATACCTCTTAATGTCTCTTCACTTCTCTTTTGTTTTTTCATCCCCATTTCCCAGCCCCCAAACTGGCCTTTTAATCTGTTTCATTTCCTGTGCTTTTTCAGTCTTGACAAAGGGTTTTGACCTGAAATAGTGACTCTATTTCTCTCTCCACGGATGTTGCCTGGCCTGCTGAGTTTTTCCAGCATTTTCTGCTGTTATTTCCCTTGGGACCAAGCTGGACACTCGGGAGAAGAGCGAGGGGAAAACCGGAGAACACGGAGCAAGATCTCAGTTAGATCCCCATATTTACAGTGGTTCGAAGAGTCATGTTCATGGAGATTGCAGTTGAAAGCACTTCAGAAAACATACGTTAAATGGGTAGGAAATGGCCCTTGCTTTATTGCTAAATTTAACGTAAGTTTAGGAAATTTCCCTTGGAATCCTGCCACATTTTAGAACGATGGAATCAGCACAAGTAGGCCAGATGTTTGCTCAAGCCTTTCTTCTGTCCAGAATCAAATGGAAATTATTAAGGGGGGGGTGGGGGGGGCGGGAAAAACCAACGCTCTCGGCTGGTCCAGATCTGTGCGGAGACTCGAGTCAGCTAACGCTCTGGGATTGCTGCCAAATACATTCTTCCTTGCTCTGAGGGAGTCGAGTTCAGTCGTGTGCGAGCTCAGGGGAACATAAGCTTTTCATTGCCACCTTTTAACAGATACTGACAGCTCCTAACTCACTGTCAACTCCGATGTGTCAGAAACACTGCGCTCAGCTAAATGAGCAGGGTCCCTTTTGTGTTGTAGCACGCTGCACTCGCTCGAGGGGGGGAAAGACGATGTCAAGGTGGCATCGAGTAGCCAAGGGGAATGTCTTTCACTTTTGGGATCGGACTTGGCACCCAGCACAAGCAGGCAGTGGGAAAGTTGCCAGTTGCCAGTTTCGACGTGTTTACTTGGGAAGCAAAGCTGCTCCAAACCCCGTTCCGAAATAGCTGTCCGCCCTCCGATGACCTGCTTGGTGATTCGCCGAGGTAAAGTGGACAATAAAACCCGTAGTGTGTGACACCACCCAACGCTGGAGAGAAAACGAGGCAAATCAGGAAACAACGTTAAGGTTCGCTTGAAACAACAACAGAAAATGCTGGAAAAACTCAGCAGGTCAGGCAACATCCGTGGAGAGAAATTTGAGTTGACGTTTCGGGTTGGACCCTTCTCCAACCCGAAACGTCAACTCAAATTTCTCTCCACGGATGTTGCCTGACCTGCTGAGTTTTTCCAGCATTTTCTGTTGTTATTTCAGATTTCCAACATCTGCAGTATTTTGCTATCGTATTAAGGTTCGCTTGGATTGCAAAGCTTGTAGGAGGCCCTGGCTGCCTCGGGGCAAACCAATCTTGGAGAGGGGACCTCAAGCAGGCGTTAGGTCCCGGGTCCTGTGTCCTCGAGGTGGGAAAGGGATTAAATCCTATTAACTGCCTGTTAACAGGTAGTTAACAGGCAGAAAATAGGATTATCCCCATTTTTCCTTCCGAAGTACAGGCTTCCCAACCTCGAGGGAACCCCGCCAGGGTGTAGGAGACGAGTAGGAGGTCTGCGGGGGTCAGTGGGGTCTGAAAGTGCGATGTAGAGGTGAGTGATGGGTGCAAGTGTGGAGTGGTAAGTATGTAAGGTGAGTGTAAAGTAGGGTTGCGAAGGGGTGGAAAGTTTCCGGTAAATTTCCAGTAAATTTCTGGAAATTTTCCACAGGAAGTTTAGCTTGGGAATTTTGGGAATTTTGCCCAAAAAAGCACATGCTAGCATAATATTGTTTTTTTTTGTATTTCTATCATTTGCTTTCACAGGTCCTCTCGTAAAATTACTAACAGAGATGGAATCTTAATTATTAAGGAATTTCTTAATCAATATATGTTTATCTTCTTACTTGGCTTGTTTTAATAATTACAAGTTTTGTGTGTGACTGTGAACAAATGTGTCCTGATTGGTTGCATGAGTGGATGTGCGATTAGCTCCCTCTATTGGTGATGCAGCATCGTGCGTGCACAGGTCATGCTTCCATCACATGGAGCATCAGGAAAAATTTACTCACCCTGTTGCAATCGTGCTGATCGACCGCAGTTCGACACAGAGACAAATGCCCTTTATTTCTCTGCATAGAACAATGCCACGTTTACCGTCGGATGTGTGGAAGCATTTTACCCCAGGCATTAAAGATGGAAAGACTGTGTACATGTGCAAACACTGTACAAAGCCATATGTAAAGAATGCCACAAAGATGCAGCAGCATTTATCCAAATGCAACAACTTCACTCAAAGCTCACAGCAGTCAGCCCAGAGTTCCTCTGCTTCCATTCAAGAAGATGATGGTTCACATTCAGCATCAGGCTCCTCATCATCAGCAACTCCTGGCCACTTGGAAGGTTCTTTGATACAATGGATAACCATAGCCAGAAGAATGCAGATGAGTGCCTTGCTCGAGCTATATATGCGACAGGCTCACCCCTCATGCTCACAGCCAATGTGTACTGGAAGAGATTTTTCAATGTTATTCGCCCTGCATACTGTCCTCCCACCAGACATGCTTTGTCTACTTATTTGCTGGAGGCTGAGTATAACAGAGTCCAAGGAAAGCTCAAAGAAACGATAGAGATGGCAGACTGTGTTGCAGTTATCTCAGATGGGTGGTCAAATGTACGAGGGGAGAGCATCATAAACTACATCGTCTCCACTCCTCTCCCAGTGTTCTTCAAGAGCATAGACACGAAGGAAAACAGACACACAGGCACATACATTGCTGATGAGCTGAAAGCGGTCATCAACGATCTTGGATCACAAAAGGTCTTTGCAGTAGTTACTGACAATGCTGCGAATATGAAGGCTGCTTGGGCTCAAGTGGAGGAGGCCTATCCTCATATTACGTCTATTGGGTGCACAGCTCATGGGCTCAACCTGCTCCTCAAGGACATCATGGGTTTGAGAGCCATGGAAACACTGTACAAGAGAGCCAAGCAAGTTGTTAAGTATGTCAGGGGAAAACAGGTAGTTGCAGCAACCTACAACTCCAAGCAAACGACAAAGAACAAGAACACCACACTGAAGCTGCCCAGCAACACTAGATGGGGTGGCATTGTCATAATGTACAACAGCCTTCTGGAGGGTAAGCAGTCGCTGCAAGAAATGGCAATATCCCAGTCTGGGGATATGGAAACCACCATCAAGAAAATACTGCTGGATGATGTGTTTTGGAAGAGAGTGGTTAGCAGCCTTAAACTATTCTCACCAGTAGCATCTGCAATTGCTCAGATTGAAGGGGATGACGCTGTCTTGTCAGATGTTCTCAGGCTTTTTGCTGATTTAAAAGAACAAATCAGCTTTGCCCTACCCACATCCCTGCTGCTCAAAGCAGAGGAGAAGGCAATTGTTCAATTCATACAGACGCGTCAAGAATTTTGTGTCAAGCCGAATCATGCTGCAGCATACATGCTGGACCCAAAGCATGTTGGGGGACCAATACTTTCTGGAGAACAGATCAACAGCGCGTACAGTGTGATTTCTACCCTCTCACGCCACCTCAATCTGGACGTCAGCAAAGTTCTGGGAAGCCTGGCAAAGTTCTCTGCCAAGCAAGGTCTTTGGAATGGGGACGAGATATGGGAATCATGCAAGCATATCCGTGCACGTACCTGGTGTAAGGGACTTTGTGCATCTGAGGCCCTGTCACCCATTGCATCGGTGATACTCCAAATCCCACCTTCATCAGTGGCCTCTGAACGAAACTGGTCACTTTTTGGGAATACGCATACAAAGGTGCGCAACAGGCTGACTAACAAGAGAGTGCAGAAACTGGTGGCTATCTGGGCAAACCTACAACTTATTGAGCCAGATACAGAAGTGTCCACCACACAGCTAGACACTGACACAGAGGAGGAAATGAACACGTCAGAGCCAGAGTCAGAGAATCAGGAGGAGCAATGAGGAGTAGAAGACTCAGAAGACTCATGAGTAGAAGACTCAAAGGGACAAAATAAGGACAAATTACAGGCTAAATAAGCTGACGCTCTTTTTATTTTATTTTAGATGGGTCTTTTTTGTGGGGGTTCAATAAAGTTCAAAATTATAACCTAAATAAAGTTTTGAAAGCCTGTTTTTATTTGTATGGAACAGTATGTCTATTTTGATGATAAAGATAATATAAGGGTCAGAGACAAAAACCATCAGTGTGCAAAAAAACTCAAAATTCCCACAAATTCCCAACATTCCCATGAATTCCCGAAAATTCCCATGGAAAGTTTCCTCTTTTAAAAATTCCTGGAATTTTGCAACCCTAGTGTAAAGTGTTAGAAAATGTTCACTTACCTTTGTTTCTGCCTACAGCCTTCAGCGGCTGTGGAGCTGGAGTCCCGACATCACCATTGTAGATATCACAGACTGGCTGTTGGATCCTCCGAGCCAACAGCCAGATGATTTCTGCAAAGTTGAAAGGTTTGATGAGTCCTGAACACAAGGACTCATCAAACTACACAGAATGTCAGTGTTTGACAGCTTCACAGAGTTCTCAAACGCTGACATTTCTTCTTTCAAAAGTTCTTGACAGATGACACATCATACATTGACATGCTCTGTCACTGACTTCCCCCTAATTGGCCTGCTGAGCCCGCTGGGTGGGCTTAACGAGGTCAATCAGGGAAAATCCCGCTGGTTGGCCAGAAGCTGATGGAGGTGGGGCTGAAAGCCAGCAAGCAGCAGTCCCGCTTCCAAAAGCTTCCCATTGACAAAATCCAGCCCGTTGCCTAACACCTGACTCAGTTATTCCTCACACTGGCTCCTGCTGGGACTCCTGTCGAGTGGCTGATGCCGATTGGGAAATGCCGCGGCAACATGTTGAGTACCTGTTGGCACTGGCCTGGCACACCTTCACCATCACTGTGAGTCTCACTCCCTTCTGGGGCCCTCTACCTCGAGTGGATCAAAGCCCAGGGACACTATTTTGACATTGCGCCCACTTATACAGTTTTGGCAATATAAACTAAAGGGTACAATTTTAAAGGGGGTGCAGGAACAGAGAGACCTGGGGGTGTGCGTACACAAGTCATTGAAGGTGGCAGGACAAGTTGAGAAGACTGTTTAAAGCATACAGGATCCTGGGCTTCATAAATAGAGGCAAAGGGCTGGATCTTGCCAGCCCTGGGGAGGCGGGTTTGGAGGCGGGAATGCTGGGAAAATGGCAGAATTTGGGGGCAGGTGCCCAACCCGCCTCCATGCCATCTTGCCAGGAGGCGGGTAGCCAACCCGCGCCGGGTCCTGCCTCCTCGAGGCGGGAAGGGGATTAATGCCAATTAACTGCGTGTTAACAGGTAGTTAACAGGCAGTTTTTTGGCTAATCCCTATTTTGAGCCCTGAAGTGTGGGCTTCCCGATGGCTCGGAACCTCACCAGGGTCAGTGAGGCGGGCCGTCGGTCTGTGGGGGTCGGAGAGGCTGAGATGCCCGGTGTGCAGGTGAGTAATGGGTGCATGTGTGCAAAGGTAAGTGTGTGAGGTGTGTGTAAAGTGTTTTAATAAGTTTTACTTACCTTTACTTCTTCCTGCAGGCTTCCTCCCTTCAGGTCTCAGGAGTCCCTCAGCTCACCGGCACAGAAAGCAGAATGGCCGCTGAACTGAGTCTTGAGTAAAGCCACAATTTAGAAGACAGATTGTCAGTGTTTGACAGCTTCACAGAGCCGTCAAACGATGACATTTCATCTGTCAAAAGCTCTTGACAGATGAAACGTCACTCGCTGACGTCACCTGTAACTGGTTTTCCCTTAATTGGCCTGCTAGACCCGCTGGGCGGGCTTAACAAGGTCAATCAAGGGAAAATAGCGTGGGTTGGCCACAAATCGATGGAGGCTGGACTCAAACCCAACAAGTGGGAGTCCCGCCTCCGAAAGCTCCCCATTGACAAAATCCAGCCCCTAGAGTACAAAAGCAAGGAAGTTATGCTAAGCCTTTATAAATCACTGGTTTGGCCTCAGCTGGAGTATTGAGTCCAATTCTGGTCACCACACTTTAGGAAGGAAGCCAAGGCCTTGGAGAGGGTGCAGAGGAGATTTACTGGAATGATTCCAGGGATAAGGGACTTCAGTTACATGGAGAGACTGGAGAAGCTGGGGTTGTTAACCTTAGAGCAGAGAAGGTTAAGGGGAGATTAACATGACTGTCGTATTGAGAGACGGGAAGGGCTGTGGCAGGGAGACCGGTTGGAGCCTGGAGGCGAAAGAGGGAACTCAGCTTTTCACACAACGAAACAGGCCATGTTGAAGGGCGAGACCTTCCACTGGCGATGCCAAGCTCTCCTTGCCCGGTGTGGGCTGTCAGCAAGCGGGCGAGCGTGCAGTTCCTGTGGTGCCCCAGCAACTCGCTGTGGAGAGGCAGTCACATGGCACAGAGTGAAATGCACATCCTGTGCCATGTGGGAAATCCAGGATGCTTCCCGTGTCCTGGACAACCACGTGTGCAGGAAGTGTCATCAGCGGGCGGAGCTTGAGCTCCGGGTTTCGGAGCTGGAGCAGCAGCTGGCGTCACTGCGGCGTATCCGAGATGGCTGAGAGCTCCGTGGATAGCACATTTTAGGAGGTGGTCACTGTAGTGTATGTACCTTTAAGAGGACACCTACTTTTACAGCTCCTGTATACTGTAGTACCGGCAGTGACCACACCTGTATATAAACCCTGAGGAGGGCTCTGTACTGTTAGTTTTTAGAATACCCTCATCCAGTAAACGCCTGTTGATTGTTCATCTGCAGTCTCTGTCTATTTATTGAAGAGCACCATACCTCATGATTCACGGATTTAACAGTGGCGACGACGAGTGGATTCAAACCTATCTGCAACTCTGAAGAAGAAGGCCGAGTCCAGAAATACGGGCGTCGACCATCCAAAGAAGACTTGAACATCGCAGAGGAGGCTGTGGAGAGCTGGGCTTGTGTGGTAAACCACTTTTATCGTTCACTATCGTTACACTATAGTTATCACTGTTATATCGTTACTCTATGGTTATCACTGTTCACACTGTTGTATCACTATACGAGGTCGCCTCTTGTCACGCTGCTATACCTGGGCTGACCACTGCTGACTCCGCCCATGACTCCACCTACCTGCCCAGGTATAAAGGTAGTCGACTGGCTGGCATTCCTCCTTGTTGTATCCGATCACCCACGAGGGTGGGCTCTGTTATTTAGCCAATAAAAACCTATAGTTACTTTCTTAACTCGTCGCTTTTCATTGGATGAATTGATAGGTATATCAATTTTATTGGCTAAATTTTAAAATGTCGACAACTGAGCAGTCAAACGACCAGCCAAGCGACCAGCCAGACACCCAGCTACAACAGCCACAGCAGCCGGCCTGGCTGCGAGCCCTCAGACCACCGTACCTGGATCTAAACCCACAGGCAGCAAACTCAGCCCTCGACTTCGAACACTGGCTGAGCTGCTTCGAAGCCTACCTGGGAGAATCCGGCGTGCCTCAGAAATCCATGCTAAGAGTTCTGAACGCCCAAGTGAGCCCTAAAGTATTCACACTCATCCGGGACCTTAAAACATACGAGGACGCCATCAACCAGCTGAAAAGACAGTACCAAACCCCGGTAAATTCCATGTATGCCAGACACCTCCTAAGATCCCGCCCGCAACAGCCAGGAGAGCCCGTGGAGGAATTTTTACAAGCACTCGGCAGAGACTGTAACTTTAAAGCGGTAACGGCGGCAGAAAATACTGAAGACAACGTCCGCGATGCCTTCGTGAAAGGCCTGCGGTCCGACTACTCACGGCAAAGACTACTGGAAGCAAGGGACCTCGACCTGGACAAAGCTGCAGCCCTCGCTCTCTCTCTAGAGGTGGCCCATCGGGACCTCGAGGCATACTCAAGGTACTGTAACTCGCGACCCTGGGACTTGGGACCGACCCCGACCGCGATACCCCCCGCAGCAACCCCCCTGGGACCTACCTCAGCGTCGGCGTCCCGGACCCGATCGAGACCGCCACCCCCGGTACCGGCTCCGACATCGGACCCCCGCGATCGGGCCGCCGGCTGCTTCTTCTGCGGCCAGGCGAAACACCCGAGGTCGCGCTGCCCAGCCAGGAACTCTACCTGCTCAACCTGCATGAAGAAAGGCCACTTCGCTAAGGCCTGCAGGGGTGGATCATCAGAGGCCAGCAGTGCCTCATGCGAGCTGTGGGGGCGGCCATCTTCCTTCAAGGCAACAGAGGCCAGCATCCCCACATGTGAGTCATGGGGGTGGCCATCTTTGATACAGGCAACCGACACCAGCAGTGCCTCATGTGAGTTATGGGGGCAGCCATCTTCTCCGCCATTTTGTCCAACCTCGTGGGAGACGCCATTTTACCCACCACGCCCGACCGCCACCGTGCCTCTAGACCCAACTACCGCCTCAACCGCAGACTACAACAACTCGCTCAGCTATACACTAGCCTCCGTCACACTGGACCAGGCCCGCCCGCATCACCTGTCCAAGTCGATGATGGACATCAAAGTAAACGGCCACGCCACGACCTGCCTGTTCGACAGCGGAAGCACGGAGAGCTTCATCCACCCAGACACGGTGAGCCACTACTCCCTCCCTGTCCTGCCAACGCGCAACCGGATCTCGATGGCATCGAGGTCACACGCCACAGACATCAGCGGCTACTGTGTTGTGACCCTGTCGGTTAAGGGTACGGAGTATAAAAATTTTAAACTCCTCGTCCTGCCCCAGCTATGCGCTGCCGTCCTACTAGGCCTAGACTTCCAATCCCACCTCCAAAGCGTCACGCTAGCATACGGCGGACCCCTCCCCCCACTCACAGTCGACAACCAGCAGATTTTAAACCGCCCACCACGTAACACCTGCGGCCTATCCACCCTCAAGGTCCCGCCACCTTCCCTGTTCGCTAACCTCACCCCCGACTGCAAACCCGTCGCTACCAAGAGCAGACGGTACAGCGCCGGGGACAGAGCTTTCATTAGCTCTGAGGTGCAGCGTCTCCTGAAGGAGGGCATCATCGAGGGGAGCACCAGCCCCTGGCGTGCCCAGGTCGTGGTCGTTAAGACCGGCAATAAAAACCGCCTGGTCATCGACTACAGCCAGACCATAAACAGGTACACCCAGCTGGACGCATACCCCCTTCCCCGCATATCTGATATGGTCAATCAGATTGCACAATACCGAGTATTCTCTACCATCGACCTTAAGTCGGCCTATCACCAACTCCCTATCCGCCCTGAGGACCGCCAGTATACAGCCTTCGAGGCGAACGGCCGCCTCTACCACTTCCTTAGGGTTCCCTTCGGCGTCACCAACGGGGTTTCGGTCTTCCAAAGGGAGATGGACCGGATGGTTGACCAGAACGGGCTGCACGCCACGTTCCCCTACCTAGATAACGTCACCATCTGCGGCCGCGACCGGCAGGACCATGACGTTAATCTGGAGAGATTCCTCCGTACGGCCCAATGGCTGAACCTCACCTACAATAAGGATAAATGTGTGTTTAACACCTCGCGCCTTGCCATCCTCGGCTGTGTAGTAGAGAACGGAGTCATCGGCCCCGACCCCGAAAGAATGCGCCCCCTCATGGAGCTACCCCTTCCCCACTGTCCAAAGGCACTGAAGAGAACCCTGGGGCTCTTCGCCTACTATGCCCAATGGGTGCCCAATTATGCGGACAAAGCCAGACCCCTCATGAAGTCCACATCCTTCCCCCTTATGGAGGAAGCGTGCGCAGCCTTCTCCCTCATTAAGGGAGACATTGCCAAGGCCACTATGCACGCAGTGGATGAGTCCATCCCCTTCCAAGTCGAGAGCGATGCATCCGACTTCGCCCTAGCCGCCACCCTTAACCAGGAGGGGAGACCGGTGGCCTTCTTCTCAAGGACCCTACAGGGCCCTAAGATCCGACACTCGTCGGTCGAGAAGGAGGCCCAGGCGATTGTGGAGGCGGTACGACGCTGGAGACACTACCTGGCAGGCAAACGATTTACCCTCCTTACCGACCAACGTTCGGTCGCTTTTATGTTTAATAACAAGCTGAGGGGCAAAATCAAGAATGACAAGATCTTGAGGTGGAGAATCGAGCTCTCCACCTACGATTATGATATCTTGTACCGGCCAGGTAAGCTGAACGAACCCCCCGATGCTCTGTCACGAATTACATGCGCCAGCGCGCAAAGTGATAGACTTCAGACCCTCCACAACGACCTCTGCCACCCCGGGGTCACCAGACTTTACCACTTCATTAAGGCCCGCAACCTGCCCTACTCCATCGAGGAGGTCAGGACCATGACCAGGAACTGCCAGACCTGTGCCGAGTGCAAACCGCACTTCTTTAGGCCGGACAGAGCAAGCCTGATCAAGGCCACCCGCCCCTTCGAGCGCCTGAGCATCGACTTTAAGGGGCCCCTCCCGTCCTCTGACCGTAATGTGTACTTCCTCAACATTGTTGATGAGTACTCCCGTTTCCCCTTTGCCTTCCCCTGCCCAGACATGACCAGTACCACGGTCATTAAATGCCTGAACGACCTCTTCGCCTTGTTCGGGTCCCCAAACTATATACATAGTGACCGGGGCTCCTCCTTCATGAGCGAGGAACTCCGTCAGTTCCTACTAGCGAGAGGTATTGATGCAAGCAGGACCACCAGCTACAACCCCCGAGGGAACGGCCAGGTAGAAAGAGAAAATGCGACGGTATGGAAGGCCATCCTCTTAGCCTTAATGTCTAAGGGCCTCCCAACCTCCCGCTGGCAGGAAGTCCTCCCGGCAGCGCTGCATTCCACCCGGTCACTACTTTGCACTGCCATCAACGCCACCCCCCATGAACGAATGTTTGCTTTCCCCAGGAAGTCAACTACGGGAACCACGCTACCAACCTGGCTGACCTCTCCGGGGCCCGTCTTGCTGCGAAAGCACGTGAGGGCCCATAAAACGGACCCCCTGGTCGAGAGGGTGGACCTCCTGCACGCCAACCCCCAGTACGCCTATGTGGCTTACCCAGACGGGCGGGAGGACACAGTCTCCTTACGAGACCTCGCACCCTCGGGCACTCCGGAGACACCACCTTCACCCCCCCCCCACCACCCCCCAATTCCAGACCAGGTAGACGGCATGCCGGAACCCCACGAGCCTTCGCCGACCACGCAGACACCAGCATTAACACCGGATAATGCAACACTGCCGCTGCGACGATCAGGAAGGCTTACGAGGCCTCCGGACAGACTGACATACCAGAACTGGTAGTACACTTCACCCCGCCGGACTCAAATCTAAACAAGGGGTGAATGTGGTAAACCACTTTTATCGTTCACTATCGTTACACTATAGTTATCACTGTTATATCGTTACTCTATGGTTATCACTGTTCACACTGTTGTATCACTATACGAGGTCGCCTCTTGTCACGCTGCTATACCTGGGCTGACCACTGCTGACTCCGCCCATGACTCCACCTACCTGCCCAGGTATAAAGGTAGTCGACTGGCTGGCATTCCTCCTTGTTGTATCCGATCACCCACGAGGGTGGGCTCTGTTATTTAGCCAATAAAAACCTATAGTTACTTTCTTAACTCGTCGCTTTTCATTGGATGAATTGATAGGTATATCAGCTTGGTTCTCCAGTCACGACGATCCAGCGCAACAGGCTGGCAACAGCTACGGCGCAGACCCTTCCCGGACAGCGGTGGCGGGAGCCGACCGACGGCACAGAAAAGGCCGAGCAGCGTCGACGGGGTAAAAAAGAGGGTAAAGCGCACGGGGCGCAGCCAGGGGTTGAAGACCAAGCGGCGTCGACGGAAAGCAAAAAGAGAGAGAGGGTAAAGCGCAGCTGGGCTTCAGGACCGAGCGGCGTCAACGAGAGAGACGCGCAGGAAAATGCGCAGAGCGCAGCCAGTGCTCAAGGGCTGAGCAGCGTCCGCGGGGAAGAAAGGAAGCGCGGGAGACGCCATTTGAGCCGCAGCGGAGAAGAAGGGAGAGCGCGGGAGACACCATTTTTGGAGCCGCAGCAGAGAAGAAGGGAGAGCGCGGGAAGAAAAGGAAGCGCGGGAGACGCCATTTTGAGCCAGCGGAGAAGAAGGGAGAGCGCGGGAGTTGCCATTTTTAGCCAGTCTAACCACACCCAGGGATGCCGAAGAGTGGCAGTGTCACAGCGTTCGACAATGAAGTCGAAGATTGGGCGACATATGTAGAACGCATTGAAGTGTACTGCAAGGCGAATGAAGTGCCAGATGCCAGGAAAGCACTGGTATTGTTGAATTCCATGGGTGCAAAAACGTATGGCTTACTGCAAAACTTAATAACCCCAGAGAAGCCAGTGGATAAGGACTTTGAAAACATAGTGGCAAGCCTACAGGACCACTTAAACCCCACACCGCTGCTGATAGCAGAAAGATTTAAGTTTCATAAAAGTAACGAGCATAAAGATGAAAGTAATGCTGAGTATTTAACGGAACTGCGCAAGCTATCGAAACACTGCCAGTTTGGAACGGGACTAGCAGATACGTTAAGGGATAAGTTTGTGTGTGGGCTTCAAAGTGAAGGAACCCAGAAACGACTTCTATCAGAAAAGGATCTTACGCTGGACAAGGCTTTCCGCATGGCAGTATCACACGAAGCAGCCGCACGGGGAGCTGCAGAGATACAACGGAGACCGCAAGAATATGGCACCAATGGAATGTCATATGGAGCAGTGAAGTGTTATCGCTGCGGCAGAACAACACACGGCCAGAAGGATTGTTGGTTCAAGGACCAAGTGTGCAGACAATGTGGAAAAGCAGGACACATAGCAAGAGTCTGCAGATCGGGGAAGAAAACCAGCAGCAAGAAATCTCCACAGGAGAAGTACAAGAAGGTACATAAGGTGACGGAGAGTAGTTCAGACAAACAGAAAAGTGATACAGACTCCGGAAGCAAGGAGCTGGGTTGTCTGAAACTACATAATGTAATCAAAATGGAGGATCACCAAACTATCTGGGTCACGCTCAAGATAGACGGAGTCCAAGTGAAAATGGAATTGGACACAGGATCAGCCCTAACAGTCATAAACCGAAGGGACTACAAGCGGCTATTCTCACATATACCCTTGAGAGATACAGAGATTGTCTTGAAGACGTACACGGGGCAAAAAGTCTACCCCAAAGGAAAAATAAGGGTGAACGTGATATACAACGGCAAGGAAACACCAAAAATGGACATATATGTATTGCCAGATGGAGGACCACCACTACTAGGACGTGAATGGATCCGGAAGATACAGTTAGATTGGCATTCCATACAAGCACTGACGGTAGATGCCAAAACGGATGACGACGTCACACCTGGACGACTGTCAAAAATGCTAACTGACGCACAAGAAGTGTTCCAAGAGGGACTCGGAACACTGAAAGGCATAACAGCGACGATCAAAATAGAGGAAAATGCAAGCCCAAAGTTTTCTAAGGCCAGACCGATGCCTTATGCGATCCGCCCAGCCGTCGAAGCAGAGCTGGAAGGTTTGGAACGTTCAGGAGTGGACGTGGACTGGAGCGAGTGGGCTACACCCATCGTTCCTGTAATGAAGAGGTCGTTGAGTAATACGCCTGGGGAACCAAAGAAGGTTCGCATCTGTGGGGACTTTAAGGTGACAGTGAACCCAGTCCTTCACACGGTACAATATCCGCTTCCGCAGATTGAAGATATTTTCGCTTCGCTATCTGGAGGAAAACGCTTCACTAAGATTGATCTGGCCCAGGCGTACCTGCAAATGGAGGTAGAAGAAGCCTCGAAACAATACCTCACGATCAACACTCACAAAGGTCTCTACCAATACAACCGGCTGGTGTTCGGGGTAGCATCAGCTCCAGCTATTTGGCAAAGGGCAATGGATCAAGTCCTGCAAGGGATTCCAGGGACCCAGTGTTATTTGGACGACATCCTGGTCACGGGCAAAAATGACAGTGATCACCTCGCCAACCTGGAGCAGGTGCTCACTAGATTGAAGGAATATGGGCTCCGAGCTAATCGCCACAAATGCGAGTTTTTCCAGAAGCAGATTTCGTATTGTGGCCACGTTATTGATGAAGAGGGGTTACATAAGTCCCCTGAAAAGATTGAGGCAGTAGTCAAGGCTACAGCACCGGAAAATGTGTCACAACTGAGGTCGTTCCTCGGGCTGGTGAACTACTACCATAAGTTCTTGCCGAATTTGTCTACAGTATTACACCCACTGAACACCCTACTGCAAATGGGGGTACCATGGAAGTGGAATGACGAATGTAAACGAGCTTTCCAGAAGTGCAAAGAATTGATCACGTCAAAAGAAGTGTTGGCTCATTTCAACCCAGCACTACCAATTCGGTTGGCGTGTGATGCATCACCCTATGGTATTGGAGCGGTGCTGTCGCACAAATTCCCGGACGGTTTGGAGAGGCCAGTAGCCTTTGCGTCTCGGTCACTAACCTCAGCCGAGCGCAACTACGCCCAGATTGACAGGGAGGCCCTCAGCCTAGTGTGGGGAGTGAAAAAGTTCAACCACTATCTGCACGGGCAGAAGTTTACCTTGCTGACTGACCACCAACCACTTGTCTCCATCTTTAATCCAAAGAAGGGCGTTCCGGTGATGACTGCGCAACGGCTACAAAGATGGTCCCTTTTTCTAGGGGCGAACCAATATGAAATAGAGTATAAGGGCACGAAACAGCATGGAAACGCTGATGGGCTATCACGCCTGCCACTGCCTACTGCGGAGGAAGCACCAGCAGTGGACCCTGTCGAAATATTTTATTTGACTATAATTGAACGCTTGCCAGTAACTAACGCGGATATAGAGAAGGAGACCCGAAATGACCCAACACTGTCTCGGGTGTATGATTTGACGGTGAAAGGATGGCCAACACATGGCGACTCACTGTTGCCAGCATTCTCATCCAGAAGAGAACAGCTGTCAGTATGCCAGGGGACCTTGATGTGTGGATCCCGAGTGGTAATTCCACCCAAGTTAAGGGAGAGAGTGCTAAATGAGCTTCACGAAGGCCATCTGGGAGGGGTAAAAATGAAAAGCCTTGCTAGGGCTTATGCGTGGTGGCCGGGAATCGATCAACAAATCGGGGACCTAACAAAGAGCTGCTCAGGATGCCAGAAGGTCCAAAATGCACCACCACATGCCCCTCTACACCCATGGGCGTGGCCCTCCTCTCCATGGCAACGGGTGCATATTGATTTTGCTGGTCCATTCATGGACTCAATGTTCTTAATAGCAGTGGATGCGCACTCGAAATGGCCTGAGGTGATCAAAATGTCCTCCACCACTGCAGAGAAAACGATTGCAGCCCGACGGACCATATTTGCCAGGAACGGCTTGCCAGAGCAGATTTGCTCTGATAACGGACCACAGTTTGTGTCCGAAGAGTTTCGGAAATTTATGAGAAGGAATGGGGTAAGGCATTACACATCCACCCCGTATCATCCAGCCACAAATGGATTGGCTGAGAGGTTCGTACAAACCTTTAAAAAGGCAGTAAGGGCCATGTGCGATGATGACATTCCACTGCAGCATAAGGTGGACAATTTCCTGTTAGCCGACAGAAATGCGACACATGCAGTTACCAACCAGACCCCGGCCATGATGTTCTTTAACTGAAGGTTGAGATCTCGTCTGGATTTGCTCAGACCAAATGTACGAAGAAATGTTGAGAATAAGCAATTCTAGCACATCAATGAGAAACCGACAAGGAGCTTCAATGTAGGACAACCAGTCTTGGCCCGCGACTACCGAACAGAGAAATGGCAACCAGGAACAATATGCACATGGCAGGGGCCACTAATGTACACAGTGGATGTGGGGGAGAACATTGTGAGACGCCATGTCAGCCAGATCCTAGCGTCACAGGAATGAGTCAACCCCATGTCTCGCGTACCTGGTGATGAACCCGACATACCGGTAGCATCTACCCCAGAAACGGTAGCATCGGAAGCTGATGAACTAACCGACAACAGGGGCCCAGAATCGCCTCCGCACCAAGAGCAAGACACTCAGGAAAGGCGCTATCCAGAAAGGATCAGGAAGCCGCCCCAAAGACTGAATTTATAAATGGACTATTTCAGTTAATGTGCATGTTAAAAGTGTTAACTGTTAAAATGAATGTTATGGTACTGTTAATCTAAAAGGGGAGGAATTGTAGTGTATGTACCTTTAAGAGGAGAACTACTTTTACAGCTCCAGTATACTGTAGTACCGGCAGTGACCACACCTGTATATAAACCCTGAGGAGGGCTCTGTACTGTTAGTTTTTAGAATACCCTCATCCAGTAAACACCTGTTGATTGTTCATCTGCAGTCTCTGTCTATTTATTGAAGAGCACCATACCTCATGATTCACGGATTTAACAGTCACCCCGCAGCATAAGGAGTGCGCAGGCAGAGAGGGAATGGGTGAGCACCAGACAGACAAGGAGGACCAGGCAGGTAGTGTAGGAGCCCCCTGAGTGCATCACGCTCTCCAACCAGTACACTGGTGAGGGCGATATTTCCTCTGGGGAGTACAGCCAAAGCCAAGACCACGCCACCACGGGTGGCTCAGCTGTGCAGGGGTAGAGGAGGAAGATCGGGAAGGCAATAGTGGTAGGGGATTTGATAGTTAGGGGAACAGACAGGCGTTTCTGCAGCCGCAAATGTGACTCCAGGATGGTATGTTACCTCCCTGGTGCCAGGGTTAAGGATGTCACTGAGCAACTGCAGGACATACTGAGGGGGGAGGGTGAACAGCCAGAGGTCGTGGTCCATATCGGTACCAACGACATAGGCAGAAAGGGATGAGGTCCTGCAGGCAGATTTTAGGGAGCTAGGAAAGAGATTAAAAAGCAGGACCTCAAAGATCTCTGGATTACTCCCGGTGCCACGAGCTTGTGAGTATAGAAATAGGAGGATAGAGCAGATGACTGCGTGGTTGGAGAGATGGTGCAGGAGCGAGGGCTTTAGATTCCTGGGACATTGGGACCGGTTCTGGGGGAGGTGGGACCTGTACAGGCCGGACGGGTTGCACCTCAACAGAACCGGGACCAATATCCTCACTGGGGGGTGTTTGCTAGTGCTGTTGGGGAGGGTTTAAACTAATTTGGCGGGGCGATGGGCGCCAGGATGGAACATTAGAAACAGGAAACAAAGGGCACAACGGATGGGGAGAGACAGAGAGCGCTAAAGTAAGAAATAGTACGGTATTAGGTGGGGTCAGACTAAGAGAGAATACAAGAAGGTCTAAGATAGGTTTACAGTGCATGTGTGTAAATGCACGAAGTGTGGTACATAAGGTTGGTGAGCTGCAGGCGCAAATAGCCACATGGGAATATGATGTTGTGGAGATAATAGAGACCTGGCTTAAGAAAGGGCAGGTTTGGGCACTAAATATCCCTTGATATAAGGGGGGTGATTTTGCCAATGGGGAGCTTTTTGGAGGCGGGACTCCCACTTGTCGGGTTTTAGTCCCGCCCCATCGACTTCTGGCCAACCCATGCTATTGATTGACCTTGTTAAGCCCGCCCAGTGGGCTTAGCCGGCCAATTAAGGGAAAGCCGGTTGCAGAGAACGTCAATGTATGATGTTTCATCTGTCAAAAATTTTTGACAGATGAATTGTCTTCATTTGACAGATCTGTGCAGCTGTCAAACACTGACATTCTCTGTAGTTTGATGAAGTCTTGAATTCAAGACTCATCAAAGCTCTTTCAATTGCAGAAATGAGATGGTTGTTGCATAGCCCTCTCATTTCTGCAATCTCTGTCATCTCTGGCGCGGAGGTGTGAGACTCTCCGCATACCCACCGACTGAAGCCTGCAGGAAGAAACAATGTTGAGTAAACTTTTTCTAACACTTTCCACTTACCTCAGATGCTCACCTCCCCACACTTGCACCCATCACTTACCTTCACAGCGCACTTTTGCACCCCGCAGACCCCCGCAGACCCACTGCTCGCCTCGGTGACCCTGGCGGGGTTCGGAGCCTTCGGGAAGCCCGCACCTGTGTGGGCAAAATGGTGATAAGCCTATTTTCTGCCTGTTAACTACCTGTTAACAGGCAGTTAAGTGGCTGTAATCCCTTCCCACCTCCAAGGAGATGGGACCCTGCGCAGGATGGCTACCAGCCTCCTGGCAAGATGGCACAGAGGCGGGTTGGGGGCGGGTTGGGCAACCGCCCCCAAATTCTGCCATTTTCCCGTCAGTTCCGCCTCCATACCCGCCTCCCCAGGGCTGGCAAGATCGCGCCCAAGGTGTTCAGGAAAGATAGGGAAGGAAAGATAGGAGGTGGGGTGGCAGTATTGGTTAAGGAGAATGTTACAGTGCTGGAGAGGGAGGATGTCCTGGAGGGGTCAAGGACAGAATCTATTTGGTTAGAGTTAAGAAACAATAGAGGTGCCATTACACTACTAGGTGTATTCTATAGACCACCAGATAGTGGGAAAGATATGGAGGAGCAAATTTGCAGGGAAATTACAGAGAGGTGCAAGAACTATAGAGTAGTAATAATGGGGGACTTCAACTATCCTAATATAGACTGGGATCGTAATAGTGTAACGGGCAGAGAGGGGGAAGAATTTCTGAAGTGTGTTCAGGAGAACTTTCTTGATCAGTATGTTTCCAGCCCAACGAGGAAGGAGGCATTGCTGGATCTGGATCTGGGGAATGAGGTAGGTCAAGTGGAGCAAGTGTCAGTAGGGGAACATTTAGGGAACAGTGATCATAGTATCATAAGGTTTAGATTAGCTATGGAAAAGGACACGGAGCAATCTAGAGTAAAAATATTTAATTGGAGGAAGGCCAATTTCAGTGGGTTGAGAATGGATCTGGCCCGGGTAAAGTGGAATCAAAGATTGGCAGGCAAACTGTAATGGAACAATGGGCTGCTTTTAAAAAGGAGATGGTTCGGGTATAGTCGAGGTACATTCCCACGAGGGGGAAAGGTAGGGCAACTAAAGTCAGAGCTCCCTGGATGATGAAAGAGATAGAGAGTAAGATGAAGCAGAAAAAGAGCGCGTATGACAGATGTCAGGTTGAGAATACAAGTGAGAATCAGGCTAAATATAGAAAGGTCAGAGGGGAAGTGAAAAAGAAAATAAGAGGGGCAAAGAGAGATTATGAGAATAGATTGGCAGCTAACATAAAAGGGACTTCAAACATCTTCTATAGGCATATATAAATAATAAACGGATAGTAAGAAGAGGGGTGGGGCCGATTAGGGATCAAAAAGGAGACCAACGCATGGAGGCAGAGGGTGTGGCTGAGGTACTAAATGAGTACTTTGCATCTGTCTTCACCAATGAAGAAGATGCTGCAAAAGTCATAGTGAAAGAGGAGGTAGTGGAGATACTGGAAGAGACAAAAATTGATAAAGAGGAGGTACTAGAAAGGCTGGCTGTACTTAAAGTAGATAAGTCACCAGGACTGGATGGGATGCATCCTAGGATGCTGAGGGAGGTTAACGAGGAAATTGCAGAGGTACTGGCCATAATCTTCCAATCCTCCTTGGATACAGGGGGTGGTGCCAGAGGACTGGATAATTGTAAATGTTACACCTTTGTTCAAAAAAGGGTGTAAGGATAAGCCCAGCAACTATAGGCCAGTCAGTTTAACCTCGGTAGTGGGGAAGCTTTTAGAAACAGTAATCAGGGACAAAATTAAAAGTCACTTGGACAAGTGTGGATTAATTAAGGAAAGCCAGCACAGATTTGTTAAAGGCAAATCGTGTTTAACTAACTTGATTGAGTTTTTTGATGAGGTAACTGAGGGTTGATGTGGTGTACACGGACTTCCAAAAGGCATTCGACAAAGTGCCACATAATAGGCTTGCCAGCAAAGTTGAAGCCCATGGAATAAAAGGGACAGTGGCAGCATGGATAGGGAATTGGCTAAGTGACAGGAAACAGAGAGTAGTGGTGAACGGTTGTTTTTCGGACTGGAGGAAGGTATACAGTGGTGTTCCCCAGGGGTCAGTTCTGGGACCACTGCTTTTCTTGATATATATTAATGACTTGGACTTGGGAGTACAGGGCACAATTTCAAAATTTGCAAATGACACAAAACTTGGAAGTATTGTGAACAGTGAGGCGGAAAGTGATAGACTTCAGGAAGACATAGACAGACTGGTGAAATGGGCGGACACATGGCAGATGAAATTTAACGCAGAAAAGTGCAAAGTGATACATTTTGGTAGAAAGAATGAGGAGAGGCAATATAAACTAAAGGGTACAATCCTAAAGTGGGTGCATGAACAGAGAGACCTGGAGGTATATGTATACAAATCATTGAAGGTGGCAGGGCAGGTTGAGAAAGCGGTTAAAAAAAAGCATACGGGATCCTGGGCTTCATAAATAGAGGCATAGAGTACAAAAGCAAGGAAGTTATGATGAATCTTTATAAAACACTGGTTCGGCCTCAACTGGAGTATTGTGTCCAATTCTGGGCACCGCACTTTAGGAAGGGTGTGAAGGCCTTAGAGAGGGTGCAGAAAAGATTTATGAGAATGGTTCCAGGAATGAGGGACTTCAGTTATGTGGATAGACTGGAGAAGCTGGGGTTGTTCTCCTTAGAGCAGAGAAGATTGAGAGATTTGATAGAGGTATTCAAAATCATGAGGGGTCTAGACAGAGTAGATAGAGAGAAACTGTTCCCATTGACGGAAGGATCGAGAACCAGGGGACACAGATTTAAGGTGATTGGCAAAAGAATCAAAGGTGACATGAGGAAAACCTTTATTACGCAGCGAGTGGTTAGGATCTGGAATGCACTGCCTGAAAGGGTGGTGGAGGCAGATTCAATCATGGCTTTCAAAAGGGAATTGGATAAGTACCTGAAGGAAAAAAATTTGCAGGGCTATGGGGAAAGGGCGGGGGAGTGGGACTAGCTGATGAGCTCTTGCAGAGAGCTGGCACGGGCTCGACGGGCCGAATGGCCTCCTTCTGTGCTGTACCATGAAGGGATAATTACTAGTCCTAGCCCCTTTAGGGCTATCCTGGATCAGGCGTATTCCTCACACATTCAATTTCAAATGAAGTTTGAGGTAGCCGAATCCTAAAGACACTTAATTGGGTCTAAAGGTCTGGACTATCTATCCCTAAAGGAAAGGAACAACCTGAAAATGTTACCGTCCTCCAGATAGCACTTTTAATAAGTTTAGCTAGACTGTAACGTTCCGGATATTATGAGGGTCCGGGAAACTCCCCCAGAATTCTGCAACTCCTCACCGAAGAGTGTACAGAGATTGAGTTCACGAGTTTGATACAGAAGTCTTATGTGAGACAATTCTAAAAATATATAGATTTATTAAAGAACCGACATGTAATTTACAGTTGGTGAGTCAATCGCAACATTAACAGTTCCAAAAAGAGAAAGCTTACAATCCTATTATCAGAGAACCTTACTCTCAAATCTTAACTTCGCTACAGTTTTACAGTTCTTAAAGTTCTATTCAGGGTATCCACCAAAATCAAATATCTTTGCTCCCCGAGGTACAAAGAGTTGGAGACTTACAGAGCCGCCTCTGAAGCCAAGAATCACTTTGCCCCTTTAAAGCGAGTCTACTATCCCATTTGAGAGTTCAATATTTATACCCTTTTCCAGTGGTATTTCCTTTAAGGTTTTCTGCTGATGTAAGCTAATTATCTCTAGTCATTTTTCTGCTGACCCCTGCAATTCTTAGTCACCTCAGCTGGTAGCATGTCTCTTCTCTAGGTGTTCTAAGTTTACCATAAAAAATGGTGTAACGGTAGGTGTGTTTTTTACTTGATGTCATTTTTACAGTATCACGGTATGGTACGGCGGCTGTAGCTCCCATGACCGGAAAGCCCTGCAGCGGGTAGTCAAAACTGCCCAACGCATTACCGGCACCCGGCTACCGACCATAGAACATATATATCAGAAACGCTGCCTACGGAGGTCACGGACCATCATCAAAGACCCTACCCACCCCAGCCACAGTCTGTTCGCCCTCCTACCATCTGGAAGACGCTACAGATGCATTCGCACCCGTACGACCAGATTTAGGAACAGCTTCTTTCCCAGGGCTGTCATCCTACTGAACTCCACAAATAAACACTAAAGCCTGCACATCTGCCGATGCACTTTATTCACTTTATTATGGTCATATTTATGCTAATATATATGTACAAATGTATGTTGAAATGTTTAAGTGTCCTAATCCAAATTGTACACTCTCGGGAGCTGCAAGCCTACATTTCGTTGTACTGCAATTGTGCACTAACAATGACAATAAAAGTTGATTTGATTTGATTTGATTTGAGATGTTTCTTACTTTTATGTGCTTCTTTACGAAGTGTAAATTAGAGCACCTTGTCCAGGGTGAACCATTGTCTTCTTTCCAAAGATCCAGACCGTCTGGAGCCTTCAACCTTCTGTTTCAATAAGGTTATTGATTCAGTGTCAACAACTTACCTTATCTCAATAGCCAGAATGCTTTCACAGCTTTTTCATAGTTCGGTTTCTAGATTTCCAGACCCAGTTTGTCATGTTTTAATAAGACCGGAATTCTTTCATAGAATGGTGTATTTTCCTGAATAGGCTATGTGGCTTATTCCTTCACAACCATTCTATGATTCTATAGAGAAGTTGCAAAAAGGATTGACTAGAATGATACCAAAACTGAGAGGTTATAACCATCAGGAAAGATTGAACAGGCTGAGGCTCTTTTATCAAGTAATCAAGTAATCAAAAAGGCAAATAGAATGTTGGCCTTTATTGCAAGGGGGTTGGAGTATAAAAGCAGGGAAGTCCTGCTACAACTGTACAGGGTATTGGTGAGACCACACCTGGAGTACTGCGTACAGTTTTGGTCTCCTTATTTAAGGAAGGATATACTTGCATTGGAGGCAGTTCAGAGACGGTTCACGAGGTTAATTCCAGAGATGAGGGGGTTTGACTTATGAGGAAAGGTTGAGCAGGTTGGGCCTATACTCATTGGAATTTAGAAGAATGAGAGGTGATCTTATTGAAACATATAAGATACTGAGGGGGCTCGACAGGGTAGATGCAGAGAGGATGTTTCCCCTCGTGGGGAAATCTAGAACTCGGGGGCACAGTTTCAGAATAAAGGGTCGCCCTTTTAGAACTGAGATGAGGAGGAATTTCTTCTCTCAGAGGGTCGTAAATCTGTGGAATTCTCTGCCCCAGAGAGCTGCGGAGGCTGGGTCATTAAATACATTTAAGATGGAGATAGACAGATTTTTGCAAGATAAGCGAGTGAAGGGTTATGAGGAGCGGGCAGGGAAGTGGCTTTGAGCCCAAGATCGGCCATGATCTTATTGAATGGCGGAGCAGGCTCGAGGGGCCAAGTGGCCTATTCCTGCTCCATTTCTTATGTTCTTATGTTCTTTTCTCTATAAAACAGAAGGCTAAGGAGGTGACCTGATTGAGGTCTTTAAAACTATGAAGGGGTTTGATAGGGTAGACATAGAGAAGATGTTTCCACTTGTGGGGAAGATCAGAACTAGGGGCCGTAAATGTATGATCGTCGTTAATAAATCCAATAGGGAATTCAGGAGAAACTTCTTTGCCCAGAGAGTGGTGAGAATGTGGAACTCGCTCCCACAGGGAGTGGTTGAGGCGAATAGTATAGATATATTTAAGGGGTTATGTTGATGGGGTTAGTTGAGGAAGTGTGGAAGGAAGCTCCTGTGGAGCAGAAACGCCAGTTGTTGGGCCAGAATGGCCTGTTTTTGTGCAGTAAATACTTTCTAATGCTTTGTAATAGGAAGATAAGAACATAGGAAGATAGTAACAGGAGGAGGCCATTCAGCCCCTCAAGCACTCAATTAGATCATAGCCGATCTGTATCTTAACTCCATCTTACCCGCTTTGGTCCCGTAACCCTGAATACCCTTTGCCTAACAAAAATCTATCAATCTCAGTTTGAAAGCTCCAATTGACCCCCAGCCTCAACAGCTTTATAGGGGGGAGAGTCCCAGATTTCCACCACCCTTTGTGTGAAGAAATGCTTCCTGACATCACCCCTGAACGGCCTGGCTCTAATTTTAAGGTTATGCCCCCCTTGTTCGGGACTCCCCCCACCAGAGGAAATCGTTTCTCTCTCTCTACCCTGTCAACTCCTTTAATCATCTTAAACATCCCAATTAGTTCACCCCTTAATCTTCTATATTCAAGGGAATACAAGTCTAGTCAATGCAAACTGAAAGATGTAAAGTCCTTAGAAAGGGTACAGAGGTAGTGTATCAGGATGTTACCAGGGATGAGGGACTTCAGTTATGAGGAGAGGTTGGAAAAGTCAGGACCGTTCTCCTTGGAGCAGAGAAGGTGAACTAATAGAGGTTTTCAAGATGTTGAGAGGTTCTGATCGAGTAGATCGAGAAAAACGATCCCCTCTGGCGAGTGGGTCAATAACCAGAGGTCATAGATTCAAAATCATTGGTAAAAGATCTAGAGGGGAGATGAGTTGAAATGTTTTCACTCCGAGTGGGGATCGGGAACGCGCGACCTGAGCAGGTGGTGGAAGCTGATTCCAGCAGTAATTTTAAAAGGGAGTTGGACGGTCCTGGAGGATGAGGCACTGACAGGGTTCCCCACAGAAAGCGGGGCTGTGGGACTGAGCACCACTGCTCTTTCAAAGAGACAGCACAGGCACGGCGGGCCGAATGGCCTCCTTCTGTGCCAGAGACCCGGGTTCGAATCCGGCCTCGGGCGACTGTCTGTGTGGAGTTTGCACATTCTCCCCGTGTTTGCGTGGGTTTTCTCCGGGTGCTCCGGTTTCCTCCCACAGTCCAAAGATGTGCGGGTTAGGTTGATTGGCTATGATAAATTGACCCTTAGTGTTAGGGGGATTAAATACGTGGGGTTACGGGGATAGGGTGGGATATGTGTTGGTGTAGGGGTTACGGGGATCAGGTGGGACATGTGTCGTTGCAGGCTCGATGGGCCGAAATGGCCTCTATCTGCACTGTGGGGTTTCTGTGTCTGTGTGTGTGTGATTCGAGCCGGTCCTCATGATTTAACCCTTTTAGGCCCTTTCTCCACTGGAAGCGTCAGCAGCAGGGATGAATCTCCTTGGAGCTGCCACATTCGATGTGCGTCAAACATTGATCCGCTACAAGATGAATCTAATTTCAGACCGAGCTGGAAGATTAATGTCACTCCCTCCGAGCAGTGCCAGAGATAATTTGTGCTGATTAATCGCTTTTAGTGAAAATGAATGCGGGCCAACGCATTAAAGTTGTAATTAAAACACAGGGATAATTAAACACACACACACACACACAACTATTGTGCTTTGTTGCTGTTGTGAAGTGGTCAGTGTGACTGGTGCTGGATGTAGTCTGACTGCTAAGGAAGGGGGACACATTCATGGAATTCTCGTCATTCTGTTCATGTGCAACACGGCCACTGTGAAGATATTCCACTGGAATTCAGAGCGTGCCTCAGATTCCTTTCGGGCGTGTGGGCTGCGAGACCCTGAATGTCTTCGCACACACGCTGAAAATGGAAATAACGGCTCCCCCACCGATTTGCTGCACTTATCGCCCACCCCCCCCTGAATCCTGTTAACCCCTTCGCCGCTGGAATTCAGCGCCGCACTGGGGAGAAGGCTGGAGGTTCAGGCACCTCTTCTCTCTTGTGGGTGTAGACGAGCGCTACGATGCAGCTCCAGGATTGCCGTCTCACACAAATGGGGTGGACAACTTTGGCTGCTCCTATTCCTTTTTCCTATTTCCAATATTTTTATAACTAATAAAGAACTGTGTTCAATTAAACTGAAAATAAACACCTTGTATTAGTTTGGGATTGATACAGGGCTATGGGGAGAGAGTGGGGCAGTGGGATTAGTTTGGGATTGAGACAGGGTTATGGGGAGGGAGTGTGGCATTGGGATTAGTTTGGAATTGATACAGGGTTATGGGGAGAGAGCGGGGCAGTGAGATTAGTTTGGGATTGAGACAGGGCTATGGGGAGAGCACGGGGCAGTGGGATTAGTTTGGGATTGAGACAGGGCTATGGGGAGAGCGCGGGGCAGTGGGATTAGTTTGGGATTGATACAGGGCTATGGGGAGGGAGCGGAGCAGGGCAGTGGGATTAGTTTGGGATTGATACAGGGCTATGGGGAAAGAGAGGGGCTGTGTGATTAGTTTGGGATTGATACAGAGTTATGGGGAGAGAGCGGGGCAGTGGGATTAGATTGGGATTGATGCAGGGCTATTGGGAGAGAGCAGGGCAGTGGGATTAGTTTGGGATTGATACAAGGCTGTGGGGACAGCGCGGGGCAGTGGGATTAGTTTGGGATTGATACAGGGCAATGGGCAGAGAGCGGGGCAGTGGGTTTAGTTTGGGGTTGATACAGGGCTGTGGGGAGGGAGTGGAGCTGTGGGTTTATTTTAGGATTGATACAGGGCTGTGGGGAGAGAGCGGGGCAGTGGGTTTATTTTAGGATTGATACAGAACTATGGGGAGAGAGCGGGGCAGTGAGATTAGTTTGGGATTGATACAGGTCTGTGGGGAGAGAGCAGGGCAGTGGGATTAGTTGGGGATTGATACAGGGCTATAGGGAGAGCGGGGCAGCGGGGTTAGTTTGGGATTGATACATAGATACATAGATACATAGAAGATAGGAGCAGGAGTAGGCCATTCGGCCCTTCTTGCCTGCTCCGCCATTCAATGAGATCATGGCTGATCCTTTAATTCAGTATCCCGTCCCCGCCTTCTCTCCGTAACCCTTAACCCCTTTTGCCCGTAGAAATATATCTAATTCCCTCTTAAATATATTTAATGAGCTGGCGTACACTGCCCTCTGTGGCAATGAGTTCCACAAGTTCACCACTCTCTGAGTGAAGAAATTCCCCCTCATCTCTGTCCTAAATGGTTTAGCCCTTATCCTTAAATTATGTCCTCTAGTTCTGTTCTCACCCGCCAAGGGAAACATTCCTTCTGCATCCAGTCTGTCTAGACCTGTCAGAATTTTATACACTTCTATGAGGTCCCCTCTCAATCTTCTAAACTCCAGTGTGTACATCCCTAAACTACATAGTCTCTCCTCATAGGTCATTCCCGCCATTCCTGGTATCAGCCTGGTGAATCGCCGCTGCACCCCCTCCATGGCAAGAACATCCTTCCTCAGATGAGGCGACCAAAACTGTACACAGTACTCGAGGTGTGGTCTCACCAGTGCCCTGTACAGCTGCAGCAAGGTATCCCTGTTCCTGTATTCTAACCCTTTTGCTATGAAGGCCAGCATACCGTTTGCCTTCTTGACCGCCTGTTGCACCTGCATGCTCGCCTTCAGTGACTGGTGTACAAGAACACCCAGGTCTCTCTGTACTTCCCCCTCTCCCAATCTATTGCCATTTAAATAATAATTTGCCCTCCCGTTCCTGCACCCAAGGTGGATAACTTCGCACTTGTCCACATTATAGTGCATCTGCCATTTATCCGCCCAATCGCCCAGTCTGTCCAAATCGCTCTGGAGCTTCCTGGTCTCTTCCTCTGAGCCCACCCCACCTCCTAGTTTAGTGTCGTCTGCAAATTTGGAAATGCTGCATCCGACTCCCTGATCCAGGTCATTAATGTAAATTGTGAACAGCTGGGGGCCCAGGACAGATCCCTGTGGTACCCCACTTGTTACTGCCTGCCATTCAGAAAATGAGCCGTTTATTCCAACTCTCTGTTTTCTATCTGACAGCCAGTTCCCTATCCACGCCAAAACTTTCCCCTTTATCCCATGAGCCTCAATTTTCCATGCTAATCTTTTATGTGGGACCTTATCGAAGGCCTTTTGGAAGTCCAGGTACACCACATCTACTGGCTCTCCCCCATCTATTCTACCAGTTACTCCCTCAAAAAATTCCAATAGATTAGTCAAGCACGATTTACCCTTTGTAAATCCATGTTGACTCTGTCCTATCCTGTCCCCATTTGCTAAGTGCTCCGCTATTTCATCCTTAATGATGGACTCCAGCATTTTGCCCACAACTGATGTAAGGCTTACAGGTCTGTAATTACCTGCTTTTTCCCTACCCCCCTTTTTGAATAGTGGGGTAACGTTAGCTACCCTCCAATCCATCGGCACTGTTCCCGAGTCTAATGAATTCTGAAAAATCATCCTTAGTGCATCCGCTATCTCTAGGGCCACCTCCTTCAGTACCCTAGGATGCATGTTATCAGGCCCTGGGGATTTGTCCACCTTCAATCCCTTTAGCTTCCTTAACACCATATCCTTAGAGATATTGATTTGCGTCAGTTCCTCCTTTGCCAATGTCCCTATTTTTCCCGATATCCCAGGGAGGTTTTTTGTGTCTTCCTTCGTAAAGACTGACCCAAAGTATGCATTTAGTTGATCTGCCATTTCCTTATTTCCCATTATATATTCCCCCGTATCTGACTGCAATGGACCAACTTTGGTTTTCACCAGTCTTTTCCTTTTGATATATTTATAAAAGCTTTTGGAGTTAGTTTTTATATTTTCCGCCAGCTTGTTTTCGTAAGCTATTTTGCCCCTCTTGATCATGCCCTTTGCCCTCCTTTGCTCTATCTTAAACTGTTCCCAATCTTCCGCTCTGGCGCTTTTTTTGGCTATTTTATACGCCCTATCTTTGGATTTTATGCTGTCTCTAATTTCCCCTGTTATCCACGGTTGAGTCACCTTTTTAGATTTCCTTTTATGCCAGATTGGTATAAACAATTTTTGCAATTTTGTCATTCTATCTTTAAATGTTTGCCATTGTTTATCTACCTCCAGTCCTCTCAGGAACGTTGTCCAATCAGACCTACTCAGTTCCCGTCTCATGGCATCATAATTCCCCTTGTTTAAATTCAGGACCTTAGTCTCTGAGTCAATTTCTTCGCTCTCCATTTCGAGTGAGAAATCGATCATGTTATGATCGCTCTGACCCAAGGGTCCCCGTACAACAAGATTACTGATTAGTCCCTTCTCATTGCACAGTACCCAGTCCAATATAGCCTGTTCCCGAGTTGGTTCCTCGACATATTGATCCAGATAACCATCCCTTAAACACTCAAGGAATTCCTCCTCCTCATTATTTTTACTGATTAGGCTAGTCCAATCTATATGTAAGTTAAAGTCACCTGTGATGACAGCTGTGCTCTTATTGCACGCTTCTCTAATTTCCCTCGTGATGCCCTCCCTAACCTCTATTTTACTATTTGGAGGCCTATATACCACTCCTATTAATGTTTTTCGCCCCTCGCTATTTCTTAGCTCCACCCATATAGATTCTGTATTAACTGAGTTAATATCCTTCCTTTCAATTGCATTTATCCCCTCTTTTACTAGCAATGCTACCCCTCCTCCCTTTCTTTTTTGTCGATCCTTCCTAAATACTGAATACCCCTGTATGTTAAGCTCCCAGCCCTGCTCACCCTGCAACCATGTTTCCGTAATCCCAATTAGATCATAATTATTAACCTCTATTTCCACAGCTAATTCATCTACCTTGTTCCTGATGCTTCTCGCATTAAGGTATAAAACCCTCAGGCTTTTTTTATGCTCACATTTTTTATGAATTAGTTTGGCCCTTTGTTTTTTGTTCCTCACCCTTTTACCATTTATTTCTGTCTGCCTTTCACTTTCCTCTATTTCACTACATAGGTTTCTAGCCCCCTGCCATACTAGTTTAAATGCTCCCGAACTGCTTTATCAAAAATTACCCCGAGAACATCAGTTCCATCTCTGCACAGGTGTAGACCGTCCCTTTTGTATAGGTCACACCTACCACAAAACTGGTTCCAATGCCTCAAAAATTTAAAACCCTCCCTCTTACACCACTGCTCAAGCCACGTATTTAGCCTAACTATCCTGTTCTCTGTACTCTTACTAGCACGTGGCACTGGTAGTAATCCAGAGATTACTACCTTCGAGGTCCTACTTTTTAGCTTGGCTCCTAACTCCCTAAATTCTACTTGTAGGACCTCTTCCCTTTTTTTAGCTACGTCGTTGGTACCAACATGTATCACGACAACTGGCTGTTCCCCCTCCCCCTCCAGAATGTTCTGCAGGGCTATGGGGTGGGAGTGGGACAGTGGGGTTAATTTGGGATTGATACAGGGTTGTGGGGAGGGAGCGTGGCAGTGGGATTAGTTTGGGATTGATACAGGTCTATGGGGAGAGAGTGGGGCAGTGGGATTAGTTTGGATTGATACAGGGCTATGGGGAGAGAGTGGGACAGTGGGATTAGTTTGGGATTGATACAGGGCTATGGGGAGAGAGCAGGACAGTGGGATTAGTTTGGGATTGATACAGGGCTATTGGGAGAGCACGGGCCAGTGGGATCAGTTTAGGATTGATACAGGGCTATGGGGAGAGCGCGGGGCAGTGGGATTAGTTTGGGATTGATATAGGGCTATGGAGAGGGAGCGGGGCAGTGGGATTAGTTTGGGATTGATACGGGGTTATGGGGAGAGAGCGGGGCAGTGGAATTAGTTTGGGATTGATACAGGGCTGTGGGGAGAGAGCGGGGCAGTGGGATTAGTTTGCGATTGATACAGGGCTATAGGGAGAGCGGGGCAGTGGGATTAGTTTGGAATTGATACAGGGTTATGGGGAGGGAGCATGGCAGTGGGATTAGTTTGGGATTAATACAGGTTTATGAGGAGGTAGCATGGCAGTGGGATTAGTTTGGGATTGATACTGGGCTATGGGGAGAGAGCGGGGCAGTGGGATTAGTTTGGGATTGATACTGGGCTATGGGGAGAGAGCGGGGCAGTGGGATTAGGTTGGGATTCATACAGTGCTGTGGGGAGAGTGCAGAGCAGTGGGATTACTTTGGGAATTTATACAGAGCTATGTGGAGAGAGCGGGACAGTGGGATTAGTTTGGGATTGATACAGGGTTGTGGGGAGAGAGCAGAGCAGTGGGATTATTTTGGGAATTTATACAGAGCTATGTGGAGAGAGCGGGGCAATGGGATTAGTTTGGGATTGATACAGGGCTATGGGGAGAGAGCAGGGCAGTGGGACTAGTTTGGGATTGATACAGGGCTATGGGGAGAGAGCGGGACAGTGGGATTAGTTTGGGATTGATACAGGGCTATTGGGAGAGCACGGGGCAGTGGGATTAGTTTGGGATTGATACAGGGCTATGGTGAGAGAGCGGGACAGTGGGATTAGTTTGGGATTGATACAGGGCTATGGGGAGAGAGCGGAGCAGTGGGATCTGTTTAGGATTGATACAGGGCTATGGGGAGAGCGCGGTGCAGTGGGATTAGTTTGGGATTGATATAGGGCTATGGAGAGGGAGCGGGGCAGTGGGATTAGTTTGGGATTGATACAGAACTATGGGGAGAGAGTGGGGCAGTGGGATTAGTTTGGGATTTGATACAGAGCTATGGGGAGAGAGCGGGGCAGTGGGATTAGTTTGGGATTTGATACAGAGCTATGGGGAGAGAGCGGGGCAGTGGGATTAGTTTGGGATTGATACAGGGCTGTTGGGAGTGAGCGGGGCAGTGGGATTAGTTTGGGATTGATACAGGGCTATGGGGAGAGAGCGGGGCAGTGGGATTAGTTTGGGATTGATACTGGGCTATGGAGACGGAGCGGGGCAGAGGGATTAGTTTGGGATTGATACTGGGCTATGTGGAGAGAGCGGGACAGTGGGATTAGTTTGGGATTGATACAGGGTTGTGGGGAGGGAGCGGGGCAGTGGGATTAGTTTGGGATTGATACTGGGCTATGGGGAGAGAGCGGGGCAGTGGGATTAGTTTGGGATTGATACAGGGCTATGGTGAGAGAGCGGGACAGTGGGATTAGTTTGGGATTGATACTGGGCTATGTGGAGAGAGCAGGACAGTGGGATTAGTTTGGGATTGATACAGGGCTATTGGGAGAGCACGGGCCAGTGGGATCAGTTTAGGATTGATACAGGGCTATGGGGAGAGCGCGGGGCAGTGGGATTAGTTTGGGATTGATATAGGGCTATGGAGAGGGAGCAGGGCAGTGGGAATAGTTTGGGATTGATACAGAACTATGGGGAGAGAGCGGGGCAGCGGAATTAGTTTGGGATTGATACAGGGCTATGGGGAGAGAGCGGGGCAGTGGGATTAGTTTGCGATTGATACAGGGCTATGGGGAGAGACCAGGCCAGTGGGATTAGATTGGGATTGATACAGGGTTGTGGGGAGGGAGCGGGACAGTGGGATTAGTTTGTGATTGATACATGTTTATGGGGTAGAGGTGGGCATTGTGATTAGTTTGGGTTGACACAGGGCTATAGGGAGGGTGCGAGGCAGTGGAATTAGTTTCGGATTGATACAGGGCTATGGGGAGAGAGCGGGGCAGTGGGATTAGTTTTGGATTGATACAGGGCTATGGGGAGAGAGCGGGGCAGTGGGATTAGTTTTGGATTGATACAGGGCTATGGGGAGAGAGCGGGGCAGTGGGATTAGTTTGGGATTGATACAGGGCTGTGGAGAGAGAGCGGGGCAGTGGGATTAGTTTGGTATTAATGCAAGGCTGTGGGGAGTGCGGGGCAATGGGATTAGTTTGGGGATTGATACAGGGCTATGGGGAGAGAGCGGGGCAGTGGGATTAGTATGTGGATTGATATGCAAGGAGTCTTGCAAATAAGGTGGATGAACTGAAGGTGTTGATAAACACATGGGAGTATGATATTGTTGCTATCACGGAGACATGGTTGAGGGAAGGGCAAGACTGGCAGCTCAATATTCCGGGGTACAGAATCTTCAGGCGAGACAGAGGGGGAGGTATAAGAGGAGGGGGTGTTGCAATATTAATTAAGGAGTCAATTACTGCAGTAAGGAGGGATGATATATTAGCAGGGTCCTCTAATGAGGCCATATGGGTGGAGCTTAAAAACAAAAAGGGGGCAAGCACTTTGCTGGGAGTGTACTATAGGCCTCCAAACAGTCAGGGGGAGATAGAGGAACAGATATGTAGGCAAATCTCAGAGAAATGTGCAAATAATAGGGTAATAATAATGGGGGATTTCAACTTCCCCAATATTAACTGGAATCGTCAGAGTGTGAAAGGCTCAGAGGGTGTAGAATTCTTAAAGTGCATCCAGGAGAGCTTTTTGACCCAGCATGTAGAAAGTCCTACAAGAGAGGGGGCGGTACTGGACCTAATTCTAGGGAATGTGGCCGGCCAAGTGGAAAGAGTGCTAGTAGGTGAGCACTTTGGTGATAGTGACCATAATATGGTAAGATTTAAGGTGGTCATGGAAAAGGACAGGGATGGGCCGGAAATAAAGGTTCTAAATTGGGGGAAGGCCGATTTTAATAGGATAAGGCAGGATCTGGCCAAAATGGACTGGGATCAGCTACTTGTAGGAAAATCCGCATCGGAGCAATGGGAGGCTTTCAGAAGGGAGATTGAGATCATACAATGGCAACATGTTCCCGTAAAGGTCAAGGGTGGTTCCAAAAACCACAGGGAACCTTGGATGTCAGGGGATATACGAGAATGGATTAGGAAAAAAAGGAGGGCTTTTGGTAGATACAAAAGGCTAAAGACGGAGGAAGCCCTAGAGGAGTACAAAAAGTGCAGGGGGATACTTAAAAAAGAAATTAGGAGATCAAGGAGGGGCCATGAAATAACACTGGCGAGCAAAATAAAGGAAAATCCGAAGATGTTTTATAAGTATATTAAGGGTAAGAGGATAACTAGGGAAAAAATAGGGCCCATTAGGGACAAAAGTGGCAATCTGTGTGTGGAGCCGGAAGATGTAGGAGGGGTTCTAAATGAATTTTTTGCATCTGTTTTCACTATGGAGAAGGACGATGTAGACATAGAAATAGGGCGGGGAGACTGTGATATGCTCGAACATATTAACATCGAGAGGGAGGAGGTATTGGCGGTTTTAGCTGGCCTAAAAATGGATAAATCCCCAGGCCCGGATGAAATGTATCCCAGGCTGCTGTGTGAGGCAAAGGAGGAGATTGCGGGGGCTCTAACACATATATTCAGGACCTCTCTGGCCACAGGGGATGTGCCAGAGGACTGGAGAACCGCTAATGTAGTACCATTATTCAAGAAGGGTAGTAGGGAAAAACCAGGGAACTACAGGCCAGTGAGCCTAACATCAGTGGTAGGAAAATTATTGGAAAAAATCCTGAGGGACAAAATTAGTCTCCACTTGGAGAGGCAAGGATTAATCAGGGATAGTCAACATGGCTTTGTCAAGGGAAGATCATGTCTGACTAATTTGATTGAATTTTTTGAGGGGGTGACTAGGTGTGTGGATGAGGGTAACGCAGTGGATGTGGTATACATGGATTTCAGTAAGGCCTTCGATAAAGTCCCGCACAGGAGACTGGTCAAGAAGGTAAGAGCCCATGGAATCCAGGCACATTGGATACAAAACTGGCTTAGTGGCAGAAGGCAGAGGGTGATGGTCGAAGGTTGTTTTTGTGACTGGAAGCCTGTGGCCAGTGGGGTACCACAGGGATCGGTGCTGGGTCCCTTGCTGTTTGTGGTCTACATTAATGACTTGGATATGAATGTAAAGGGTATGATCAGTAAGTTCGCGGATGATACAAAAATTGGTAGGGTGGTAAATAGCGAGGAGGGTAGCCTCAGTCTGCAGGACGATATAGATGGGTTGGTCAGATGGGCGGAACAGTGGCAAATGGAATTTAACCCGGAAAAGTGCGAGGTGATGCACTTTAGGGGGACTAACAAGGCAAGGGAATACACAATGAATGGAAAGACCCTAGGCAAGACGGAGGGTCAGAGGGATCTGGGTGTGCAAGTACACAGATCCCTGAAGGCGGCGGAACAGGTGGATAAGGTGGTAAAAAAGGCATATGGGATACTTGCCTTCATTAGCCGAGGCATTGAATATAAGAGCAAGGAGGTTATGATGGAGCTGTATAAAACACTGGTTAGGCCACAGCTGGAATACTGTGTGCAGTTCTGGTCGCCACACTACAGGAAGGATGTGATCGCGTTAGAGAGGGTGAAGAGGAGGTTCTCCAGGATGTTACCAGGGCTGGAGCGCTTCAGCTATGAAGAGAGACTGGGCAGATTGGGTTTGTTTTCCTTGGAGCAGAGGAGGCTGAGGGGGGACATGATTGAGGTGTACAAAATTATGAGGGGCATAGATAGGATGGATGTTGAGGAGCTTTTTCCCTTAGTAGAGGGGTCAATAACTAGGGGGCATAGATTCAAGGTAAAGGGCGGGAGGTTTAGAGGGGATTTGAGAAAGAACTTTTTCACCCAGAGGGTGGTTGGAGTCTGGAACTCACTGCCTGAAAGGGTTGTGGAGGCAGAAACCCTCACAACATTTAAGAAGCATTTGGATGTGCACTTGAAATGCCATAGCATACAAGGCTACGGGCCAAATGCTGGAATATGGGATTAGATTAGACAGGGCTTGATGGCCGGCGCGGACACGATGGGCCGAAGGGCCTCTATCCGTGCTGTATTACTCTATGACTCTATGACTCTATGACTCTATGATACAGGGCTATGGGGGGAGAGCGAGGCAGTGGGATTAGTTTGGGATTGATACAGGGCTATGGGGAGAGAGCGGGGCAGTGGGATTAGTTTGGGATTGATAGAGGGCTATGGGGAGAGAGCGGGGCAGTGGGATTAGTTTTAGAATGCTCCAGCGAAGAGCCGGGCCTGATGGACGAATGGCCTCCTCTGCTGTAATGATTGTCTAATCCAGTACAGGACATCACCTAGCAATGATATTAAGAATGAATTAAAAAGAGATTGACCGTGAATCGCAGGCAACGGATTGCCGGTTTAAAGGGGCAGAGGATTGTATTGTCATTAAGTTAAATAAGAAGGACAACATATCATCCCTTTAATGTCATGGAAAGCACCCCTGTGAATGACAACAGAAGGCAGCAGGCAGGAGGTATTCAGCACTGTGTGATGCGCCCACAGTGTGTCGGAATCCTTTGTATGTTGGGAGTCAGGAGGCGGAGGCTGCTTCTGTGGTCCCCACAGGGACAGCTGGGCATTCCTTGAATGATCTGCTCAGTGTAGCTCGCAGCAGACTGAACCCCACCCACCGCTGTGGAAACAATGCAGACTGCCCACTAGGGGAGGGGCTGAGAGTCAGGCAATGTCACTCCGCTCTGAGGGACCCACAATGTCAAACAAGAAAAGCTTTCATCGCAGTGGAAATACACACTTGCCATTTCATTGTGGACTTTTAAAACCGGTGTAGCACTATACAGGAGTGAATCGTTCCCTTTTACCCGTTGTGTACTGTACGTGTACAGGAGCTGACTCTGAGACACACTCGGGCCATACAGTACCAGACGGGAGTGAATCATTCCCTTTTAACCGCTGTGTACTGTACGTGTACAGGAGCTGACTCTGAGACACGCGGGCCGTCCAGTAACAGACGGGAGTGAATCGTTCCCTTTTACCCGCTGTGTACTGTACATGTACCGGAGCTGACTCTGAGACACGCACGGGCCATACAGTACCAGACGGGAGTGAATCATTCCCTTTTAACCGCTGTGTACTGTACGTGTACAGGAGCTGACTCTGAGACACACTCGGGCCGCTCAGTACCAGACGGGAGTGAATCGTTCCCTTTTACCCGCTGTGTACTGTACGTGTACCGGAGCTGACTCTGAGACACGCACGGGCCATACAGTACCAGACGGGAGTGAATCGTTCCCTTTTACCCGCTGTGTACTGTACATGTACCGGACCTGACTCTGAGACACGCACGGGCCATACAGTACCAGACGGGAGTGAATCGTTCCCTTTTAACCGCTGTGTACTGTACGTGTACAGGAGCTGACTCTGAGACACACTCGGGCCGCTCAGTACCAGACGGGAGTGAATCGTTCCCTTTTACCCGCTGTGTACTGTACGTGTACAGGAGCTGACTCTGAGACACACTCGGGCCGCTCAGTACCAGACGGGAGTGAATCGTTCCCTTTTACATGTACAGGAGCTGACACTGAGACATGCACGGGCCGTACAGTAACAGACGGGAGTGAATCGTTCCCTTTTACCCGCTGTGTACTGTACGTGTACAGGAGCTGACTCTGAGACACACGCAGGCTGTACAGTAAAAGACGGGAGTGAATCTTTCCCTTTTACCCGCTGTGTGCTGTACATGTGCAGGAGCTGACACTGAGACACGCGGGCCGTACTGTTGTGTCCGTGTATAATAAGACACAGACTGCAGGAGAACAGTATAACAGGTGTTTACTCAACGTGGCTCACACGGGAACTGGTCTGTACAGATTACTACTCAGTGTTATATACAGGTGTGGTCACTGCTGGTACTGCAGTATACATGAGCTGTAACAGATAGTTCCCCCCTTAAAGGTATATACATTACAATTCCTCCCCTTTTAGGTTAACAGTACCATAACACTCATTTAACAATTAAATATCAAACGAATTACAATTAACACTTTTAATATGCAACATTAGCTGAAAATAGTCTATTTATATATTCAGTCTTTGGGGAGGCTTCCTGATCCTTTCTGGATAGTGCCTTTCCCGAGTGTCTTGCTCTTGGTGCGGAGGCGATTCTGGCCCCCTGTCGTCGGTTGGTTCATCAGCTTCCGATGCTATTGTTTCTGGGGTAGATGCGACCTGTACGTCGGGTTCATCACCAGGTACATATGGGCGAGGTATGGGGTTGACTTGTTCCTGTGACTCTAGGATCTGGTCAGCATGGCGTCTCACGATGCTCTCCCCAACGTCCACTGTGTACATTAGTGGGCCCTGCCGTGTGCATATCGTTCCTGGCTGCCATTTTTCTGTTCGGTAGTCGCGGGCCAAGACTGGTTGCCCTACATTGACGCTCCTTGTTGGCTTCTCATGGATGTGCTGGAATTGCTTACTCTCAACATCTCTTCGTACGTTTGGTCTGAGCAAATGCAGGCGAGAAATTAACCTTCGGTTAAAGAACATCATGGCTGGGGCCTGGTTGGTGACTGCATGTGTCGCATTCCGGTAGGCGAACAGGAAATTGTCCACCTTGTGCTGCAGCAGAATGTTGTCATTGTACATAGCCTTTATTGTCTTCTTAAAGGTTTGTACGAACCTCTCAGCCAATCCATTTGTGGCTGGATGATACGGGGCGGATGTGTAATGCCTTACCCCATTCTTTTTCAAGAACCTCCGGAACTCTTCGGACACAAACTGTGGTCCGTTGTCGGAGCAAATCTCTTCTGGCAAGCCATTCCTGGCAAAAATGGTCCGTAGGACTGTAATAGTTTTCTCCGTGGTGGTGGAGGACATTTTGATGACCTCAGGCCATTTCGAGTGCGCATCCATGGCTATTAAAAACATTGAGTCCATGACTGGACCAGCAAAATCAATATGCACCCGTTGCCATGGAGATGAGGGCCACTCCCATGGGTGTAGAGGGGCCTGTGCTGGTGCATTTTGGACTTTCTGGCATCCTGAGCAGCTCTTGGTCAGGTCCTCGATTTGTTTTTCGATTCCCAGCCACCACACATAAGCCCTGGCTAGGCTTTTCATTTTTACCCCTCCCAGATGACCCTCATGAAGCTCATTGAGCACTCTATCCCTTAACTTGGGTGGAATTACCACTCGGGATCCACACATCAAGGTCCCCCGGCACACTGACAGCTGTTCTCTCCTTGTCGAGAATGCTGGCAACAGTGAGTCGCCATGTGCTGGCCATCCCTTCACCGTCAAATCATATACCTGAGACAGTGTCGGGTCATTTCGGGTTTCCTTTTCGATACAAGCATTAGTTACCGGTAGGTATTCAACTATAGTCGAATGGAATATTTCGACAGGATCCACTGCTGGTGCTTCCTCCGCAGTAGGCAGTGGCAGGCGTGATAGCCCATCAGCATTTCCATGCTGTTTCGTGCCCTTATATTCAATCTCATAGTGGTGCGCCCCTAGAAAAAGTGACCATCTTTGTAGTCGTTGCGCAGTCATCACCGGAACGCCCTTCTTCGGATTAAAAATGGAGACAAGAGGCTGGTTGTAAAGTCCGCGCCTCAATAATACACGGACTTCGGGAGAACAATTAAACAGGTATTTTACTGAACAGAGGGTAATGTCAGACTGAAGTACAGAAGCCTGCTAGGGCCTTTTATACAGGGGTGGTTACTGCCGGTACTGCAGTATAAAATCAGTTCTTCTCTTAAAGGTACATACGCAACAATTCCTCCCCTTTTAGATAAACAGTACATAACATTCATTTAACAACTAAATAATAACTAATTACAATTACAATTTTCTCGGTACTATATACATCAACTGAAATAATCATTTATAAGTTCAGTCTTTGAGGAGGCTTCCTAATCCTGACTGGATAGCGCCTTTCTCGAGTCTCCTGTTCTTGCGGTGGAGTCGATTCTGGCTCATTGTCATTGGTTGGTTCGTCAGCTTCCAATACCACTGCTTCTGAGGTAGATGCAATCTGTACTTCGGGCTCATTACCAGGTGCACATGCTCATGGTATAGGTTTGGCTTGTTCCTGTGACTCTAGAATCTGGTCAGCATGGCGTCTCACGATGCTCTCTCCAACGTCCACTGTGTACATTAGTGGTTCCTGCTGTGTGCATATCGTTCCTGGCTGCCATTTTTCTGTTCGGTAGTCGCGGGCCAAGACTGGTTGTCCTATCTTGAAGTTCCTGGTTGGCTTCTCGTTGATGTGCTGCAATTGCTTATCCTCAACATCTCGTCTTATGTTTGGTTTGAGCAAATCCAGGCGACATCTTAGCCTTCGGTTGAAGAACATTATGGCTGGAGCTTGGTTGGTGACTGCATGTGTCGCATTCCGGTAAGCAAACAAGAAATTATCTACCTTGTGTTGTAGCGGTATGTCGTCGTTATACATCGCCTTCATTGCCTTTTTAAAGGTCTGAACAAACCTCTCAGCCAATCCATTTGTGGCTCGATGATATGGGGCAGATGTGTAATGTTTCACCCCATTATTCCTCAGAAACCTCCGGAAATCCTCGGACACAAACTGTGGCCCATTGTCGCAGCAAATCTGTTCTGGCAAGCCATTCCTGGTGAAGTTGGTCCGTAGGACTGCAATAGTTTTCTCCGTGGTGGTGGAGGACATTTTGATGACCTCTGGCCATTTCGAATGGGCGTCCACGGCGATTAGAAACATTGAGTCCATAAATGGACCAGCAAAATCAATGTGTACCCGTTGCCATGGAGATGAGGGCCACTCCCATGGGTGTAGAGGGGCCTGTGGTGGTGCATTTTGGACTTTCTGGCATCCTGAGCAGCTCTTGGTCAGGTCCTCGATTTGTTTATCGATTCCCGGCCACCACACAAACGCCCTGGCTAGGCTTTTCATTTTTACCCCTCCCAGATGACCTTCATGAAGCTCATTGAGCAATCTGTCTCTCAACTTGGGTGGAATTACCACTCGGGATCCACACATCAAGGTCCCCCGGCACACTGACAGCTGTTCTCTCCTTGGCGAGAATGCTGGCAACAGTGAGTCACCATGTGCTGGCCATCCCTTCACCGTCAAATCATAGACCCGAGAGAGTGTCGGGTCATTTTGGGTTTCCTTCTCTATACTCGAGTTTGTAACAGGCAGACATTCGACTATGGTCGCATGGAATATCTCAACAGGGTCCACTGCAGGTGCTTCCTCTACCGTAGGCAACGGTAGGCGCGACAGCCCATCAGCATTTCCATGCTGCTTCGTACCCTTGTATTCTATGTCGTACTGATGCGCACCTAGAAAAAGTGACCATCTTTGCAGCCGTTGCGCCGTCATCACCGGAACGCCCTTCTTTGGGTTAAAAATGGAGACCAGGGGCTGATGATCAGTCAGTAGGGTGAATTTCTGCCTGTGCAGATAGTGATTGAACTTCTTCACCCCCCACACCAGGCTGAGGGCCTCCCTGTCAATCTGGGCGTAATTACGCTCGGCTGAGGTTAATGAGCGTGACGCAAAGGCTATTGGCCTCTCTGAACCGTCAAGGAATTTGTGTGACAGCACCGCTCCAATGCCGTAGGGAGGTGCATCACATGCCAACCGAATCAGTAGTGTTGGGTTGTAGTGGGCCAATACTTCTTTTGAAGTGATTAGGCATTTACATTTCTGAAAGGCACGCTTACACTCATCACTCCATTTCCATGTTACTCCAGTTTGCAGTAGGGCGTTCAGTGGGTGCAGAATTGTAGATAAATTCGGCAAGAACTTATGGTAGTAGTTCACCAGCCCGAGAAACGACCTCAGTTGCGACACATTTTCCGGTGCTGGAGCCTTGACTACAGCCTCAATCTTGTCTGGCGACTTATGCAACCCTTCCTCATCAATCATGTGGCCACAATACGAGATTTGTCTCCTGAAGAACTCGCATTTGGGGCGGTTGGCTCGTAGCCCATATTCCTGCAATCTAGTGAGCACCTGCTCCAGGTTGGCAAGGTGATCACTGTCATTTTTGCCCGTCACCAGGATGTCATCCAAATAACACTGGGTCCCTGGGATCCCTTGCAGGACTTGTTCCATTGCCCTCTGCCAAATAGCCGGGGCTGATGCTACCCCGAATACCAGTCGATTGTACTGGTAAAGGCCTTTGTGAGTGTTTATCGTGAGGTATTTCCTAGATGCTTCTTCCACCTCCATCTGTAGATACGCTTGGGCCAGATCAATCTTCGTAAAGCGTTTCCCTCCAGATAGTGAGGCGAAAATATCTTCTATCCGTGGAAGTGGATATTGTACTGTGTGCAGGACTGGGTTCACAGTTACCTTGAAGACCCCACAGATGCGAACCTTCTTCGGCTCCCCAGGCGTGCTGCTCAATGATTTCTTCATTACAGGAACGATGGGTGTGGCCCACTCGCTCCAATCCACCTTAGACAGCACACCTGAACGCTCCAGACTCTTCAGTTCTGCTTCGACGGCTGGGCGGATCGCGTACGGCACCGGTCTGGCCTTAAAAAATTTTGGGTTTGCGTTATCTTCGATTTTTATCGTTGCCTTTACTCCTTTTAGAGTCCCAAGTCCTTGTTGGAACACCTCTTTCGCGTCAGTTAGAATTTGTGACAGACGTCCAGGTGCGACGTCATCATCCTTTTTGTCAGTCACAGTTAGCGCCTGAATGAAATGCCAATCCAATTGTATTTTTCGGATCCATTCACGTCCCAATAATGGTGGTCCTCCATCTTGTAGTATATATAGATACAGTTTCTGTGTTTCCTTGCCGTTATATTTAACTGGCACCCTTATTTTTCCTCTTGGGTAGACTTTTTGCCCCGTGTATGTCTTCAATACAATGGACGTGTCCTTTAAGGGTATGTGTGAGAATAGCCGCTCACAGTCTCGTCGATTCATGACAGTTAGGGCTGATCCTGTATCCCATTCCATCTTTACTTGGGACCCTGCTATCATGAGGGTGACCCAAATGGTTCGGTGATCCTCCTTTGCAATCACGTTGTGTAACTTTAGACAACTTAATCTCCTGCTCCCGGCGTCGTTATCACTCTCCTGATCTTCCGAACTACTGTCTGTCATTTTTTTTACTTTCTTGTACTTTTCCTTAGTAGTTCTTGTAGTGTTGGTTTTCTTTCCCGGCCTGCAGACTCTTGCTATATGTCCCACTTTCCCGCATTGCCTGCATACTTTGTCCTTAAACCAGCAGTCCTTCTGATCATGGGTTGTTCTGCCACAGTGATAGCATTTTTCTGCTCCATACACCATTTCGTTAGCGCTGTATTCTTGTGGTTTCTGTTGTATTTCCGCAGCTCCCCGTGCTGCTGCTTCGTAGGATACTGCCACGCTGAAAGCCTGTTCTAGCGTCAGGTCCTTTTCCGAAAGTAGTCGTTTCTGGGTTCCTTCACTCTGGAGCCCGCAGACAAACTTATCCCGTAAAGTGCCTGCCAGTCCTGCTCCGAACTGGCAGTGCTTCGATAACTTGCGTAGTTCCGTAAGATAGTCAGCATTGCTCTCATCTTTGTGCTGGTTTCTTTTATGGAACTTGAATCTTTCTGCTATCAGCAGCGGTGTAGGGTTTAGGTGTTCCTGTAAGATATTAACAATCTCCTCAAAACTTTTCTCCATTGGTTTAGCTGGGGTAATTAAATTCCCGTGCTTTTTCTTCTTCCCCAATGGAATAAAATGGCGACTCCCGCGCTTTTCCTTCTTCCCCAATGGAATAAAATGGCGCCTCCCGCACTTTTCCTTCTTCCCCTTGCTGCCATGCTGCTCCTAGCGTTCTACAGGGTAATGGCGGCGCCCCGCGGCTTCGGCGCGTCTCACTTTTCCTTCCCCTCGTTTATTTTCTCTCCGCTGCCCGGTTCTTGAGCACCGTGCGCTCTACCCTCTCTCTCTCTCTTTCCTCCCGGCGACGCTGCGCGGCCCCTTTTGCAGAGCCGCTCGATCGAGCTCGAGCCCGCCGCAGTCCGGAAGGGTCAGCGCACTACCTGCTACCAGCACGATTTGCTGGAACACCTTGACTGGGAAGCCAAGCTCAGCTCTCCGCAGCCTCTCCCGCAATTCTCCGAACACCGATGGATCCTTGGGCGGTTGCCCGCGGTTGACGCCCGTTGCTCTGACTTCGACCTCCAAGAAACTTCTTCTCAGGGAAAGGTCCCCGTGAGGTGATGCAGTACTGCAGGTGTTTTCGAACTTGCTTGTCGCCACTGTAAAGTCCGCGCCTCAATAATACATGGACTTCGGGAGAACAATTAAACAGGTATTTTACTGAACAGAGGGTAACGTCAGACTGAAGTACAGAAGCCTGCTAGGGCCTTTTATACAGGGGTGGTTACTGCCGGTACTGCAGTATAAAATCAGTTCTTCTCTTAAAGGTACATACACAACACTGGTGATCAGTCAGCAAGGTGAATTTCTGCCCGTGCAGATAGTGATTGAACTTTTTCACTCCCCACACTAGGCTGAGGGCCTCCCTGTCAATCTGGGCGTAGTTACGCTCGTCTGAGGTTAGTGATCGTGACGCAAAGGCTATTGACCTCTCTGAGCCATCCAAGAATTTGTGCGACAGCACCTCTCCAATGCCGTAGGGTGACGCATCACATGCCAACCGAATTGGTAATGCCGGGTTGTAATGGGCCAATACCTCTTTCGATGTGATTAGTGTTTTGCTCTTCTGGAAAGCTCGTCTACATTCGTCACTCCACTTCCATGGCACCCCAGTTTGCAGTAAGGTGTTCAGTGGGTGTAGTATTGTAGACAAATTTGGCAAGAACTTATGGGAGTAGTTTACCAGCCCGAGGAACGACCTCAGTTGTGACACATTTTCCGGTGCTGGAGCCTTGACTACTGCCTCAATCTTCTCTTGGGACTTATGTAACCCCTCTTTATCGATAACGTGGCCACAATACGAGATCTGTTTTCTAAAAAACTCGCATTTGGGGCGGTTAGCTCGGAGCCCATATTCCTGCAATCTAGTGAGCACCTGCTCCAGGTTGGCAAGGTGATCACTGTCATTTTCGCCCGTGACCAGGATGTCGTCCAAATAACACTGGGTCCCTGGGATCCCTCGCAGGACTTGTTCCATTGCCCTCTGCCAAATAGCCGGAGCTGATGCTACCCCGAATACCAGCCGGTTGTATTGGTAGAGACCTTTATGGGTGTTGATTGTGAGGTATTTTTATGATGTTTCTTCTACCTCCATTTGCAGATACGCCTGAGCCAGATCAATCTTAGTGAAGCGTTTCCCTCCAGATAGCGAGGTGAAAATATCTTCAATCCGTGGAAGTGGCTATTGTACGGTGTGAAGGTCCGGGTTCACTGTTACCTTGAAGACCCCACAGATGCGAACCTTCTTCGGCTCCCCAGGCGTGCTGCTCAATGATTTCTTCATTACAGGAATGATGGGTGTGGCCCACTCGCTCCAATCCACCTTAGACAGCACACCTGAACGCTCCAGACTCTTCAGTTCTGCTTCGACGGCTGGGCGGATCGCGTACGGCACCGGTCTGGCCTTAAAAAATTTTGGGTTTGCGTTATCTTCGATTTTTATCGTTGCCTTTACTCCTTTTAGAGTCCCAAGTCCTTGTTGGAACACCTCTTTCGCGTCAGTTAGAATTTGTGACAGACGTCCAGGTGCGACGTCATCATCCTTTTTGTCAGCCACAGTCAGTGCCTGTATGGAATGCCAATCCAGTTGTATTTTCCGGATCCATTCACGTCCCAGTAATGGTGGTCCTCCATCTTGCAATACATACAGGTCTAGTTTTGGTGTTTCCTTACCGTTATATATAACGGGCACCCTTATTTTTCCTTTGGGGTAGACTTTTTGCCCCGTGTACGTCTTCAAAATAATTTTTGTGTCTCTCAAGGTTATGTGTGAGAATAGCCACTCGTAGTCCCGTCGGTTTATGACTGTTAGGGCTGATCCTGTGTCCAATTCCATCTTTACCTGGACTCCTGCTATCTTGAGAGTGACCCAAATGGTTCGGTGATCCTCCGTTGTGATCACATTATGTAGTTTCAGACAACTCAGTTCCCTGCTTTCGGAGTCGTTATCACTATTTTGTTCGTCTGAACTATTCTCCGTCATCTTATGTACCTTCTTGTACTTTTCTTTGATAGGTTTCTTATTGCTGGTTTTCTTTCCCGACCTGCAGACTCGTGCTATGTGTCCTACTTTTCCACGCTGTCTGCACACTTTGTCTTTGAACCAGCAATCATTCTGGTCGTGTGCTTTCTGCCGCAGCGATAGCACTTCTCTGTTCTATATGACATTTCGTTTGTGCCATATTCTTGCGGTCTCTGTTGTATCTCTGCAGCGCCCCGTGCTGCTGCTTCATATGATACCGCAATGCTGAAAGCCTTTTCCAGCGTAAGGTCCTTTTCAGATAAAAGCCGTTTCTGGGTTCCTTCACTTTGAAGCCCACACACAAACTTGTCCCTTAAGGTATCTGCCAGTCCCGCTCCAAACTGGCAGTGTTTCGATAGTTTGCGCAGTTCTGTTAAATAATCAGCATTGCTTTCATCCTTATGCTGGTTCCGTTTGTGAAACTTGAATCTTTCTGCTATCAGCAGCGGTGTGGGGTTTAAATGTTCCTGTAGTATCATTACTATGTCTTCAAAACTCTTTTCCATTGACTTCGTTGGGGTTACTAGATTTTGTAATAAACCATACGTCTTTGCACCCATTAAATTTAACAATACCGACGCTTTCTTGTCATCTGACACCTCATTTGCCTTGCAGTATACCTCTATTCGTTCGACATATGTAGTCCAATCTTCGACTTCATTGTCAAATGCAGTGATACTGCCACTCTTCGGCATTTTGGGTGTGGTTTAAAATGGCGTCTCCCAATGGCTTAAAATGGCGTCTCCCGCGCTTTCCTTCCTCCCCCGCTGCTGCCAACGCCGCTCCCGGCGGTTCTCGTGGCAATGGCGGTGCCCTGTAGGTTTCGCATGCTTCTCCTGCGCTGCTGCCAACGCCGCACTCGGCGGTCCTCGTGGCAATGGCGGCGCCTCGCGGGTTTCTGTGCGTCTCTCTCTCCCTCTCTTCGACGCTGCTCAGCCCCTGAACACCGGCTGTCCCCTGTACGCTCTGCCCTCTCTGTCTCTCCCCCGTCGACGCTGCTTGGCCCTTTGCTGTGCCGCTCGGTCGGGCTCTAGCCCACCGCTGTCCAGGAAGGGTCTGCGCACTACCTGTTGCCAGCCCGTTTCGCTGGACCACCTCGGCTGGAAAGCCAAGCCTGGCTCTCGACAGCCTCCCCCACAATTCTCGAGTCTCTGCTGGATGACTGGGCGGTTGCCCGTGGTCGACGCCCGAGTCTCTGGCCTTGACCTCCAATCCACTGATCTCCAGGAACGAATCCCCGGGAGGTGATGCAGAGTTGCAGGTAGGTTCGAACTTGCCTTGTCGCCAATGTTGTGTCCGTGTATAATAAGACACAGGCTGCAGGAGAACGGTACAACAGGTGTTTACTCAACGTGGCTCACACTGGAACTGGTCTGTACAGATTACTACTCAGTGCTATATACAGGTGTGGTCACTGCCGGTACTGCAGTATACATGAGCTGTAAAAGATAGTTCCCCCTGTAATGATCAATAACATGTCATTCTATAGTGGATACTAGGTGGAGCCATAGAGCTGTATATAGCTGTATGTATAAGACGACACTACCCAGCTGTATGTATATTAAGACTACATTACCCATGAGGCACTAGGCTACCCACAAGGCAGCAGTCAAGATGGAAGCCTCTACAGATACTGTACCTAGTCCACATGTGCTCAATAAAAGTGTCTAGCAAAAGCTAGCTGTGTTCATAATAAGAATGTCAATTTATTAATGAACATAAGATGGTACCAGGATGGTGAAGATCTGCTGAAAATTGTGAAAAGCGACATGAAGAATTTGAAGCCACCAGAGCATTTGAAACTCACAGGAAATATCGACTACAATTGGCAGACTCTTAAACAACAATTTGAACTCTACATTGCAGCCATCGGATTTGGTACGAAGCCAGACGCGAGGAAGATAGCGTTGCTGCTTACGGTTGCAGGCCCACAGGCGATAGAGGTATTTAATACATTTGTATTTAATCCAGAGGAGAACAGAGGAAAATTAGAAGATGTGCTAAAAAAATTTGATGCACATTGCTCTCCCAAAAAGAATGAGACCTATGAAAGATACATCTTCCGTTCTCGGACACAGCAGCAAAATGAGACTTTTGATAGCTTTATAACTGATCTGAAACTGAAAGCACAGACATGTAATTTCTCTGAGCTCAAAGCATCCATGATTCGTGACCAGATTGTGTTTGGTATTCATGATAAAAAAGTCAGGGAACGTCTGTTGAGAAAACTAAATTTGGAAAATGCGGTGAAAATATGCCAAGCCAGCGAGCTAGCTCGAAAGCACGCAAAGACTTTCAGTGAAATCAATAATGATGCAATTGTAATGAGTGATAATGCTGCTGTCGGTGCTGTGTCCTACAAGGGGAAGAAACATGGGCAGAACAGAAATGAAAAGCAATCGGAGGATTAAATTTTTAATTGTAAACACTGTGGTTGCAAACACCAGTTAAGACAATGCCCAACGTTTGGAAAAATGTGCACAAAGTGTAATGGAAAGAATCACTTTGCCAAACAATGCTTTTCAAAAGTAAAAACAAAGAAAGGGCAACAAGTTACTGTAATTGAGGACACTGATTTAAGTGAGACATTTTTTGTAGGAATGGTGTCATGTGACAATATCACAAAGGATACAGAAAATGTGCAGCCCTCAGAAATGGACAATGCTGAACATAAAGTTAATGCAGTAAAAGAGGACAAATGGATGATCCCACTGCAGGTAAATGGAGCATTAGTTACCTTGAAACTAGACACTGGGGCAAAAGCAAACTTAATCAGTATGAGTGACATTAACAATATGAAAGAAAAGCCCAAAATACAGAAAAAGTCAGTACTACTGAAGGACTATAATGAACAGAAAATAGGTAGCTTAGGTGTATGCAGACTTAAAGTGACAGTCAAAGACAAAGTGCATCATCTCATGTTTTCTGTTGTGGCTGAAAGACTTGATTCACTACTGGGTGACAAAGCTTGTGAGGACTTAGAACTGGTCAAGAGAGTCTACCGTATAAACTGCGCCATAAGCAGACCAGATGACTCGATGGATTCTGTAGTGAATAATTTCCAGGATGTGTTGAAAGGATTTGGAGTTCTACCATTCACTTACAAGATCCAGCTAAAGGAGGATGCTCAGCCAGTGGTACATGCTCCACGAAGAGTTCCAGCACCCCTGCGTGACCGGCTCAAGAATGAACTGGACAGAATGACCACACTAGGAGTCATCAGGAAAGTCGAAGAGCCAACAGACTGGGTTAACTCCATGGCATGTGTAAAGAAAAAGAACAATGATCTAAGAATATGCATGGATCCAAAGGACTTAAATGCAAACATAAAACGTGAACACTACCAGATTCCCAAGCGAGAAGAAATCACCAGTGAAATGTTAGGTGCCAGATACTTTACAAAGCTCGATGCCTCAAAAGGATTTTGGCAACTAAAACTGGATGAAGAGAGCACCAAATACTGTACCTTCAACACACCATTTGGCAGGTATTGTTTCCTCAGAATGCCTTTCGGGATAATATCTGCATCTGAAATCTTTCATAGAGCGATGGAACACATAATTGAAGGTCTGGAAGGAGTTCGGGTCTATGTTGATGACATCATCATCTGGGGCTCCACACTGAAAGAACACAATGAGAGACTGACTAAAGTGCTACAGAGCATACGCCGGAATGGACTGAAGCTCAACAAAGCCAAGTGTCAGTTTGGCGTCCAGGAAGTCACTTTCCTAGGAGATAATCTATCTGGTAAAGGAATAGAGCCAGATATGGAAAAAGTAAACGCCATACTCAAAATGCCCCGACCCACTGACAAAAAAGGAGTGCTACGCATCATGGGGATGATAAACTTCATTGGAAAGTTCATTCCTAACTTGTCAGCCAAGACAGCCTGTCTGCGAGACCTGCTACATAAAACAAATGAGTTCGCATGGACAGAAAGACATGAACAAGAGTGGATAAACCTCAAAACAGTGCTGACAACCACACCTGTACTCACCTTCTTTGACCCAACAAAAAGAATCAAAGTGTCAACGGATGCATCAAAAGATGGCCTAGGCGCGGTCTTGCTACAAGCAGAGGGTGAAGATTGGAAGCCTGTTGCCTATGCCTCCAGGTCTATGACTGATACTGAGTGTCGATACGCCCAGATTGAAAAGGAATGTCTAGGCTTGGTAGTTGGACTAGAAAAGTTTCATGGCTACATATATGGACTTCCCACCTTCACAGTTGAGACAGACCACAGCCCTCTGGTTGCCATCATAAACAAAATCCTGAATGAGATGTCTCCAAGGATTCAACGACTCATGATGAAGCTGCAAAGATATGACTGAACTGATCTACACACCAGGCAAATACATAGAAACATAGAAACATAGAGATAGGAACAGGAGTAGGCCATTCGGCCCTTCGAGCCTGCTCCGCCATTCAATGAGATCATGGCTGATCTTCGTCTGAGATCATAGCTGATCTTACCAGTTCAGTACCCCGTCCCCGCCTTTTCTCCGTAACCCTTAATCCCCTTAGCCTTCAGAAATATATCCAATTCTCTCTTGAAAATATTTATTGAATTAGCCTTCACAGCCCTCTGTGGCAGGGAATTCCACAGGCTCACCACTCTTTGAGTGAAGAAATTCTTCCTCAGCTCTGTTTTAAATGATTTGCCCGCTATTTTTAGACTGTGGCCCCTGGTTCTGTGCTCCCCGGCCATTGGAAACATTCTCTCTGAATTCAGCCTGTCCAGGCCTGCCATAATTTTATATGTTTCGATGAGATCCCCTCTCAATCTTCTAAACTCCAGTGAGTACAAGCCCAAACTATTTAATCTCTCTTCGTAGGTCATTCCCGCCATTCCAGGTATCAGCCTGGTGAATCGCCGTTGCACTCTTTCCATGGCAAGAACATCCTTCCGCAGATGGGGCGACCAAAACTGTACACAATACTCCAGATGCGGTCTCACCAGCACCTTGTACAGCTGTAGTAAGGTATCCCTATTCCTATACTCGAACCCCCTTGATATGAAGGCCAACATACCATTTGCCTTCTTAATCGCCTGTTGCACCTGCATGCTCTCCTTCAGTGACTGGTGCACAAGAACACCCAGGTCCCTCTGCACTTCCCCATCTCCCAATCTATTGCCATTTAGATAATAATCTACCCTCCTGTTTTTACCCCCAAAGTGGATAACCTCGCATTTATCCACATTATAGTGCATCTGCCACGTATCCGCCCATTCCCCCAACCTGTCCAAATCGCACTGTAGCCTCCTGACATCCTCATCAGAGCCCACCCCTCCTCCTAGTTTAGTGTCGTCAGCGAATTTGGAAATATTGCATCCAATTCCCTGATCCAGATCATTTATATATATTGTGAACAGCTGGGGTCCCAGGACAGATCCTTGCGGCACCCCGCTGGTCACTGCCTGCCACTCCGAAAACGAGCCGTTTATTCCAACTCTCTGTTTTCTATCCGCCAGCCAGTTCTCTATCCACGTTAATACTTTGCCCCCAATCCCATGAGCCTTAATTTTGCATGATAATCTTTTGTGTGGAACCTTATCGAAGGCTTTCTGGAAGTCAAGGTACACCACATCCACTGGCTCTCCCCCATCTATTTTACCAGTTACTTCCTCAAAAAATTCCAGCAGATTAGTCAAACACGATTTACCCTTTGTAAATCCATGTTGACTCTGTCCGATCCTTTCCCCATTTGTCAAGTGCTCCGCTATTTTATCCTTAATAATGGACTCTAGCATTTTGCCCACAACCGATGTAAGGCTTACTGGTCTATAATTCCCTGCTTTCTCTCTACCCCCCTTTTTAAATATTGGGGTAACATTAGCTACCCTCCAATCCACGGGTACTGTTCCCGAGTCAATGGAGTTCCGGAAGATGATCCTTAGAGCATCTGCTATCTCCAGGGCCACCTCCTTAAGTACCCTAGGATGTAGTTTATCAGGCCCCGGGGATTTGTCGGCCTTCAGTCCCCTCAACTTACCCAACACCATATCCCTAGAGATACTAATTTCTGTCAGCTCCTCCCTCTCATTAGTCCCTATGTTTGCCGATATTCCTGGGAGGTTATTTGTGTCCTCCTTTGTGAATACAGAACCAAAGTATGAGTTTAATTGGTCTGCCATTTCCTTATTCTCCATTATATATTCTCCCGAATCGGACTGCAAGGGACCGACTTGGGATTTTACCAGTCTTTTCCTCCTGATATACCGATAAAAGCTTTTGCAGTCTGTCTTTATGTTTGCTGCAAGTTTACTTTCGTATTCTATTTTCCCCTTCCTGATTAATCCCTTTGTCCTCTTTTGCTGTATCCTGTACTGCCCCCAATCTTCCGGTCTGGTGCTTTTTTTTGCCAGTTGATATGCCCTTTTTTTTGATTTTATGCTGTCCCTAATTTCCCTCGTTATCCACGGTTGAGTCACCTTTTTAGGTTTATTTTTATGCCAAACCGGTATAAACATGTTCTGGAATTCTTCCATTCTATCTTTGAATGCTTGCCATTGTCTATCCACTGTCAATCCCCCCAGAAACACCACCCAATCAATCTTACCCAATTCCCGTCTCATACCCTCGTAATTCCCTTTATTTAAGTTCTGGACCTTAGTCTCTGATTCAATTTCCTCACTCTCCATCTCGACTGAGAGCTCGATCATATTATGATCGCTCTGACCCAAGGGGCCTCGTACAAGAAGATTGCTGATAAGTCCCTTCTCATTGCACAATACCCAGTCTAAAATGGCCTGATCTCGAGTCGGCTCCTCGACATATTGGTCCAGATAACCGTCCCGAAAACATTCCAGGAATTCCTCCTCCTCAGAATTTTTACTAATTTGGGTAGTCCAATCAATATGTAAATTAAAGTCACCCATGATGACAGCTGTGCTCTTATCGCACGCTTCTCTAATTTCCCTTTTTATGCCTTCCCTCACCTCCATATTACTATTTGGAGGCCTATATATCACACCCACTAACGTTTTCCTCCCCTTGCTATTTCTCATTTCTACCCATACAGATTCCGTTTCATCCGAGTTAATATCCTTCCTTTCCATTGCATTAATCCCCTCCTTTACCAGCAATGCTACCCCACCTCCCCTACCTTTTTGCCGATCCTTCCTAAATATTGTATATCCCTGGATGTTAAGTTCCCAGCCTTGCCCACCCTGCAGCCACGTTTCTGTAATCCCAATCAAATCATACTTGTTTACCTCTATTTCCACAACTAATTCATCCACCTTGTTCCTAATGCTTCTAGCATTAAGATACAAAGCCTTCAGGCTTGCTTTTTTCACACTCTCATTATGAATTAGTTTGGCCCTTTGTGTTTCTCTCCTTTGCTTATTGCTTCTCACCTTTCTACCATCTATTTCTGACTTCATATGACTTCCCTCTTTTCCACTACCTAGGTTCCCATCCCCCTGCCAAATTAGTTTAAATCCTCCCGAACCGCCCTAGAAAATATTACCCCGAGGACATCGGCTCCCTCACAGTTCAGGTGTAGACCGTCCCCTTGGTACAGGTCACTCCTCCCCAAGAACTGGTTCCAATGCCTCAAGAATTTAAATCCCTCTCCCTTGCACCACTGCTCAAGCCACGTATTTAGCTTATCTATCTTACTCTCTCTAAACTTATTAGCTCGTGGCACTGGTAGCAATCCAGAGATTACTACCTTTGAGGTCCTACTTTTCAATTTAGCTCCTAACTCCCTAAATTCAGCTTGTAGGACCTCCTCCCTCTTTTTACCTACATCGTTGGTACCTACATGTACCACGACAACTGGCTGATCCCCCTCCCCCTTCAGAATGCTCTGCACCCGCTCCGAGACATCCTTGACCCTTGCACCAGGGAGGCAACATACCATCTTGGAGTCTCGGTCTCGGCCACAGAAACTCCTATCTATCCCCCTTACAATTGAATCCCCTATCACTATAGCCCTATCCCTCTTTTTCCCGCCCTTCTGTGCAGCAGAGCCAGTCATGGTGCCCTGAACCTGGCTGCTGGTGTCTTCCCCTGATAAGTCATCTCCCCCAACAGTACCCAAAACGGTAAACCTGCTTTGGAGGGAGATGACCGCAGGTGACTCCTGCACTACCTTCCTGCCTTTACCCTGCCTTTTGGTCACCCATTTACTGTCTGAGCTAGCCTTTACCTGCGGTGTGACCAACTCACTGAATGTGCTATCCACAACATCCTCAGCATCGCGTATGCTCCAGAGTGAGTCCATTCGCAGCTCCAGCGCTGCCATGCGGTCCGCTAGGAGCTGCAGCTGGACACACTTCCTGCACACATAGTTGTCAGGGACAGTGTCGCTGATTTCCCACATGGCACAGGAGGAGCATGACACGGGTCCGAGCTGCCCTTCCATGACTTAACCCTTACAATACCCTTTTATTTACTACGATTTAGCTTAATTATTGAATTCTACTTAGAATAAGTTTGTGAAAGTACTCACCAACCAGTCACCTACCTGTTTTCTGGTGTTGTATTTTCACTGCCGCCTCCTGTCCTGGAACCTTTTCCACCTAGGTTAGGCTCCTGAAATAAAATAAATTGAACCTACCTTTTCAACTTCCCCTAACCCCTAAAAGGTTAGAGGAGGTGGAAGGGTGGGAGACACTACACTGTAGTGTTTCGGGTTTAGCAACAGCTCCACCTATATAAGAGTTACTGGCCTCCTGCTCTCCCGACTGCACCAGCTGCTCCCTGGTGACGTCACACACTGATTACTTTTTACCGCTGCTCCCTGCTGCTCCGAGTGGTCGGGCCTCGCAACTGCCGCCGGTTTTTAAGCCGGGCTCCTCCTCGCTGCTCCCTGCTGCATAGTGTTAGCAGATGCACTATCCTGAGCACCCACAATGAGTCATGTGAGCTCTACTGAAGAAGACATGGATGTTCATGTGAGTATGGTCACTGCTGCGCTGCCCGTGTCAGACACAAAATCAAAGCAAATAGCAGAAGAAACAGTAAAAGATACAGTGTTACAAACAGTTATAGAGAACATTCATCATGGTTGGCCAAAAGATTCCTGTCCAAAATATTTTCACATAAGGTCAGAATTGAGTGTCGCAAGTGGACTATTACTAAAACAGAACAGAATAGTCATTCCACAGGCTCTACGTCAAGACATGCTCAAAAGGATTCATGAGGGACACCTCGGAATTGAAAAATGCAAAAGGAGGGCAAGAGACACTGTTTATTGGCCTGGCATAAATAAGGACATTGAGAACATGATAGGCAAATGTGAAACATGTCAGAAACACCAAAACAAACAAGCAAAGGAACCAATGATAGTAGCTGACATACCAACAGCACCATGGCAAAAGGTTGGTATGGACTTTTTTCATTTAAATGGTAAAGACTATCTAATAGTGATTGACTACTATTCTAACTATCCTGAGATGGCGCTGCTCTCAAGCACCACAGCAAGCAGTGTCATAATGCATGTGAAATCCATCTTCGCCAGACATGGAATTCCCAGGATTGCTGTTAGCGACAATGGTCCGTGCTTCAACTGTAAGGAGTGGCAACAGTTTGCAGCACATTATGACTTTCAGCACATCACATCCAGTCCTCTGTATGCTCAGTCAAATGGTAAGGCAGAGAAAGGTGTTCAAGTTCTCAAGCAGCTACTGAAGAAAGCGACAGAAAGCAAGTCTGATCCTTATCTCGCCCTGCTGAGCTACTAAGCCTCACCTTTAGACTGTGGTTCTTCACCTGCTGAACTACTAATGGGTCGCAAGTTGCGCACCACGCTACCCTGCTGTGCAAAAGAACAGCAAAGTGAGGAACTGAGACAGAGACTTCAACTGTTAAAGCTGAAACAGAAATCATACTATGACAAGTCATCCAAAACTCTAAAACCATTGACAAGGGATGATGTTGTCAGGATTGAGGATCCAGATGCATGGAACAGGAAAGCTACAGTTCTTGAGGAAGTAGGACCAAGGTCATACACTGTTAGAACTGAGGAAGGACAGATTCTCAGGAGGAACCGCCGTTCCCTCCTAAAAACACAAGAGACTATTCAAGAGCAGATTGATGACAATGCCGCAACTGCATCTTGTCATTCACCGCCAGAACAATCTCATGAAGACACATCAGACTTACCCATGTTGAGAAGATCCACACGTGAAGTAAAAAAGCCTGATAGACTTAATCTTTGAGTACAATGTAAAGCTTTGAAAATGTGTTGACTGTTTTGAAAATGTTTATGTTTATAGAGCACTAACAAAAGTGTTACTGATATTATCTTTATTGTTTTCTTGAAAGTTGATTGATATTGATTTTGTTAAACCTCAAAGAAAGGGGGATGTAATGATCAATAACATGTCATTCTGTAGTGGACACTAGGTGGAGCCGTAGTGCTGTATATAGCTGTATGTATAAGACTACACTACCCAGCTGTATGTATATTAAGACTACATTACCCATGAGGCACTAGGCTACCCACAAGGCAGCAGTCAAGATGGATGCCTCTACAGATACTGTACCTAGTCCACATGTGCTCAATAAAAGTGTCTAGCAAAAGCTAGCTGTGTTCATAATAAGAATGTCAATTTATTAATGAACATAAGACCCCCCTTAAAGGTATATACATTACACGTACAGTAACAGACGGGAGTGAATCATTCCCTTTTACCCGCTGTGTGCTGTACATGTGCAGGAGCTGACACTGAGACACGCGGGCCGTACAGTAACAGACGGGAGTGAATCTTTCCTTTTTACCCACTGTGTACTGCACATGTGCAGGAGCTGACTCTGAGACACGCAGGCTGTACAGTAATAGACGGGAGTGAATCTTTAAGGTAGTACGAAGTCCCAAGGCGTTTCACAGGAATGTTACCAGTGGAAGTTTCCGTTATTAACTTTGTTCTGATGAATAAGAAAAGCATTTCACTGCAATCTATGGAATGCTGTAGAACATTTTTAATTATTATACTTCATCATATCTTTTCATTTTAGTGCAAAGACCCTTTAATATGGGATTGTTATTGATGCAATTTATCTTTGAAATGATATAATAAACATTGTTCAGTTAATGAGACAATTATCCCTCACAAAGATTATGGTCGTAGGTTTTCAACCTGACATATTATGTTACTTTAATGAGATTTTCTATAAATACGCTTCTGTGTGAAAATGTTATTTCTAACTTCCCCCATTGTGGTAACCCAGCCTTTCTACCCTTTCAATACCAGTCCAGCAGTCAGCATAAACAATCTTCCACTCTTCACCCCCGCGGAACCTTGCTCTTCGACCCTCTTGTCCCTCTCTACTTAAAAGGTGCCAATTTTTTGAGCCTTTCGTTGTAATCAGAACCCCCACATCCGATTTAGCCAAAGTGGTCTGGAGACAGAAACCTGAAGGTGAATCCGTGTCAGAGCAGCGGGAGGCATTTAAGGAGGAGATAGTGAGGGTTCAGAGCAAGTGTGTTCCCTTAAAGAAAAAGGGTGGGACTAACAAATCTAGAGCTCCGTGGCAAAGAAAAAAAAGGAAGGCATATGACAGGTACCGAGGGCTCAATACTGCAGAAAGCCGAGAGGAGTATAGGAAGTGCAGGGGTGAAATCATAAAGGAAATTAGGAAAGCAAAGAGAGGGCAAGAAAAAATATTGGCAAGTAAAATCAAGGAAAACCCAAAGATGTTTTATAAATACATTAAGAGCAAGCGGATAACTAAAGTAAGAGTAGGGCCTATTAGGGACCATAAAGGTAACCTGTGTGTGGAGGCGGAAGACATGGGTATGGTTCTTAATGAATACAATGGGCTGGATTTTGTCAATGGGGACGTGATGGAGGCGGGACTCCCACTTTTTGGGTTGTAGGCCCGCCTCCATCGATTTGTGGCCAACCCATGCTATTTTCCCTTGATTGACCTTGTTAAGCCCACCCAGCGGGCTCAGCAGGCCAATTAAGGGACACCCGGTTACAGGTGACGTCAGGGATTGACATTTCTTCTGTCAAGAGCTTTTGACAGATGAAGTATCAATGTTTGACAGCTCTGTGAAGCTGTCAAACACTGACAATCTGACTTCTAACTTGAGTCCTTCTCCACAGACTCAGTTAGAAATCTCTTCAGAACATAGAAACATAGAAACATAGAAGATAGGAGCAGGAGTAGGCCATTCGGCCCCTTGAGCCTGCTCCGCCATTCAATGAGATCATGGCTGATCATCCAAATTCAGTACCCTGTCCCTGCCTTCTCCCCATATCCCTTGATCCCTTTAGCCTTAAGAAATATATCCAACTCCTTCTTGAATATATTTAATGAATTGGCCTCCACTGCCTTCTGTGGTAGAGAATTCCACAGGTTCGCCACTCTCTGGGTGAAGAAATTCCTCCTCATCTCTGTCCAAAATGGCTTACCCCTTATCCTTAAACTGCGACCCCTGGTTCTGGACTCCCCCGCCATCGGGAAGATCCTTCCTGCATCCAGTCTGTCCAGTCCTGTTAGAATTTTATAAGTTTCAATGAGATCCCCTCTCATTCTTCTAAACTCCAGCGAGTATAAGCCCAATCGACCCAATCTCTCCTCATATGTCATTCCTGCCATCCCAGGTATCAGTCTGGTGAATCTTCGCTGCACTCCCTCCATGGCAAGAACATCCTTCCTCAGATAAGGCGACCAAAACTGCACACAATACTCAAGGTGTGGTCTCACCAAGGCCCTGTACAACTGCAGCAAGACATCCTTGTTCTTGTACTCGAACCCTCTCGCTACGAAGGCCAACATACCATTTGCCTTCTTAACCGCCTGCTGCACCTGCATGCTTACCTTCAGCGACTGGTGCACAAGGACACCCAGGTCTCGTTGCACTTCCCCTTCTCCCAATCTATTGCCGTTCAGATAATAATCTGCCTCCCTGTTTTTGCCACCAAAGTGGATAACCTTGCATTTATCCACATTATACTGCATCTGCTATGCTTCTGCCCAACAGGCAGTTAATTGGCACCAATCCCTTTCCTGCCTCAGGGAGGCGGCTCCCAGCACAGGTCGAGTACCTGCCTCCTGGGAAATGGGCATGGAGGCGGGTTGGGGGCGGGAAGGGTTCGTGCCCCCAGATTCTGCAATTTTCCCCCCACTCCCACCTCCAAACCAGCCTCCACGGGGCTTAGAAATTCGAGCCCTTTGCGTCTGTTTTCACTAAAGAGAGGGACGAAGCAGACATTGCAATCAGGGAGGAGGTGTGTGAAATATTAGATGAAATAAACATAGTGAAAGAGGAAGTATTAAAGGGTTTAGCATCTTTGACAGTGGATAAATCCCCAGGCCCGGATGAAATGTATCCCAGACTGTTAAGAGAAGTAAGAGAGGAAATAGCAGAGGCTCTGACCATCATTTTCCAATCCTCTCTGGCAACAGGTGTGGTGCCAGAGGACTGGAGGACTACTAATGTGGTACCGTTGTTTAAAAAGGGAGAAAAGGATAGACCAAGTAATTACAGGCCAGTCAGCCGAACCTCGGTGGTGGGAAAATCATTGGAAAAAATTCAGAGGGACAGGATAAATCTTCATTTAGAAAGACACAGATTAATCAGGGACAGTCAGCACGGATTTGTAAAGGGAAGGTCATGTCTGACTAACTTGATTGAATTTTTTGAGGAGGTAACAAGGAGGGCCGATGAGGGTAGTGCGTTTGATGTATTATACATGGATTTTAGCAAGGCTTTTGAGAAGGTCCTGCATGGCAGACTGGTCATGAAAGTAAAAGCCCATGGGATCCAAGGTAAAGTGGCAAGTTGGATCCAAAATTAGCTCAGAGGCAGGAAACAAAGGGTAATGGTCGAAGGGTGTTTTTGTGACTGGAAGGCTGTTTCCAGTGGGGTTCTGCAGGGCTTTGCTTTTTTTGGTGTATATCAATGATCTAGACTTGAATGTAGGGGGTATGATTAAGAAGTTTGCAGATGATACAAAAATGGGCCGTGTGGTTGATAATGAAGACGAAAGCTGCAGGCTGCAGGAAGATATCAACGGACTGGTCAGGTGGGCAGAACAGTGGCAAATGGAATTCAACCTGGAGAAGTGTGAGGTAATGCATTTGGGGAGGGCTAACAAGGAAAGGGAATACACTATAAATGGTAGGACACTGAGAAGTGCAGAAGATCAGCGGGACCTTGGAGTGCATGTCCACAGATCCCTGAAGGTAGCAGGACAGGTAGATAAGGTGGTTAAGAAGGCATACGGAATGCTTGCCTTTATTAGCCGAGGCATAGAATATAAGAGCAGGGAGGTTATACTTGAACTGTACAAAACACTAGTTAGGCCACAGCTAGAATACTGCGTGCAGTTCTGGTCACCATATTACAGGAAGGATGTGATTGCACTCGAGGGGGTACAGAGGAGATTTACGAGGATGAGGCTGGGGAATTTTAGCTATGAGGAAAGATTGGAGAGGCTGGGGTTGGTTTCTTTGGAACAGAGGAGACTGAGGGGCATAAAATTATGAGGGGCCTAGATAGAGTGGATAGGAAGGATCTATTCCTCTTAGCAGAAGGGTCAATAACCAGGGGGCGTAGATTTAAAGTAATTGGTGGAAGGTTTAGAGGGGATTTGAGGAGAAATATTTTCACCCAGAGGGTGGTGGGGGTCTGGAACTCACTGCCTGAAAGGGTGGTAGAGGCAGAGACCCTCATCATATTTAAAAGGTACTTGGATATACACTTGAAGTGCCGTAACCTGCAGGGCCACGGACCAAGAGCTGGAAAGTGGGAAATAACAACAGAAAATGCTGGAGATACTCAGCAGGCCAGGCAACATCCGTGGAGAGAGAAACAGAGTTAACGTTTCAGGTCGAAACCCTTCGTCAGAACTGAGAAAAAAGCAGGAAATGAAACAGATTAAAAAGCAAGTTTGGGGGCTGGGAAATGGGGGAGGGGATGAAAGAACTAAAGGGAAGGTCTGGGGGGGGGGTTGAAGAGACATTAAGAGATATTCAAGGTGAGACGAGATGGTAATAGGACAGGTAAAGAAACAAACAATGGCTCTAGATGAAGTGTGAAATGCGCTGGCAGAGTGAGAGACAGCTGCCATGTGGGAGAGAGAGAGAAAAGGAAAAGGCTCAAACCAAAGGTGTGGATAAAAAATATAAAAATATAATAGGGGCCGAGGTTATGATCTGAAATTGTTGAACTCGATTTCTTCACCCAGAGAGTGGTGAACCTATGGAATTCTCTACCACAGAAGGCAGTAGAAGCCAATTCATTAAATGTATTCAAGAAGGAGTTGGATATATTTCTTAAGGCTAAATGGATCAAGGGGTATGGGGAGAAGGCAGGGACAGGGCACTGAATTTGGATGATCAGCCATGATCTCATTGAATGGCGGAGCAGGCTCGAGGGGCCGAATGGCCTACTCCTGCTCCTATCGCCTATGTTTCTATGTTTGAGTCCGGAAGGCTGTAAAGTGCCTAATCGGAAGATGAGGTGCTGTTCCTCGAGCTTACACTGAGCTGAGAAAGTGAGATTAGGGTGGAGAGCTCTTTGTCGGCCGGCACAGACACGATGGACCGAATGGTCTCCTGCTGTGCTGTAAATTTCTATGATTCTATGATTCTATGATTCACAGTCCCATTCTAGTGAATCTTCACCGTCCCCTTTCCATGGCGCTAATATCCATCCCATAATGTGCAGCCCAGAACTGTATGCAATATTCCAACTGTGGCCCAACCAATGTCTTGTACAAATTCAACAGCGCTTAGAATCATAGAATCATAGAACAGTACAGCACAGGAGGAGGCCATTCAGCCCATCGAGTCTGTGCCGGCTCCTTCGAAGAGCAATCCCGTTAGTCCCACTCCTCCGCCCTTTCCCCATATACCTGCCATTTTTTCTCCTTCAAGTATTTATCCAATTCCTTTTTGAAGGCTACTGTTGAATCTGCCTCCACCACCCTATGAGGCAGCGCGTTCCAAATCCTCACCACTCATTGTGTAAAAAAGTTTTTCCTCATGTCGCCTCTGGTTCTTTTGTCAATCACCTTAAATCCGTGCCCTCTGGTTATCGACCCTTCAGCCATCGGAAACAGTTTCTCTTTATTTACCCCATCTAAACCCTTCATGATTTTGAACACTTCTCTCAAATCTCCTCTTAGCCTTCTCCACTGCAAGGAGAACAACCCCAGCTTCTTCAGTCTATCCAGGCAACTGTAATCCCTCATCCCTGGAACCATGCTAATTAATCTCTTCTGTGCCCTTGAGTTCATAGTCAATGCCCTTATGTATAAAGCACAGAATTTCATTGGCCTTTTACCATTGCACTTTCCACCTTTACAGTTCAAGGGGGCAATGGACAATAAGGAGGTGCCATTGATTAGAAACAGGGGATTAAACGGACACAGGTAACGACAGAGCCATTAATCTTACTGTACTTCCATTCCATGTAAAATAGTGGGATTGATTCTAAGGAATAAAACTGCTCTAATTTTAAGATTGTGTCCCCTTGCTCTATCAAATCCTGCGGAGTATCTGTACAACACTCACCTGGTCAATAGTAGCCAACATGGATTCAGAAGGGGAAGATCCTTCCTGACCAACCACCTCTGAGGAAGTGACATCCCAAGTGGACTGTGCAAAGCCGTATGACATAGTTTTAATGAGACTTCCAAAAGGCTTTTCACTGTGGAGGGCCATACTGTCCATGGAGGGGTAGCAGCGCAGATTCACCAGAATGGAACCGGGGCTCAAAGGGTTGAATTAGGAGAACAGTTTGCACAGGCTGGGCTTACATTCCCTCGAGTACAGAAGATTAAGGGCTGATCTGATCGGGATATTTAAAATGTTAAAAGGATTTGATAGGGAGAATCCAGAACAAGGGGGCACAATTTTTAAATTAGAGCCAGGCCGTTCAGGGGTGAAATCAGGAAACACTTCTTCACACAAAGGGTCGTGGAGATCAGGCTGTCGATGCTAGGGGTCAAATAGATGCTTTCAAAACTGAGACTGATAGATATTTGTTTGGCGAGGGTATCAAGGGATATGGAGCTAAGGCGGGTAAATGGAGTTGAGGTAAACATAGAAACATAGAAGATAGGAGCAGGAGTAGGCCATTCGGCCCCTCGAGCCTGCTCCGCCATTCAATGAGATCATGGCTGATCATCCAAACTCAGTCCCCTGCTTTCAGATCAGCCATGATCTAATTGAACAGCAGAACAGGCTCGAGGGGGCTGAATGTTTCTACTTAGATGTATTTTGGAGGACTATCCTCCCTGTCAGGAGGGGGTTAATGCAATCCACCCGTGCGTGAATGAAAGCCTCGTTGGATCTGAACTATAAAGGATCTTTAGAGAAGGTATGGGACAGAACTGTGTAAAAAGCAGCTTTCAAGTGAACACACTGGCTGAGATCATGTTGCTCGCCTTTGAATAATGGCGACCGCACTTCAGACAGCTCCGTGCCTCCTCCTGTTTAGCTTTGCTTGGCAGCCCCTCCCTGCCCTGTCGAGCGAGTGGCTCCAGGAACGACAGCTTTGCTGAGCCTTGCTCCATCACTCCCTGTGAGGACCTGCCCACGTACTCCCAGTGCCGCGGCCGAGGCCGGGCGGGAGCTTGTGGCCGTGTGCCAACAGCTGCCACCCAACCTGGGGACCATGGCAACCAGTGTCCGGATTCGTGGCCAATCATCAGTGAGCCTCAGCTTTTCCTTTTCCCGCTGGAAACCAGAGGGTGCTCACGTGGGCCAGAGTCGCCCAGTTAGGGAGTCGCCCACTCTCCCGATCGATAATCCCAAAAACCTACCGGCGAAGAGGTTGAGGTCAAGGCCAAGCTTCGCCAGGATGCCCGCGGCGGTTCAATAGACATGCTCACTGCCCCAACAACAGAAGGATGGCTTATTTGAGCTAGAAGGAGGGTGCCAGAATTAACTGGAGAGGTGGGGAAGGGAAGAGTATCAGCCTGAACATGGCAGAGTGAAACAAGACAGCCAGTTTGAATAGATCAGGGAGAAAGTGTTTCTGTGAAAGGGTGGCGCATCGAATAGGGTGCAGGGTGTGTGTGAGAGGGTGGGGAGTTGGATGGGGTATAGTGTGTGTGAGGGTGGGGGGTTGGATGGGACACAGTGTGTGTGTGAGGGTGGGGAGTTGGATGGGGTACAGTGTGTGCGAGGGTGGGGGGTTGGATGGGACACAGTGTGTGTGTGAGGGTGGGGAGTTGGATGGGGTACAGTGTGTGTGAGGGTAGGGAGTTGGATGGGGTACAGTGTGTGTGAGGGTGGGGAGTTGGATGGGGTACAGTGTGTGTGAGGGTAGGGAGTTGGATGGGGTACAGTGTGTGAGGGTAGGGAGTTGGAATGGGTACAGTGTGTGTGAGGGTGGGGAGTTGGATGGGGTACAGTGTGTGTGAGGGTGGGGAGTTGGAATGGGTACAGTGTGTGTGAGGGTGGGGAGTTGGATGGGGTACAGTGTGTGTGAGGGTGGGGAGTTGGATGGGGTACAGTGTGTGTGAGAGTGGGGAGTTGGATGGGGTACAGTGTGTGAGAGGGTGGGGAGTTGGATGGGGTACAGTGTGTGTGAGGGTGGGGAGTTGGATGGGGTACAGTGTGTGTGAGGGTGGGGAGTTGGATGGGGTGCAGTGTGTGTGAGGGTGGGGAGTTGGATGGGGTACAGTGTGTGTGTGAGGGTGGGGAGTTGGATGGGGTACAGTGTGTGTGTGAGGGTGGGGAGTTGGATGGGGTATTATCATTTTACAGGAAACTTGGTATAAAGGAAAAGGACACACCGGCTGTCCCCAAGGGTACACTGAGCTAGTGGTCCCCTCCAATAAATTACCAAGTGTAACCCAAGGCAGAGACTCCGGAGGCATACTGATCTGGTTTAAAACAGAACTTAAGAATTACATCAAATTTATAAAAAAGGGCGAAAACCATATGTGGCTCAAACTTGAGAGGGAGATTATCTCAAACACCCAAGATGTTTACATTTGCGCACTTTATATCCCTCCAATCGATTCCCCGTACTACAAAGAGGACACCTTCTCCAACATGGAGGGGGAAATTATCCAATACCAGGCCCAGGGGAACGTGTTGATCTGTGGGGACCTCAATTCAAGAACGGGCGAAGAACCAGACTTCACCAATAATCAGGGAAACAATTACGTATTCGGGAATAACCACTTTGACATCCCTTCCCTTCCATACAGGCATAACTGCGACAAGCAGTCAAATACCAACGGTAAACAGCTACTACAGCTCTGTCGAAACCTGGGTCTGTACATTGTCAATGGTAGGTTCATAGGAGACCTCCTAGGAAGATCGACCTACTGCTCACCTCTTGGCTGCAGCACAGTAGACTATATGATTACAGACTTGGACCCATCCTCTTTCAGAGCATTCACAGTCAAACCACAAACAACACTGTCAGGTCACAGTCAAATTACTATGTTTCTCAAAAAGACAGAAACAAACAACATAGAAACACAACCCAGTAAACTGTACAACACCAAAAAATCATACAGATGGGCCAAAAACGACACGGAAAAATACCAGAAAACAATTAGCAATGCATCAACTCAAGCTCTCTTAGACACCTTTCTGGATAACATATACACTCACAATAAAGAAGGCGTAAACCGGGCAGTTAGTAAACTAAACAATATTTTTGATAATTTGGCAACAAATGCAAACTTGAAAGCTCGCAAGAACAAACCCAAAACAAAAAACTATGAAAAATGGTTTGACCATGATTGCCATAACATGAGGAAAAAACTTAGAAAACTATCAAACCAAAAACACAGACATCCAGAAAACGAGGAATTACGCCTTACTTATTGTCAGACGCTAACACAATACAGAAACACACTCAGGACCAAAAAAGAGCAATTTATTAAGAATACACTCAGCTCCATGGAGGAATCCATTGAGTCGAATTGTTTCTGGGACAACTTGAAAACACTACACAAAAAACAACACGACGATTTGTCCATTCAAAATGGGGACACATGGGTAAACCACTTTGAAAAATTATACCAGAAAAACACACTAGGACCAGAGCAACACCAAATACGCAAAAAACTTGAAAAGCTTGAAATGGCCATAAAAGATAACCAAAACCCGCTAGACGCCATAATAACAGAAAAAGAACTTCTTGAAAAACTCAAGGACCTGCGACCAGGAAAAGCTTGCGGGACAGACGGCATACTAAACGAGATGATTAAACACGCAGACGACAAACTGAAACTGGCTATCCTAAAACTCTTCAACTTGGTTCTGAGTGTCGGTTATTTCCCTGACATCTGGAACAAAGGACTCATAACACCCATATACAAAAGTGGGGACAAAATCGACCCAAACAACTATCGAGGCATCTGTGTAAACAGTAACCTGGGGAAGGTATTCTGTAGCATCATAAACAAAAGACTTATAAACTTCCTTGAAGAGCACAATGTCTTGAGTAAAAGCCAAATTGGATTCCTGCCAAACTACAGAACATCCGATCATATCTTCACCCTACAGACCCTAATTGACAAACACGTTCACCATAACAAAAGCAAAATCTACGCATGCTTTGTAGATTTCCAGAAGGCTTTCGACTCCATCTGGCATGACGGTTTATTCCTGAAACTTATCGAAAGCGGGGTAGGAGGTAAAACATATGATGTAATTAAATCAATGTATACAAACAATAAATGTGCAGTTAAAATTGGAGACAAACAAACAAAATACTTCCCACAGGGGCGGGGGGTGACGCAGGGCTCGCCAATCTCACCGACACTCTTTAATATTTACATTAATGGATTGGCAAAACTACTTGAACAATCTACAGCACCCGGCCTCACCCTATATGAATCCAAGGTTAAATTCCTCCTCTATGCCGACGACCTGGTTCTGCTGTCACCAACTAAGGAGGGTCTACAGCAGAACCTGGACCTGCTGGAGTCGTACTGCCAGACTTGGGCCCTGACAATAAATCCCCAAAAAACCAAAGTCCTTGTGTTCCAGCAAAGATCCAAACAACATGGACCCACAATAAATTTCACAGTAGGAACAACCAAAATTGAACAAACCACTCACTACACATACTTGGGCTTAAAAATCAGTTCTACGGGAAACTTCAAACTGGCTGTGAATGAACTGAAAGAGAAAGCAAGAAGGGCTTTCTATGCCATCAAAAAATCAATCCAAATAGAAATCCCAATCATCATTTGGCTCAAAATTTTCAAATCAGTAATTGAACCAATTGCACTCTATGGCAGTGAGGTCTGGGGACCACTAACACAACAAGATTTTGCAAAATGGGACAAACACCCAATTGAGATCCTACATGCGGAATTCTGTAAAAGTATCCTCCGGACTCAAAGGAAAACAGTAAACAACGCATGCAGGGCGGAACTAGGCCAATACCCATTAATAATCACTATCCAAAAAAGATCCACCAAATTTTGGAATCACCTACAAATGAGCAACCCCCAATGCTATCACTACGACGCCCTGAAATGCCAAGAGCTGACCATAAAGAAGAATACCCTCAGTCAACTAGTCCTGGGACTCAATAAAGTAACTAATAACAATACTAACAATAACCAGCCCCAGGACAGTGACAGGGTAACACAAAGAATTCGACCCAACACAATCGTCGCTAAGCAAAAGGAAAAATATCTGTCATATTGGGCAGAAACAACAAAAACCCAAAGCAAACTCAATTGCTACTTCGCCCTAAACAGACAATACAACATAGCTGATTACCTGACCATGGTAAAGGATAACAAACTGAGAAGAACCTTGACAAGGTACAGACTTAGCGAACATAGCCTAGCGATCGAAAAAGGCAGACACAGGCAGACCAGGCTGCCAAGAGAAGACAGGATATGCTCTCACTGCAGTCAGGGAGTAGTTGAGACAGAGATGCACTTCCTCACAGCCTGTGGAAAATATCAGGGCATCAGAGAGAATTTCTATCAAAAATTCTCACAAATATGCCCTGAATTCAGAAATCTGACTGACAACCAAAAACTCCCATTCCTACTGGGGGAGGAGAGAAGCTGTGTAACACTGGCGGCACACTATGTTACAGCTTGCCATGAACAGAGGGACAACCAGTAAACTAAGACAAGAGTATATATAAACAAGGCGAAAATATATTTATAAACTCAGGGATATACCTGTTTATACACTGTATGAATGGAACCGCGTTTATGTGTTCAACCATAAATGTATTTTGATGCTTTGGCAACATAAGATGTACCTTATCATGCCAATAAAGCGATTTGTATTGTATTGTATTGGGTACAGTGTGTGTGAGGGTGGGGAGTTGGATGGGGTACAGTGTGTGTGAGGCTGGGGAGTTGGATGGGGTACAGTGTGTGTGAGGGTGGGGAGTTGGATGGGGTACAGTGTGTGTGAGGGTGGGGAGTTGGATGGGGTACAGTGTGTGTGTGAGGGTGGGGAGTTGGATGGGGTACAGAGTGTGTGTGAGGGTGGGGAGTTGGATGGGGTACAGTGTGTGTGAGGGTGGGGAGTTGGATGGGGTACAGTGTGTGTGAGGGTGGGGAGTTGGATGGGGTACAGTGTGTGTGAGGGTGGGGAGTTGGATGGGGTACAGTGTGTGTGTGAGGGTGGGGAGTTGGATGGGGTACAGAGTGTGTGTGAGGGTGGGGAGTTGGATGGGGTACAGTGTGTGTGAGGGTGGGGAGTTGGATGGGGTACAGTGTGTGTGTGAGGGTGGGGAGTTGGATGGGGTACAGTGTGTGTGGGGGTGGGGAGTTGGATGGGGTACAGTGTGTGTGAGGGTGGGGAGTTGGATGGGGTACAGTGTGTGTGTGAGGGTGTGGAGTTGGATGGGGTACAGTGTGTGTGGGGGTGGGGAGTTGGATGGGGTACAGTGTGTGTGAGGGTGGGGAGTTGGATGGGGTACAGAGTGTGTGAGGGTGGGGAGTTGGATGGGGTACAGTGTGTGTGAGAGTGGGGAGTTGGATGGGGTACAGTGTGTGTGAGGGTGGGGAGTTGGATGGGGTACAGTGTGTGTGAGGGTGGGGAGTTGGATGGGGTACAGTGTGTGAGGGTGTGGAGTTGGATGGGGTACAGAGTGTGTGAGAGTGGGGAGTTGGATGGGGTACAGTGTGTGTGTGAGGGTGGGGAGTTGGATGGGGTACAGTGTGTGTGAGGCTGGGGAGTTGGATGGGGTAAAGTGTGTGTGAGGGTGGGGAGTTGGATGGGGTACAGTGTGTGTGAGGGTGGGGAGTTCGATGGGGTACAGTGTGTGTGATGGTGGGGAGTTGGATGGGGTACAGTGTGTGTGAGGGTGGGGAGTTGGATGGGGTACAGTGTGTGCGAGGGTGGGCAGTTGGATGGGGTACAGTGTGTGTGAGGGTGCAGAGTTGGATGGGGTACAGTGTGTGTGAAGGTGGGGAGTTGGATGGGGTTCAGTGTGTGTGAGGGTGGGGAGTTGGATGGGGTACAGTGTGTGTGAGGGTGGGGAGTTGGATGGGGTACAGTGTGTGTGAGGGTGGGGAGTTGGATGGGGTACAGTGTGTGTGAGGGTGGGGAGTTGGATTGGGTACAGTGTGTGTGTGAGGGTGGGGAGTTGGATGGGGTACAGTGTGTGTGAGAGTGGGGAGTTAGATGGGGTACAGTGTGTGTGAGGGTGGGGAGTTGGATGGGGTACAGTGTGTGTGGGGGTGGGGAGTTGGATGGGGTACAGTGTGTGTGAGGGTGGGGAGTTGGATGGGGTACAGTGTGTGTGTGAGGGTGGGGAGTTGGATGGGGTACAGTGTGTGTGGGGGTGGGGAGTTGGATGGGGTACAGTGTGTGTGAGGGTGGGGAGTTGGATGGGGTACAGTGTGTGTGAGAGTGGGGAGTTCGATGGGGTACAGAGTGTGTGAGAGTGGGGAGTTGGATGGGGTACAATGTGTGTGTGAGGGTGGGGAGTTGGATGGGGTACAGTGTGTGTGAGGGTGGGGAGTTGGATGGGGTACAGTGTGTGTGAGGGTGGGGAGTTGGATGGGGTACAGTGTGTGTGAGGGTGGGGAGTTGGATGGGGTACAGTGTGTGTGAGGGTGGGGAGTTGGATGGGGTACAGTGTGTGTGAGTGTGGGGAGTTGGATGGGGTACAGTGTGTGTGAGGGTGGGGAGTTGGATGGGGTACAGTGTGTGTGTGAGGGTGGGGAGTTGGATGGGGGACAGTGTGTGTGAGGGTGGGGAGTTGGATGGGGTACAGTGTGTGTGAGGGTGGGGAGTTGGATGGGGTACAGTGTGTGTGTGTGAGGGTGGGGAGTTGGATGGGGTACAGTGTGTGTGAGGGTGGGGAGTTGGATGGGGTACAGTGTGTGTGAGGGTGGGGAGTTGGATGGGGTACAGTGTGTGTAAGGGTGGGGAGTTGGATGGGGTGCAGTGTGTGTGTGAGGGTGGGGAGTTGGATGGGGTAAAGTGTGTCTGAGGGTGGGGAGTTGGATGGGGTACAGTGTGTGTGTGTGAGGGTGGGGAGTTGGATGGGGTACAGTGTGTGTGAGGTTGGGGAGTTGGATGGGGTACAGTGTGTGTGAGGGTGGGGAGTTGGTTGGGGTACAGTGTGTGTGAGGGTGGGGAGTTGGATGGGGTACAGTGTGTGTGAGGGTGGGGAGTTGGATGGGGTACAGTGTGTGTGAGGGTGGGGAGTTGGATGGGGTACAGTGAGTGAGAGGGTGGGGAGTTGGATGGGGTACAGTGTGTGTGAGGGTGGGGAGTTGGATGGGGTACAGTGTGTGAGAGGGTGGGTAGTTGGATGGGGTACAGTGTGTGTGAGGTTGGGGAGTTGGATGGGGTACAGTGTGTGTGAGGGTGGGGAGTTGGATGGGGTACAGTGTGTGAGGGTGGGGAGTTGGATGGGGTACAGTGTGTAGCTTTGTAGATTTCCAGAAGGCTTTCGACTCCATCTGGCATGACGGTTTATTCCTGAAACTTATCGAAAGCGGGGTAGGAGGGAAAACATATGATGTAATTAAATCAATGTATACAAACAATAAATGTGCAGTTAAAATTGGAGACAAACAAACAAAATACTTCCCACAGGGGCAGGGGGTGACGCAGGGCTCGCCAATCTCACCGACACTCTTTAATATTTGCATTAATGGATTGGCAAAACTACTTGAACAATCTACAGCACCCGGCCTCACCCTATATGAATCCAAGGTTAAATTCCTCCTCTATGCCGACGACCTGGTTCTGCTGTCACCAACTAAGGAGGGTCTACAGCAGAACCTGGACCTGCTGGAGTCGTACTGCCAGACTTGGGCCCTGACAATAAATCCCCAAAAAACCAAAGTCCTTGTGTTCCAGCAAAGATCCAAACAACATGGACCCACAATAAATTTCACAGTAGGAACAACCAAAATTGAACAAACCACTCACTACACATACTTGGGCTTAAAAATCAGTTCTACGGGAAACTTCAAACTGGCTGTGAATGAACTGAAAGAGAAAGCAAGAAGGGCTTTCTATGCCATCAAAAAATCAATCCAAATAGAAATCCCAATTAGCATTTGGCTCAAAATTTTCAAATCAGTAATTGAACCAATTGCACTCTATGGCAGTGATGTCTGGGGACCACTAACACAACAAGATTTTGCAAAATGGGACGAACACCCAATTGAGATCCTACATGCGGAATTCTGTAAAAGTATCCTCCGGACTCAAAGGAAAACAGTAAACAACGCATGCAGGGCGGAACTAGGCCAATACCCATTAATAATCACTATCCAAAAAAGAGCCACCAAATTTTGGAATCACCTGCAAATGAGCAACCCCCAATGCTATCACTACGACGCCCTGAAATGCCAAGAGCTGACCATAAAGAAGAATACCCTCAGTCAACTAGTCCTGGGACTCAATAAAGTAACTAATAACAATACTAACAATAACCAGTCCCAGGACAGTGACAGGGTAACACAAAGAATTCGACCCAACACAATCGTCGCTAAGCAAAAGGAAAAATATCTGTCACATTGGACAGAAACAACAAAAACCCAAAGCAAACTCAATTGCTACTTGGCCCTAAACAGACAATACAACATAGCTGATTACCTGACCATGGTAAAGGATAACAAACTGAGAAGAACCTTGACAAGGTACAGACTTAGCGAACATAGCCTAGCGATCGAAAAAGGCAGACACAGGCAGACCAGGCTGCTAAGAGAAGACAGGATATGCTCTCACTGCAGTCAGGGAGTAGTTGAGACAGAGATGCACTTCCTCACAGCCTGTGGAAAATATCAGGGCATCAGAGAGAATTTCTACCAAAAATTCTCACAAATATGCCCTGAATTCAGAAATCTGACTGACAACCAAAAACTCCCATTCCTACTGGGGGAGGAGAGAAGCTGTGTAACACTGGCGGCACACTATGTTACAGCTTGCCATGAACAGAGGGAAACCAGTAAACTAAGACAAGAGTATATATAAACAAGGCGAATGTATATTTATAAACTCAGGGATATACCTGTTTATACACTGTATGAATGGAACCGCGTTTATGTGTTCAACCATGAATGTATTTTGATGCTTTGGCAACATAAGATGTACCTTATCATGCCAATAAAGCGATTTGTATTGTTTTGTATTGTGTGTGAGGGTGGGGAGTTGGATGGGGTACAGTGTGTGTGAGGGTGGGGAGTTGGATGGGGTACAGTGTGTGTGAGGGTGGGGAGTTGGATGGGGTACAGTGTGTGTGTGAGGTGGGGAGTTGGATGGGGTACAGTGTGTGTGAGGGTGGGGAGTTGGATGGGGTAACGTGTGTGTGAGGGTGGGGAGTTGGATGGGGTACAGTGTGTGTGAGGGTGGGGAGTTGGATGGGGTACAGTGTGTGTGTGAGGGTGGGGAGTTGGAAGGGGTACAGTGTGTGTGAGGGTGGGGAGTTGGATGGGGTACAGTGTGTGTGAGGGTGGGGAGTTGGATGGGGTACAGTGTGTGTGAGGGTGGGGAGTTGGATGGGGTACAGTGTGTGTGTGAGGGTGGGGAGTTGGATGGGCTACAGTGTGTGTGAGGGTGGGGAGTTGGATGGGGTACAGTGTGTGTGTGAGGGTGGGGAGTTGGATGGGGTACAGTGTGTGTGAGGGTGGGGAGTTGGAGGGGTACAGTGTGTGTGAGGGTGGGGAGTTGGATGGGGTACAGTGTGTGTGGGGGTGGGGGGTTGGATGGGGTGCAGTGTGTGTGAGAGTGGGGAGTTGGATGGGGTACAGTGTGTGTGTGAGGGTGGGGAGTTGGATGGGGTACAGTGTGTGTGAGGGTGGGGAGTTGGATGGGGTACATTGTGTGTGAGGGTGGGGAGTTCGATGGGGTACAGTGTGTGTGAGGGTGGGGAGTTGGATGGGGTACAGTGTGTGTGAGGGTGGGGAGTTGGATGGGGTACAGTGTGTGTGAGGGTGGGGAGTTGGATGGGGTACAGTGTGTGTGAGGGTGGGGAGTTGGATGGGGTACAGTGTGTGTGAGGGTGGGGAGTTGGATGGGGTACAGTGTGTGTGTGAGGGTGGGTAGTTGGATGGGGTACAGTGTGTGTGAGGGTGCGGAGTTGGATGGGGTACAGTGTGTGTGAGGGTGGGGAGTTGGATGGGGTACAGTGTGTGTGAGGGTGGGGAGTTGGATGGGGTACAGTGTGTGTGAGGGTGGGGAGTTTGATGGGGTACAGTGTGTGTGAGAGGGTGGGGAGTTGGATGGGGTACAGTGTGTGTGAGGGTGGGGAGTTGGATGGGGTACAGTGTGTGTGTGAGGGTGGGGAGTTGGATGGGGTACAGTGTGTGTGAGGGTGGGGAGTTGGACGGGGTACAGTGTGTGTGTGAGAGTGGGGAGTTGGATGGGGTACAGTGTGTGTGTGAGGGTGGGGAGTTGGATGGGGTACAGTGTGTGTGAGGGTGGGGAGTTGGATGGGGTACAGTGTGTGTGAGGGTGGGGAGTTGGATGGGGTACCGTGTGTGTGAGGGTGGGGAGTTGGATGGGGTATAGTGTGTGTGAGGTTGGGGAGTTGGATGGGGTACAGTGTGTGTGAGGGTGGGGAGTTGGATGGGGTACAGTGTGTGTGAGGGTGGGGAGTTGGATGGGGTACAGTGTGTGTGAGGGTGGGGAGTTGGATGGGGTACAGTGTGTGTGGGGGTGGGGAGTTGGATGGGGTACAGTGTGTGTGAGGGTGGGGAGTTGGATGGGGTACAGTGTGTGTGTGTGAGGGTGGGGAGTTGGATGGGGTACAGTGTGTGTGAGGGTGGGGAGTTGGATGGGGTACAGTGTGTGTGAGGGTGGGGAGTTGGATGGGGTACAGTGTGTGTAAGGGTGGGGAGTTGGATGGGGTACAGTGTGTGTGTGAGGGTGGGGAGTTGGATGGGGTACAGTGTGTCTGAGGGTGGGGAGTTGGATGGGGTACAGTGTGTGTGAGGGTGGGGAGTTGGATGGGGTACAGTGTATGTGAGGGTGGGGAGTTGGTTGGGGTACAGTGTGTGTGAGGGTGGGGAGTTGAATGGGGTACAGTGTGTGTGAGGGTGGGGAGTTGGATGGGGTACAGTGTGTGTGAGGGTGGGGAGTTGGATGGGGTACAGTGAGTGAGAGGGTGGGGAGTTGGATGGGGTACAGTGTGTGTGAGGGTGGGGAGTTGGAGGGGTTACAGTGTGTGTGAGGGTGGGGAGCTGGATGGGGTACAGTGTGTGTGAGGGTGGGGAGTTGGACGGGGTACAGTGTGTGAGGGGGTGGGGAGTTGGATGGGGTACAGTGTGTGTGAGGGTGGGGAGTTGGATGGGGTACAGTGTGTGTGAGGGTGGGGAGTTGGATGGGGTACAGTGTGTGTGAGGCTGGGGAGTTGGATGGGGTACAGTGTGTGTGAGGTGGGGAGTTGGATGGGGTACAGTGTGTGTGAGGGTGGGGAGTTGGATGGGGTACAGTGTGTGTATGAGGGTGGGGAGTTGGATGGGGTACAGTTTGTGTGAGGGTGGGGAGTTGGATGGGGTACAGTGTGTGTGAGGGTGGGGAGTTGGATGGGGTACAGTATGTGTGAGAGGGTGGGGAGTTGGATGGGGTACAGTGTGTGTGAGGGTGGGGAGTTGGATGGGGTACAGTGTGTGTAAGGGTGGGGAGTTGGATGGGTACAGTGTGTGTGAGGGTGGGGAGTTGGAGGGGGTACAGTGTGTGTGAGGGTGGGGAGTTGGATGGGTACAGTGTGTGTGAGGGTGGGGAGTTGGAGGGGGTACAGTGTGTGTGAGGGTGGGGAGATGGATGGGGAACAGTGTGTGTGAGGGTGGGGAGTTGGATGGGGTACAGTGTGTGAGAGGGTTGGGAGTTGGATGGGGTACAGTGTGTGTGAGGGTGGGGAGTTGGATGGGGTACAGTGTGTGTGCTGTTGGGGAGTTGGATGGGGTACAGTGTGTGTGAGGGTGGGGAGTTGGATGGGGTACAGTGTGTGTGAGGGTGGGGAGTTGGATGGGGTACAGTGTGTGTGAGGGTGGGGAGTTGGATGGGGTACAGTGTGTGTGTGAGCGTGGGGAGTTGGATGGGGTACAGTGTGTGTGAGGGTGGGGAGTTGGATGGGGTACAGTGTGTGTGAGGGTGGGGAGTTGGATGGGGTACAGTGTGTGTGAAAGGGTGGGGAGTTGGATGGGGTACAGTGTGTGTGAGGGTGGGGAGTTGGATGGGGTACAGTGTGTGAAAGGTTGGGAAGTTGGATGGGGTACAGTGTGTGTAAGGGTGGGGAGTTGGATGGGTACAGTGTGTGTGAGAGGGTGGGGAGTTGGATGGGGTACAGTGTGTTTGAGAGGGTGGGGAGTTGGATGGGGTACCGTGTGTGTGAGGGTGGGGAGTTGGATGGGGTACAGTGTGTGTGAGGGTGGGGAGTTGGATGGGGTACAGTGTGTGTGTGAGGGTGGGGAGTTGGATGGGGTACAGTGTGTGTGAGGGTGGGGAGTTGGATGGGGTACAGTGTGTTTGAGGGTGGGGAGTTGGATGGGGTACAGTGTGTGTGAGGGTGGGGAGTTGGATGGGGTACAGTGTGTGAGGGTGGGGAGTTGGATGGGGTACAGTGTGTAGCTTTGTAGATTTCCAGAAGGCTTTCGAATCCATCTGGCATGACGGTTTATTCCTGAAACTTATCGAAAGCGGGGTAGGAGGGAAAACATATGATGTAATTAAATCAATGTATACAAACAATAAATGTGCAGTTAAAATTGGAGACATACAAACAAAATACTTCCCACAGGGGCGGGGGGTGACGCAGGGCTCGCCAATCTCACCGACACTCTTTAATATTTGCATTAATGGATTGGCAAAACTACTTGAACAATCTACAGCACCCGGCCTCACCCTATATGAATCCAAGGTTAAATTCCTCCTCTATGCCGACGACCTGGTTCTGCTGTCACCAACTAAGGAGGGTCTACAGCAGAACCTGGACCTGCTGGAGTCGTACTGCCAGACTTGGGCCCTGACAATAAATCCCCAAAAAACCAAAGTCCTTGTGTTCCAGCAAAGATCCAAACAACATGGACCCACAATAAATTTCACAGTAGGAACAACCAAAATTGAACAAACCACTCACTACACATACTTGGGCTTAAAAATCAGTTCTACGGGAAACTTCAAACTGGCTGTGAATGAACTGAAAGAGAAAGCAAGAAGGGCTTTCTATGCCATCAAAAAATCAATCCAAATAGAAATCCCTATTAGCATTCGGCTCAAAATTCTCAAATCAGCAATTGAACCAATTGCACTCTATGGCAGTGAGGTCTGGGGGCCACTAACACAACAAGATTTTGCAAAATGGGACAAACACCCAATTGAGACCCTACATGCGGAATTCTGTAAAAGTATCCTCCGGACTCAAAGGAAAACAGTAAACAACGCATGCAGGGCGGAACTAGGCCAATACCCATTAATAATCACTATCCAAAAAAGAGCCACCAAATTTTGGAATCACCTACAAATGAGCAACCCCCAATGCTATCACTACGACGCCCTGAAATGCCAAGAGCTGACCATAAAGAAGAATACCCTCAGTCAACTCGTCCTGGGACTCAATAAAGTAACTAATAACAATACTAACAATAACCAGTCCCAGGACAGTGACAGGGTAACACAAAGAATTCGACCCAACACAATCGTCGCTAAGCAAAAGGAAAAATATCTGTCATATTGGGCAGAAACAACAAAAACCCAAAGCAAACTCAATTGCTACTTGGCCCTAAACAGACAATACAACATAGCTGATTACCTGACCATGGTAAAGGATAACAAACTGAGAAGAACCTTGACAAGGTACAGACTTAGCGAACATAGCCTAGCGATCGAAAAAGGCAGACACAGGCAGACCAGGCTGCCAAGAGAAGACAGGATATGCTCTCACTGCAGTCAGGGAGTAGTTGAGACAGAGATGCACTTCCTCACAGCCTGTGGAAAATATCAGGGCATCAGAGAGAATTTCTACCAAAAATTCTCACAAATATGCCCTGAATTCAGAAATCTGACTGACAACCAAAAACTCCCATTCCTACTGGGGGAGGAGAGAAGCTGTGTAACACTGGCGGCACACTATGTTACAGCTTGCCATGAACAGAGGGAAACCAGTAAACTAAGACAAGAGTATATATAAACAAGGCGAATGTATATTTATAAACTCAGGGATATACCTGTTTATACACTGTATGAATGGAACCGCGTTTATGTGTTCAACCATAAATGTATTTTGATGCTTTGGCAACATAAGATGTACCTTATCATGCCAATAAAGCGATTTGTATTGTATTGTATTGTGTGTGAGGGTGGGGAGTTGGATGGGGTACAGTGTGTGTGAGGGTGGGGAGTTGGATGGGGTACAGTGTGTGTGAGTGTGGGGAGTTGGATGGGGTACAGTGTGTGTGAGGGTGGGGAGTTGGATGAGGTACAGTGTGTGTGAGGGTGGAGAGTTGGATGGGGTACAGTGTGTGTGAGGGTGGGGAGTTGGATGGGGTACAGTGTGTGTGAGGGTGGGGAGTTGGATGGGGTACAGTGTGTGTGAGGGTGGGGAGTTGGATGGGGTACAGTGTGTGTGAGGGTGGGGAGTTGGATGGGGTGCAGTGTGTGTGAGGGTGGGGAGTTGGATGGGGTACAGTGTGTGTGGGGGTGGGGAGTTGGATGGGGTACAGTGTGTGTGATGGTGGGGAGTTGGATGGGGTACAGTGTGTGTGAGGGTGGGGAGTTGGATGGGGTACAGTGTGTGTGAGAGGGTGGGGAGTTGGATGGTGTACAGTGTGTGTGAGTGTGGGGAGTTGGATGGGGTACAGTGTGTGTGAGGGTGGGGAGTTGGATGGGGTACAGTGTGTGTGAGGGTGGGGAGTTGGATGGGGTACAGTGTGTGTGAGGGTGGGGAGTTGGATGGGGTACAGTGTGTGTGAGGGTGGGAGTTGGATGGGGTACACTGTGTGTGAGGGTGGGGAGTTGGATGGGGTACAGTGTGTGTGTGAGGGTGGGGAGTTGGATGGGGTACAGTGTGTGTGAGGGTGGGGAGTTGGATGGGGTACATTGTGTGTGAGGGTGGGGAGTTGGATGGGGTACAGTGTGTGTGAGGGTGGGGAGTTGGATGGGGTACAGTGTGTGTGAGGGTGGGGAGTTGGATGGGGTACAGTGTGTGTGAGGGTGGGGAGTTGGATGGGGTACAGTGGGTGTGTGAGGGTGGGGAGTTGGATGGGGTACAGTGTGTGTGTGAGGGTGGGGAGTTGGATGGGGTACAGTGTGTGTGAGGGTGGGGAGTTGGATGGGGTACAGTGTGTGTGAGAGGGTGGGGAGTTGGATGGGGTACAGTGTGTGTGCGGGTGGGGAGTTGGATGGGGTACAGTGTGTGTGAGGGTGGGGAGTTGGATGGGGTACAGTGTGTGTGAGGGTGGGGAGTTGGATGGGGTACAGTGTGTGTGAGGGTGGGGAGTTGGATGGGGTACAGTGTGTGTGAGGGTGGGGAGTTGGATGGGGTACAGTGTGTGTGAGGGTGGGGAGTTGGATGGGGTACAGTGTGTGTGAGGGTGGGGAGTTGGATGGGGTACAGTGTGTGTGAGGGTGGGGAGTTGGATGGGGTGCAGTGTGTGTGGGGGTGGGGAGTTGGATGGGGTACAGTGTGTGTGAGGGTGGGGAGTTGGATGGGGTACAGTGTGTGTGAGGGTGGGGAGTTGGATGGGGTAAAGTGTGTGTGAGGGTGGGGTGTTGGATGGGGTACAGTGTGTGTGGGGGTGGGGAGTTGGATGGGGTACAGTGTGTGTGAGAGTGTGGGGAGTTGGATGGGGTACAGTGTTTGTGAGGGTGGGGAGTTGGATGGGGTACAGTGTGTGTGAGGGTGGGGAGTTGGATGGGGTACAGTGTGTGTGGGGGTGGGGAGTTGGATGGGGTACAGTGTGTGTGAGGATGGGGAGTTGGATGGGGTACAGTGTGTGTGAGGGTGGGGAGTTGGATGGGGTACAGTGTGTGTGAGGGTGGGGTGTTGAATGGGGTACAGTGTGTGTGAGGGTGGGGAGTTGGATGGGGTACAGTGTGTGTGAGGGTGGGGAGTTGGATGGGGTACAGTGTGTCTGTGAGGGTGGGGAGTTGGATGGGGTACAGTGTGTGTGAGGGTGGGGAGTTGGATGGGGTACAGTGTGTGTGAGGGTGGGGGGTTGGATGGGGTACAGTGTGTGTGAGGGTGGGGAGTTGGATGGGGTACAGTGTGTGTGAGGGTGGGGAGTTGGATGGGGTACAGTGTGTGTGAGGGTGGGGAGTTGGATGGGGTACAGTGTGTGTGAGGGTGGGGAGTTGGATGGGTTACAGTGTGTGTGAGGGTGGGGAGTTGGATGGGGTACAGTGTGTGTGATGGTGGGGAGTTGGATGGGGTACAGTGTGTGTGAGGGTGGGGAGTTGGATGGGGTACAGTGTGTGTGAGGGTGGGGAGTTGGAGGGGGTACAGTGTGTGTGAGGGTGGGGAGCTGGATGGGGTACAGTGTGTGTGAGGGTGGGGAGTTGGACGGGGTACAGTGTGTGAGGGGGTGGGGAGTTGGATGGGGTACAGTGTGTGTGAGGGTGGGGAGTTGGATGGGGTACAGTGTGTGTGAGGGTGGGGAGCTGGATGGGGTACAGTGTGTGTGAGGGTGGGGAGTTGGATGGGGTACAGTGTGTGTGAGGTGGGGAGTTGGATGGGGTACAGTGTGTGTGAGGGTGGGGAGTTGGATGGGGTACAGTGTGTGTATGAGGGTGGGGAGTTGGATGGGGTACAGTTTGTGTGAGGGTGGGGAGTTGGATGGGGTACAGTGTGTGTGAGGGTGGGGAGTTGGATGGGGTACAGTATGTGTGAGAGGGTGGGGAGTTGGATGGGGTACAGTGTGTGTGAGGGTGGGGAGTTGGATGGGGTACAGTGTGTGTGAAAGGGTGGGAAGTTGGATGGGGTACAGTGTGTGTAAGGGTGGGGAGTTGGATGGGGTACAGTGTGTGTGAGGGTGGGGAGTTGGATGGGGTACAGTGTGTGTGAGGGTGGGGAGTTGGATGGGGTACAGTGTGTGTGAGGGTGGGGAGTTGGATGGGGTACTGTGTGTGTAAGGGTGGGAAGTTGGATGGGTACAGTGTGTGTGAGGGTGGGGAGTTGGAGGGGGTACAGTGTGTGTGAGGGTGGGGAGTTGGATGGGTACAGTGTGTGTGAGGGTGGGGAGTTGGAGGGGGTACAGTGTGTGTGAGGGTGGGGAGATGGATGGGGAACAGTGTGTGTGAGGGTGGGGAGTTGGATGGGGTACAGTGTGTGAGAGGGTGGGGAGTTGGATGGGGTACAGTGTGTGTGAGGGTGGGGAGTTGGATGGGGTACAGTGTGTGTGATGTTGGGGAGTTGGATGGGGTACAGTGTGTGTGAGGGTGGGGAGTTGGATGGGGTACAGTGTGTGTGAGGGTGGGGAGTTGGATGGGGTACAGTGTGTGTGAGGGTGGGGAGTTGGATGGGGTACAGTGTGTGTGTGAGGGTGGGGAGTTGGATGGGGTACAGTGTGTGTGAGGGTGGGGAGTTGGATGGGGTCCAGTGTGTGTGAGGGTGGGGAGTTGGATGGGGTACAGTGTGTGTGAGAGGGTGGGGAGTTGGATGGGGTACAGTGTGTGTGAGGGTGGGGAGTTGGATGAGGTACAGTGTGTGTGAGGGTGGAGAGTTGGATGGGGTACAGTGTGTGTGAGGGTGGGGAGTTGGATGGGGTACAGTGTGTGTGAGGGTGGGGAGTTGGATGGGGTACAGTGTGTGTGAGGGTGGGGAGTTGGATGGGGTGCAGTGTGTGTGAGGGTGGGGAGTTGGATGGGGTGCAGTGTGTGTGAGGGTGGGGAGTTGGATGGGGTACAGTGTGTGTGGGGGTGGGGAGTTGGATGGGGTACAGTGTGTGTGAGGCTGGGGAGTTGGATGGGGTACAGTGTGTGTGAGGGTGGGGAGTTGGATGGGGTACAGTATGTGTGAGAGGGTGGGGAGTTGGATGGTGTACAGTGTGTGTGAGTGTGGGGAGTTGGATGGGGTACAGTGTGTGTGAGGGTGGGGAGTTGGATGGGGTACAGTGTGTGAGAGGGTGGGGAGTTGGATGGGGTACAGTGTGTGTGAGGGTGGGGAGTTGGATGGGGTACAGTGTGTGTGATGTTGGGGAGTTGGATGGGGTACAGTGTGTGTGAGGGTGGGGAGTTGGATGGGGTACAGTGTGTGTGAGGGTGGGGAGTTGGATGGGGTACAGTGTGTGTGAGGGTGGGGAGTTGGATGGGGTACAGTGTGTGTGTGAGGGTGGGGAGTTGGATGGGGTACAGTGTGTGTGAGGGTGGGGAGTTGGATGGGGTACAGTGTGTGTGAGGGTGGGGAGTTGGATGGGGTACAGTGTGTGTGAGAGGGTGGGGAGTTGGATGGGGTACAGTGTGTGTGAGGGTGGGGAGTTGGATGGGGTATAGTGTGTGAAAGGTTGGGAAGTTGGATGGGGTACAGTGTGTGTAAGGGTGGGGAGTTGGATGGGTACAGTGTGTGTGAGAGGGTGGGGAGTTGGATGGGGTACAGTGTGTGTGAGGGTGGGGAGTTGGATGGGGTACAGTGTGTTTGAGGGTGGGGAGTTGGATGGGGTACAGTGTGTGTGAGGGTGGGGAGTTGGATGTGGTACAGTGTGTGAGGGTGGGGAGTTGGATGGGGTACAGTGTGTAGCTTTGTAGATTTCCAGAAGGCTTTCGAATCCATCTGGCATGACGGTTTATTCCTGAAACTTATCGAAAGCGGGGTAGGAGGGAAAACATATGATGTAATTAAATCAATGTATACAAACAATAAATGTGCAGTTAAAATTGGAGACATACAAACAAAATACTTCCCACAGGGGCGGGGGGTGACGCAGGGCTCGCCAATCTCACCGACACTCTTTAATATTTGCATTAATGGATTGGCAAAACTACTTGAACAATCTACAGCACCCGGCCTCACCCTATATGAATCCAAGGTTAAATTCCTCCTCTATGCCGACGACCTGGTTCTGCTGTCACCAACTAAGGAGGGTCTACAGCAGAACCTGGACCTGCTGGAGTCGTACTGCCAGACTTGGGCCCTGACAATAAATCCCCAAAAAACCAAAGTCCTTGTGTTCCAGCAAAGATCCAAACAACATGGACCCACAATAAATTTCACAGTAGGAACAACCAAAATTGAACAAACCACTCACTACACATACTTGGGCTTAAAAATCAGTTCTACGGGAAACTTCAAACTGGCTGTGAATGAACTGAAAGAGAAAGCAAGAAGGGCTTTCTATGCCATCAAAAAATCAATCCAAATAGAAATCCCTATTAGCATTCGGCTCAAAATTCTCAAATCAGCAATTGAACCAATTGCACTCTATGGCAGTGAGGTCTGGGGGCCACTAACACAACAAGATTTTGCAAAATGGGACAAACACCCAATTGAGACCCTACATGCGGAATTCTGTAAAAGTATCCTCCGGACTCAAAGGAAAACAGTAAACAACGCATGCAGGGCGGAACTAGGCCAATACCCATTAATAATCACTATCCAAAAAAGAGCCACCAAATTTTGGAATCACCTACAAATGAGCAACCCCCAATGCTATCACTACGACGCCCTGAAATGCCAAGAGCTGACCATAAAGAAGAATACCCTCAGTCAACTCGTCCTGGCACTCAATAAAGTAACTAATAACAATACTAACAATAACCAGTCCCAGGACAGTGACAGGGTAACACAAAGAATTCGACCCAACACAATCGTCGCTAAGCAAAAGGAAAAATATCTGTCATATTGGGCAGAAACAACAAAAACCCAAAGCAAACTCAATTGCTACTTGGCCGTAAACAGACAATACAACATAGCTGATTACCTGACCATGGTAAAGGATAACAAACTGAGAAGAACCTTGACAAGGTACAGACTTAGCGAACATAGCCTAGCGATCGAAAAAGGCAGACACAGGCAGACCAGGCTGCTAAGAGAAGACAGGATATGCTCTCACTGCAGTCAGGGAGTAGTTGAGACAGAGATGCACTTCCTCACAGCCTGTGGAAAATATCAGGGCATCAGAGAGAATTTCTACCAAAAATTCTCACAAATATGCCCTGAATTCAGAAATCTGACTGACAACCAAAAACTCCCATTCCTACTGGGGGAGGAGAGAAGCTGTGTAACACTGGCGGCACACTATGTTACAGCTTGCCATGAACAGAGGGAAACCAGTAAACTAAGACAAGAGTATATATAAACAAGGCGAATGTATATTTATAAACTCAGGGATATACCTGTTTATACACTGTATGAATGGAACCGCGTTTATGTGTTCAACCATAAATGTATTTTGATGCTTTGGCAACATAAGATGTACCTTATCATGCCAATAAAGCGATTTGTATTGTATTGTATTGTGTGTGAGGGTGGGGAGTTGGATGGGGTACAGTGTGTGTGAGGGTGGGGAGTTGGATGGGGTACAGTGTTTGTGAGTGTGGGGAGTTGGATGGGGTACAGTGTGTGTGAGGGTGGGGAGTTGGATGAGGTACAGTGTGTGTGAGGGTGGAGAGTTGGATGGGGTACAGTGTGTGTGAGGGTGGGGAGTTGGATGGGGTACAGTGTGTGTGAGGGTGGGGAGTTGGATGGGGTACAGTGTGTGTGAGGGTGGGGAGTTGGATGGGGTACAGTGTGTGTGAGGGTGGGGAGTTGGATGGGGTATAGTGTGTGAAAGGTTGGGAAGTTGGATGGGGTACAGTGTGTGTAAGGGTGGGGAGTTGGATGGGTACAGTGTGTGTGAGAGGGTGGGGAGTTGGATGGGGTACAGTGTGTTTGAGAGGGTGGGGAGTTGGATGGGGTACAGTGTGTGTGAGGGTGGGGAGTTGGATGGGGTACAGTGTGTGTGTGAGGGTGGGGAGTTGGATGGGGTACAGTGTGTGTGAGGGTGGGGAGTTGGATGGGGTACAGTGTGTTTGAGGGTGGGGAGTTGGATGGGGTACAGTGTGTGTGAGGGTGGGGAGTTGGATGGGGTACAGTGTGTGAGGGTGGGGAGTTGGATGGGGTACAGTGTGTAGCTTTGTAGATTTCCAGAAGGCTTTCGAATCCATCTGGCATGACGGTTTATTCCTGAAACTTATCGAAAGCGGGGTAGGAGGGAAAACATATGATGTAATTAAATCAATGTATACAAACAATAAATGTGCAGTTAAAATTGGAGACATACAAACAAAATACTTCCCACAGGGGCGGGGGGTGACGCAGGGCTCGCCAATCTCACCGACACTCTTTAATATTTGCATTAATGGATTGGCAAAACTACTTGAACAATCTACAGCACCCGGCCTCACCCTATATGAATCCAAGGTTAAATTCCTCCTCTATGCCGACGACCTGGTTCTGCTGTCACCAACTAAGGAGGGTCTACAGCAGAACCTGGACCTGCTGGAGTCGTACTGCCAGACTTGGGCCCTGACAATAAATCCCCAAAAAACCAAAGTCCTTGTGTTCCAGCAAAGATCCAAACAACATGGACCCACAATAAATTTCACAGTAGGAACAACCAAAATTGAACAAACCACTCACTACACATACTTGGGCTTAAAAATCAGTTCTACGGGAAACTTCAAACTGGCTGTGAATGAACTGAAAGAGAAAGCAAGAAGGGCTTTCTATGCCATCAAAAAATCAATCCAAATAGAAATCCCTATTAGCATTCGGCTCAAAATTCTCAAATCAGCAATTGAACCAATTGCACTCTATGGCAGTGAGGTCTGGGGGCCACTAACACAACAAGATTTTGCAAAATGGGACAAACACCCAATTGAGACCCTACATGCGGAATTCTGTAAAAGTATCCTCCGGACTCAAAGGAAAACAGTAAACAACGCATGCAGGGCGGAACTAGGCCAATACCCATTAATAATCACTATCCAAAAAAGAGCCACCAAATTTTGGAATCACCTACAAATGAGCAACCCCCAATGCTATCACTACGACGCCCTGAAATGCCAAGAGCTGACCATAAAGAAGAATACCCTCAGTCAACTCGTCCTGGGACTCAATAAAGTAACTAATAACAATACTAACAATAACCAGTCCCAGGACAGTGACAGGGTAACACAAAGAATTCGACCCAACACAATCGTCGCTAAGCAAAAGGAAAAATATCTGTCATATTGGGCAGAAACAACAAAAACCCAAAGCAAACTCAATTGCTACTTGGCCGTAAACAGACAATACAACATAGCTGATTACCTGACCATGGTAAAGGATAACAAACTGAGAAGAACCTTGACAAGGTACAGACTTAGCGAACATAGCCTAGCGATCGAAAAAGGCAGACACAGGCAGACCAGGCTGCTAAGAGAAGACAGGATATGCTCTCACTGCAGTCAGGGAGTAGTTGAGACAGAGATGCACTTCCTCACAGCCTGTGGAAAATATCAGGGCATCAGAGAGAATTTCTACCAAAAATTCTCACAAATATGCCCTGAATTCAGAAATCTGACTGACAACCAAAAACTCCCATTCCTACTGGGGGAGGAGAGAAGCTGTGTAACACTGGCGGCACACTATGTTACAGCTTGCCATGAACAGAGGGAAACCAGTAAACTAAGACAAGATTATATATAAACAAGGCGAATGTATATTTATAAACTCAGGGATATACCTGTTTATACACTGTATGAATGGAACCGCGTTTATGTGTTCAACCATAAATGTATTTTGATGCTTTGGCAACATAAGATGTACCTTATCATGCCAATAAAGCGATTTGTATTGTATTGTATTGTGTGTGAGGGTGGGGAGTTGGATGGGGTACAGTGTGTGTGAGGGTGGGGAGTTGGATGGGGTACAGTGTGTGTGAGTGTGGGGAGTTGGATGGGGTACAGTGTGTGTGAGGGTGGGGAGTTGGATGAGGTACAGTGTGTGTGAGGGTGGAGAGTTGGATGGGGTACAGTGTGTGTGAGGGTGGGGAGTTGGATGGGGTACAGTGTGTGTGAGGGTGGGGAGTTGGATGGGGTACAGTGTGTGTGAGGGTGGGGAGTTGGATGGGGTACAGTGTGTGTGAGGGTGGGGAGTTGGATGGGGTATAGTGTGTGAAAGGTTGGGAAGTTGGATGGGGTACAGTGTGTGTAAGGGTGGGGAGTTGGATGGGTACAGTGTGTGTGAGAGGGTGGGGAGTTGGATGGGGTACAGTGTGTTTGAGAGGGTGGGGAGTTGGATGGGGTACAGTGTGTGTGAGGGTGGGGAGTTGGATGGGGTACAGTGTGTGTGTGAGGGTGGGGAGTTGGATGGGGTACAGTGTGTGTGAGGGTGGGGAGTTGGATGGGGTACAGTGTGTTTGAGGGTGGGGAGTTGGATGGGGTACAGTGTGTGTGAGGGTGGGGAGTTGGATGGGGTACAGTGTGTGAGGGTGGGGAGTTGGATGGGGTACAGTGTGTAGCTTTGTAGATTTCCAGAAGGCTTTCGAATCCATCTGGCATGACGGTTTATTCCTGAAACTTATCGAAAGCGGGGTAGGAGGGAAAACATATGATGTAATTAAATCAATGTATACAAACAATAAATGTGCAGTTAAAATTGGAGACATACAAACAAAATACTTCCCACAGGGGCGGGGGGTGACGCAGGGCTCGCCAATCTCACCGACACTCTTTAATATTTGCATTAATGGATTGGCAAAACTACTTGAACAATCTACAGCACCCGGCCTCACCCTATATGAATCCAAGGTTAAATTCCTCCTCTATGCCGACGACCTGGTTCTGCTGTCACCAACTAAGGAGGGTCTACAGCAGAACCTGGACCTGCTGGAGTCGTACTGCCAGACTTGGGCCCTGACAATAAATCCCCAAAAAACCAAAGTCCTTGTGTTCCAGCAAAGATCCAAACAACATGGACCCACAATAAATTTCACAGTAGGAACAACCAAAATTGAACAAACCACTCACTACACATACTTGGGCTTAAAAATCAGTTCTACGGGAAACTTCAAACTGGCTGTGAATGAACTGAAAGAGAAAGCAAGAAGGGCTTTCTATGCCATCAAAAAATCAATCCAAATAGAAATCCCTATTAGCATTCGGCTCAAAATTCTCAAATCAGCAATTGAACCAATTGCACTCTATGGCAGTGAGGTCTGGGGGCCACTAACACAACAAGATTTTGCAAAATGGGACAAACACCCAATTGAGACCCTACATGCGGAATTCTGTAAAAGTATCCTCCGGACTCAAAGGAAAACAGTAAACAACGCATGCAGGGCGGAACTAGGCCAATACCCATTAATAATCACTATCCAAAAAAGAGCCACCAAATTTTGGAATCACCTACAAATGAGCAACCCCCAATGCTATCACTACGACGCCCTGAAATGCCAAGAGCTGACCATAAAGAAGAATACCCTCAGTCAACTCGTCCTGGGACTCAATAAAGTAACTAATAACAATACTAACAATAACCAGTCCCAGGACAGTGACAGGGTAACACAAAGAATTCGACCCAACACAATCGTCGCTAAGCAAAAGGAAAAATATCTGTCATATTGGGCAGAAACAACAAAAACCCAAAGCAAACTCAATTGCTACTTGGCCGTAAACAGACAATACAACATAGCTGATTACCTGACCATGGTAAAGGATAACAAACTGAGAAGAACCTTGACAAGGTACAGACTTAGCGAACATAGCCTAGCGATCGAAAAAGGCAGACACAGGCAGACCAGGCTGCTAAGAGAAGACAGGATATGCTCTCACTGCAGTCAGGGAGTAGTTGAGACAGAGATGCACTTCCTCACAGCCTGTGGAAAATATCAGGGCATCAGAGAGAATTTCTACCAAAAATTCTCACAAATATGCCCTGAATTCAGAAATCTGACTGACAACCAAAAACTCCCATTCCTACTGGGGGAGGAGAGAAGCTGTGTAACACTGGCGGCACACTATGTTACAGCTTGCCATGAACAGAGGGAAACCAGTAAACTAAGACAAGATTATATATAAACAAGGCGAATGTATATTTATAAACTCAGGGATATACCTGTTTATACACTGTATGAATGGAACCGCGTTTATGTGTTCAACCATAAATGTATTTTGATGCTTTGGCAACATAAGATGTACCTTATCATGCCAATAAAGCGATTTGTATTGTATTGTATTGTGTGTGAGGGTGGGGAGTTGGATGGGGTACAGTGTGTGTGAGGGTGGGGAGTTGGATGGGGTACAGTGTGTGTGAGTGTGGGGAGTTGGATGGGGTACAGTGTGTGTGAGGGTGGGGAGTTGGATGAGGTACAGTGTGTGTGAGGGTGGAGAGTTGGATGGGGTACAGTGTGTGTGAGGGTGGGGAGTTGGATGGGGTACAGTGTGTGTGAGGGTGGGGAGTTGGATGGGGTGCAGTGTGTGTGAGGGTGGGGAGTTGGATGGGGTACAGTGTGTGTGAGGGTGGGGAGTTTTATGGGGTACAGTGTGTGTGTGAGGGTGGGGAGTTGAATGGGGTACAGTGTGTGTGAGGGTGGGGAGTTGGATGGGGTACAGTGTGTGTGAGGGTGGGGAGTTGGATGGGGTACAGTGTGTGTGAGGGTGGGGAGTTGGATGGGGTGCAGTGTGTGTGAGGGTGGGGAGTTGGATGGGGTACAGTGTGTGTGGGGGTGGGGAGTTGGATGGGGTACAGTGTGTGTGAGGCTGGGGAGTTGGATGGGGTACAGTGTGTGTGAGGGTGGGGAGTTGGATGGGGTACAGTGTGTGTGAGAGGGTGGGGAGTTGGATGGTGTACAGTGTGTGTGAGTGTGGGGAGTTGGATGGGGTACAGTGTGTGTGAGGTTGGGGAGTTGGATGGGGTACAGTGTGTGTGAGGGTGGGGAGTTGGATGGGGTACAGTGTGTGTGAGGGTGGGGAGTTGGATGGGGTACAGTGTGTGTGAGGGTGGGAGTTGGATGGGGTACACTGTGTGTGAGGGTGGGGAGTTGGATGGGGTACAGTGTGTGTGTGAGGGTGGGGAGTTGGATGGGGTACAGTGTGTGTGAGGGTGGGGAGTTGGATGGGGTACATTGTGTGTGAGGGTGGGGAGTTGGATGGGGTACAGTGTGTGTGAGGGTGGGGAGTTGGATGGGGTACAGTGTGTGTGAGGGTGGGGAGTTGGATGGGGTACAGTGTGTGTGAGGGTGGGGAGTTGGATGGGGTACAGTGGGTGTGTGAGGGTGGGGAGTTGGATGGGGTACAGTGTGTGTGTGAGGGTGGGGAGTTGGATGGGGTACAGTGTGTGTGAGGGTGGGGAGTTGGATGGGGTACAGTGTGTGTGAGAGGGTGGGGAGTTGGATGGGGTACAGTGTGTGTGAGGGTGGGGAGTTGGATGGGGTACAGTGTGTGTGAGGGTGGGGAGTTGGATGGGGTACAGTGTGTGTGAGGGTGGGGAGTTGGATGGGGTACAGTGTGTGTGAGGGTGGGGAGTTGGATGGGGTACAGTGTGTGTGAGGGTGGGGAGTTGGATGGGGTACAGTGTGTGTGAGGGTGGGGAGTTGGATGGGGTACAGTGTGTGTGAGGGTGGGGAGTTGGATGGGGTACAGTGTGTGTGAGGGTGGGGAGTTGGATGGGGTGCAGTGTGTGTGGGGGTGGGGAGTTGGATGGGGTACAGTGTGTGTGAGGGTGGGGAGTTGGATGGGGTACAGTGTGTGTGAGGGTGGGGAGTTGGATGGGGTAAAGTGTGTGTGAGGGTGGGGTGTTGGATGGGGTACAGTGTGTGTGGGGGTGGGGAGTTGGATGGGGTACAGTGTGTGTGAGAGTGTGGGGAGTTGGATGGGGTACAGTGTTTGTGAGGGTGGGGAGTTGGATGGGGTACAGTGTGTGTGAGGGTGGGGAGTTGGATGGGGTACAGTGTGTGTGGGGGTGGGGAGTTGGATGGGGTACAGTGTGTGTGAGGATGGGGAGTTGGATGGGGTACAGTGTGTGTGAGGGTGGGGAGTTGGATGGGGTACAGTGTGTGTGAGGGTGGGGTGTTGAATGGGGTACAGTGTGTGTGAGGGTGGGGAGTTGGATGGGGTACAGTGTGTGTGAGGGTGGGGAGTTGGATGGGGTACAGTGTGTCTGTGAGGGTGGGGAGTTGGATGGGGTACAGTGTGTGTGAGGGTGGGGAGTTGGATGGGGTACAGTGTGTGTGAGGGTGGGGGGTTGGATGGGGTACAGTGTGTGTGAGGGTGGGGAGTTGGATGGGGTACAGTGTGTGTGAGGGTGGGGAGTTGGATGGGGTACAGTGTGTGTGAGGGTGGGGAGTTGGATGGGGTACAGTGTGTGTGAGGGTGGGGAGTTGGATGGGTTACAGTGTGTGTGAGGGTGGGGAGTTGGATGGGGTACAGTGTGTGTGATGGTGGGGAGTTGGATGGGGTACAGTGTGTGTGAGGGTGGGGAGTTGGATGGGGTACAGTGTGTGTGAGGGTGGGGAGTTGGATGGGGCACAGTGTGTGTGAGCGTGGGGAGTTGGATGGGGTACAGTGTGTGTGTGAGGGTGGGGAGTTGGATGGGGTAGAGTGTGTGTGAGGGTGGGGAGTTGAATGGGGTACAGTGTGTGTGAGGGTGGGGAGTTGGATGGGGTACAGTGTGTGTGAGGGTGGGGAGTTGGATGGGGTACAGTGTGTGTGTGAGTGTGGGGAGTTGGATGGGGTACAGTGTGTGTGAGGGTGGGGAGTTGGATGGGGTACAGTGTGTGTGAGGGTGGCGAGTTGGATGGGGCACAGTGTGTGTGAGGGTGGTGAGTTGGATGGGGTACAGTGTGTGTGAGGTTGGGGAGTTGAATGGGGTACAGTGTGTGTGAGGGTGGGGAGTTGGATGGGGTACAGTGTGTGTGAGGGTGGGGAGTTGGATGGGGTACAGTGTGTGTGAGGGTGGGGAGTTGGATGGGGTACAGTGTGTGTGAGGGTGGGGAGTTGGATGGTACATATCAGGAACACTACAAAGACCACCAACACACCAACCGAGACCAGAGAGGATCCCCATGCAAAACAATAATATCAGACCTGCACCACTCCTGTCCCACAGGGGAATAGGACCGCTCACAGCCAGACAGAGGGAGAGATGCACAGGACGTACGCAATACCTCAGACAGAAACAATCCATTAAGAGACAATAAGCAGATGTGCAGCAGCATCTACTTCCGCCTTATGGATCAAGGACTAATTAATAGAAAGAACTGTAACCAAATTGTATTAACTTTTATAGACAACTGAAGTGATCTTTTTTTCCCCACACTTAGACACGACAACCACGTACCACTCTTTAACCTATCATAGTAAAAGATCAAACTTAACATGAAATCCTTATATATTTTGACCTGGAATATCCAAGGTCTACGCTCTTCAGTGCGAGACGTGAAGAATAGGACCCCAGAGTTCATAGATGAAACTAAAGACCTAGATATCATCATTTTACAGGAAACTTGGTATAAAGGAAAAGGACACATTGGCTCTCCCCAAGGGTACACTGAGCTGGTGGTCCCCTCCAATAAATTACCAAGTGTAACCCAAGGCAGAGACTCCAGAGGCATACTGATCTGGTTTAAAACAGAACTTAAGAATTACATCAAATTTATAAAAAAGAGCGAAAACCATATGTGGCTCAAACTTGAGAGGGAGATTATCTCAAACACCCAAGATGTTTACATTTGCGCACTTTATATCCCCCCAATCGATTCCCCGTACTTTAAAGAGGACACCTTCTCCAACATGGAGGGGGAAATTATCCAATACCAGGCCCAGGGGAACGTGTTGATCTGTGGGGACCTCAATTCAAGAACGGGCGAAGAACCAGACTTCACCAATAATCAGGGAAACAATTACGTTTTCGGGAATAACCACTTTGACATCCCTTCCCTTCCATACAGGCATAACTGCGACAAGCAGTCAAATACCAATGGAAAACAGCTACTACAGCTCTGTCGAAACCTGGGTCTGTACATTGTCAATGGTAGGTTCATAGGAGACCTCCTAGGAAGATCGACCTATTGCTCACCTCTTGGCTGCAGCACAGTAGACTATATGATTACGGACTTAGACCCATCCTCTTTCAGAGCATTCACAGTCAAACCACAAACAACACTGTCAGATCACAGTCAAATTACTATGTTCCTCAAAAAGACAGAAACAAACAACATAGAAACACAACCCAGTAAACTGTACAACACCAAAAAATCGTACAGATGGGCCAAAAACGACATGGAAAAATACCAGAAAACAATTAGCAATGCATCAACTCAAGCTCTCTTAGACACCTTTCTGGATAACATATACACTCACAATAAAGAAGGCGTAAACCGGGCAGTTATTAAACTAAACAATATTTTTGATAATTTGGCAACAAATGCAAACTTGAAAGCTCGCAAGAACAAACCCAAAACAAAAAACTATGAAAAATGGTTTGACCCAGATTGCCATAACATGAGGAAAAAACTTAGAAAAATATCAAACCAAAAACACAGACATCCAGAAAACGAGGAATTACGCCTTACTTATTGTCAGACACTAACACAATACAGAAACACACTCAGAACCAAAAAAGAGCAATATATTAAGAATACACTCAGCTCCATGGAGGAATCCATTGATTCCAATTGTTTCTGGGAAAACTTGAAAACACTACACAAAAAACAACACGACGATTTGGCCATTCAAAATGGGGACACATGGGTAAACCACTTTGAAAAATTATACCAGAAAAACACACTAAGACCAGAGCAACACCAAATATGCAAAAAACTGGAAAAGCTAGAAATTGCCATAAAAGATAACCAAAACCCGCTAGACGCCATAATAACAGAAAAAGAACTTCTTGAAAAACTCAAGGACCTGCGACCAGGAAAAGCCTGCGGGACAGACGGCATACTAAACGAGATGATTAAACACACAGACAACAAAATGAAACTGGCTATCCTAAAACTCTTCAACTTGGTTCTGAGTGTCGGTTATTTCCCTGATATCTGGAACAAAGGACTCATAACGCCCATATACAAAAGTGGGGACAAAATCGACCCAAACAACTATCGAGGCATCTGTGTAAACAGTAACCTGGGGAAGGTATTCTGTAGCATCATAAACAAAAGACTTATAAACTTCCTTGAGGAGCACAATGTCTTGAGTAAAAGCCAAATTGGATTCCTGCCAAACTATAGAACATCCGATCATATCTTTACCCTACAGACCCTAATTGACAAACACGTTCACCATAACAAAAGCAAAATCTACGCATGCTTTGTAGATTTCCAGAAAGCTTTCGACTCCATCTGGCATGACGGTTTATTCCTGAAACTTATCGAAAGCGGGGTAGGAGGGAAAACATATGATGTAATTAAATCAATGTATACAAACAACAAATGTGCAGTTAAAATTGGAGACAAACAAACAAAATACTTCCCACAGGAGCGGGGGGTGACGCAGGGCTCGCCAATCTCACCGACACTCTTTAATATTTACATAAATGGATTGGCAAAACTACTTGAACAATCTACAGCACCCGGCCTCACCCTATATGAATCCAAGGTTAAATTCCTCCTCTATGCAGACGACCTGGTTCTGCTGTCACCAACTAAAGAGGGTCTACAGCAGAACCTGGACCTGCTGGAGTCGTACTGCCAGACTTGGGCCCTGACAATAAATCCCCAAAAAACCAAAGTCCTTGTGTTCCAGCAAAGATCCAAACATCAGGGACCCAAAATAAATTTCACAGTAGGAACAACCAAAATTGAACAAACCACTAACTACACATACTTGGGCTTAAAAATCAGTTCTACGGGAAACTTCAAACTGGCTGTGAATGAACTGAAAGAGAAAGCAAGAAGGGCTTTCTATGCCATCAAAAAATCAATCCAAATAGAAATCCCAATTAGCATTTGGCTCAAAATTTTCAAATCAGTAATTGAACCAATTGCACTCTATGGCAGTGAAGTATGGGGACCGCTAACTCAACAAGAATTCGCAAAATGGGACAAACACCCAATTGAGATCCTACATGCAGAATTCTGTAAAAGTATCCTCCGGACTCAAAGGAAAACAGTAAACAACGCATGCAGGGTGGAACTAGGCCAATATCCATTAATAATCACTATCCAAAAAAGAGCCACCAAATTTTGGAATCACCTACAAATGAGCAACCCCCAATGCTATCACTACGACGCCCTGAAATGCCAAGAGCTGACCATAAAGAAGAATACCCTCAGTCAACTAGTCCTGGGACTCAGTGAAGTAACTACTAACAATACGAACAATAACCAGCCCCAGGACAGTGACAGGGTAACACAAAGAATTCGACCCAACACAATCGTCGCTAAGCAAAAGGAAAAATATCTGACATATTGGGCAGAAACAACAAAAACCCAAAGCAAACTCAATTGCTACTTGGCCCTAAACAGACAATACAACATAGCTGATTACCTGACCATGGTAAAGGATAACAAACTGAGAAGCACCTTGACAAGGTACAGACTTAGCGAACATAGCCTAGCGATCGAAAAAGGCAGACACAGGCAGACCAGGCTGCCAAGAGAAGACAGGATATGCTCTCACTGCAGTCAGGGAGTAGTGGAGACAGAGATGCACTTCCTCACAGCCTGTGGAAAATATCAGGACATCAGGGAGAATTTCTACCAAAAATTCTCACAAATATGCCCTGAATTCAGAAATCTGAATGACAACCAAAAAATCCCATTCCTACTGGGAGAGGAGAGAAGCTGTGTAACACTGGTGGCACACTATGTTACAGCTTGCCATGAAAAGAGGGACAACCAGTAAACTAAGAAATGAATATATATAAACAATGCGAATGTATATTTATACACTCAGGGATAGACCTGTTTATACACTGTATGAATAGAACTGCGTTTATGTGCTCAACCATAAATGTATTTTGATGCTTTGGCAACATAAGATGTAACTTATCATGCCAATAAAGCGATTTGAATTGTGAATTGTGAATTGAGTTGGATGGGGTACAGTGTGTGTGAGGGTGGGGAGTTGGATGGGGTACAGTGTGTGTGAGGGTGGGGAGTTGGATGGTGTACAGTGTGTGTGAGGGTGGGGAGTTGGATGGGGTACAGTGTGTGTAAGGGTGGGGAGTTGGATGGGGTACAGTGTGTGTGTGAGGGTGGGGAGTTGGATGGGGTACAGTGTGTGTGAGGGTGGGGAGTTGGATGGGGTACAGTGTGTGTGAGGGTGGGGAGTTGGATGGGGTGCAGTGTGTGTGAGGGTGGGGAGTTGGATGGGGTACAGTGTGTGTGAGGGTGGGGAGTTGGATGGGGTACAGTGTGTGTGAGGGTGGGGAGTTGGATGGGGTACAGTGTGTGTGAGGGTGGGGAGTTGGATGGGGTACAGTGTGTGTAAGGGTGGGGAGTTGGATGGGGTACAGTGTGTGTGTGAGGGTGGGGAGTTGGATGGGGTACAGTGTGTGTGAGGGTGGGGAGTTGGATGGGGTACAGTGTGTGTGAGGGTGGGGAGTTGGATGGGGTGCAGTGTGTGTGAGGGTGGGGAGTTGGATGGGGTACAGTGTGTGTGAGGGTGGGGAGTTGGATGGGGTACAGTGTGTGTGAGGGTGGGGAGTTGGATGGGGTACAGTGTGTGTGAGGGTGGGAAGTTGGATGGGGTACAGTGTGTGTGAGGGTGGGGAGTTGTATGGGGTACAGTGTGTATGAGGGTGGGGAGCTGGATGGGTACAGTGTGTGTGTGAGGGTGGGGAGTTGGATGGGGTACAGTGAGTGTGAGGGTGGGGAGTTGGATGGGGTAAAGTGTGTGTGAGGGTGGGGAGTTGGATGGGGCACAGTGTGTGTGAGGGTGGGGAGTTGGATGGGGTACAGTGTGTATGAGGGTGGGGAGCTGGATGGGTACAGTGTGTGTGTGAGGGTGGGGAGTTGGATGGGGTACAGTGAGTGTGAGGGTGGGGAGTTGGATGGGGTAAAGTGTGTGTGAGAGTGGGGAGTTGGATGGGGCACAGTGTGTGTGAGGGTGGGGAGTTGGATGGGGTACAGTGTGTGTGAGGGTGGGGAGTTGGATGGGGTACAGTGTGTGTGAGGGTGGGGAGTTGGATGGGGTACAGTGTGTGTGAGGGTGGGGAGTTGGCTGGGGTACAGTGTGTGTGAGGGTGGGGAGTTGGATGGGGTACAGTGTGTGTGTGAGGGTGGGGAGTTGGATGGGGTACAGTGTGTGTGAGGGTGGGGAGTTGGATGGGGTACAGCGTGTGTGAGGGTGGGGAGTTGGATGGGGTACAGTGTGTGTGTGACGGTAGGGAGTTGGATGGGGTACAGTGTGTGTGAGGGTGGGGAGTTGGATGGGGTACAGTGTGTGTGAGGGTGGGGAGTTGGATGGGGTACAGTGTGTGTGGTGGTGGGGAGTTGGATGGGGTACAGTGTGTGTGAGGGTGGGGAGTTGGATGGCGTACAGTGTGTGTGTGAGGGCGGGGATTTGGATGGGGTACAGTGTGTGTGAGGGTGGGGAGTTGGATGGGGTACAGTGTTTGAAGGTGGGGAGTTGGATGGGGTACAGTGTGTGTGAGGGTGGGGAGTTGGATGGGGTACAGTGTGTGTGAGGGTGGGGAGTTGGATGGGGTACATTGTGTGTGAGGGTGGGGAGTTGGATGGGGTACAGTGTATGTGAGTGTGTGGAGTTGGATGGGGTACAGTGTGTGTGAGGGTGGGGAGTTGGATGGGGTACAGTGTGTGAGTGTGGGGAGTTGGATGGGGTACAGTGTGTGAGAGGGTGGGGAGTTGGAGGGGTACAGTGTGTGTGAGGGTGGGGATTGGATGGGGTACAGTGTGTGTGATGGTGGGGAGTTGGATGGGGTACAGTGTGTGTGAGGGTGGGGAGTTGGATGGGGTACAGTGTGTGTGAGGGTGGGGAGTTGGATGGGGTACAGTGTGTGTGAGGGTGGGGAGTTGGATGGGGTACAGTGTGTGTGAGGGTTGGGAGTTGGATGGGGTACAGTGTGTGTGAGGGTGGGGAGTTGGATGGGGTACAGTGTGTGTGAGGGTGGGGAGTTGGATGGGGTACAGTGTGTGTGTGAGGGTGGGGAGTTGGATGGGGTACAGAGTGTGTGAGGGTGGGGAGTTGGATGGGGTACAGTGTGTGTGAGGGTGGGGAGTTCGATGGGGTACAGTGTGTGAGAGGGTGGGGAGTTGGATGGGGTACAGTGTGTGTGAGGGTGGGGAGTTGGATGGGGTACAGTGTGTGTGAGAGGGTGGGGAGTTGGATGGGGTACAGTGTGTGAGAGGGTGGGGATTTGGATGGGGTGCAGTGTGTGTGAGGGTGGGGAGTTGGATGGGGTACAGTGTGTGTGAGGGTGGGGAGTTGGATGGGGTACAGTGTGTTTGAGGGTGGGGAGTTGGATGGGCTATAGTGTGTGTGAGGGTGGGGAGTTGGATGGGGTACAGTGTGTGTGAGGGTGGGGAGTTGGATGGGGTACAGTGTGTTTGAGGGTGGGGAGTTGGATGGGGTACAGTGTGTGTGAGGGTGGGGAGTTGGATGGGGTACAGTGTGTGTGGGAGGGTGGGGAGTTGGATGGGGTACAGTGTGTGTGAGGGTGGGGAGTTGGATGGGGTACAGTGTGTGTGAGGGTGGGGAGTTGGATGGGGTACAGTGTGTGAGAGGGTGGGGAGTTGGATGGGGTACAGTGTGTGTGAGGGTGGCGAGTTGGATGGGGTACAGTGTGTGTGAGGGTGGGGAGTTGGATGGGGTACAGTGTGTGTGAGGGTGGGGAGTTGAATGGGGTACAGTGTGTGTGAGGGTGGGGAGTTGGATGGGGTGCAGTGTGTGTGAGGGTGGGGAGTTGGATGGGGTACAGTGTGTGTGAGGGTGGGGAGTTGGATGGGGTACAGTGTGTGTGTGAGGGTGGGGAGTTGGATGGGGTACAGTGTGTGAGAGGGTGGGGAGTTGGATGGGGTACAGTGTGTGTGAGAGAGTGGGGAGTTGGATGGGGTACAGTGTGTGTGAGGGTGGGGAGTTGGATGGGGTACAGTGTGTGTGAGGGTGGGGAGTTGGATGGGGTGCAGTGTGTGTGAGGGTGGGGAGTTGGATGGGGTACAGTGTGTGTGAGGGTGGGGAGTTGGATGGGGTACAGTGTGTGTGAGGGTGGGGAGTTGGATGGGGTACAGTGTGTGTGAGGGTGGGGAGTTGGATGGGGTACAGTGTGTGTGAGGGTGGGGAGTTGGATGGGGTACAGTGTGTGTGAGGGTGGGGAGTTGGATGGGGTACAGTGTGTGTGAGGGTGGGGAGTTGGATGGGGTACATTGTGTGTGAGGGTGGGGAGTTGGATGGGGTACAGTGTGTGAGAGGGTGGGGAGTTGGATGGGGTACAGTGTGTGTGAGGGTGGGGAGTTGGATGGTGTACAGTGTGTGTGAGGGCAGGGAGTTGGATGGGGTACAGTGTGTGTGAGGGTGGGGAGTTGGATGAGGTACAGTGTGTGTGAGGGTCGGGAGTTGGATGGGGTACAGTGTGTGTGGGGGTGGGGATTTGGATGGTGTACAGTGTGTGTGAGGGTGGGGAGTTGGATGGGGTACAGTGTGTGTGAGGGTGGGGAGTTGGATGGGGTACAGTGTGTGTGAGGGTGGGGAGTTGGATGGGGTACAGTGTGTGAGAGGGTGGGGAGTTGGATGGGGTACAGTGTGTGTGACAGGGTGGGGAGTTGGATGGGGTACAGTGTGTGTGAGGGTGGGGAGTTGGATGGGGTACAGTGTGTGTGAGGGTGGGGAGTTGGATGGGATACATTGTGTGTGAGGGTGGGGAGTTGGATGGGGTACAGTGTGTGTGTGAGGGTGGGGAGTTGGATGGGGTACAGTGTGTGTGTGAGGGTGGGGAGTCGGATGGGGTACAGTGTGTGTGAGGGTGGGGAGTTGGATGGGGTACAGTGTGTGTGAGGGTGGGGAGTTGGATGGGGTACAGTGTGTGTGAGGGTGGGGAGTTGGATGGGGTACAGTGTGTGTGAGGGTGGGGAGTTGGATGGGGTACAGTGTTTGTGAGGGTGGGGAGTTGGATGGGGTACAGTTTGTGTGAGGGTGGGGAGTTGGATGGGGTACAGTTTGTGTGAGGGTGGGGAGTTGGATGGGGTACAGTGTGTGAAGGGTGGTGAGTTGGATGGGGTACAGTGTGTGTGAGGGTGGGGAGTTGGATGGGGTACAGTGTGTGTGAGGGTGGGGAGTTACATGGGGTACAGTGTGTGTGAGAGGGTGGGGAGTTAGATGGGGTACAGTGTGTGTGTGAGGGTGGGGAGCTGGATGGGGTACAGTGTGTGTGGGGGTGGGGAGTCGGATGGGGTACAGTGTGTGTGAGGGTGGGGAGTTGGATGGGGTACAGTATGTGTGAGGGTGGGGATTTGGATGGGGTACAGTGTGTGTGAGGGTGGGGAGTTGGATGGGGTACAGTGTGTGTGAGGGTGGGGAGTTGGATGGGGTACAGCGTGTGTGAGGGTGCGGAGTTGGATGGGGTACAGTGTGTGTGAGGGTGGGGAGTTGGATGGGGTACAGTGTGTGTGAGGGTGGGGAGTTGGATGGGGTACAGTGTGTGTGAGGGTGGGGAGTTGGATGGGGTACAGTGTGTGTGAGAGGGTGGGGAGTTGGATGGGGTACAGTGTGTGTGAGGGTGGGGAGTTGGATGGGGTACAGTGTGTGTGAGAGGGTGGGGAGTTGGATGGGGCACAGTGTGTGTGAGGGTGGGGAGTTGGATGGGGCACAGTGTGTGTGAGGGTGGGGAGTTGGATGGGGCACAGTGTGAGTGTGATGGTGGGGAGTTGGATGGGGTACAGTGTGTGTGAGGGTGGGGAGTTGGATGGGGTACAGTGTGTGTGAGGGTGGGGAGTTGGATGGGGTACAGTGTGTGTGAGAGGGTGGGGAGTTGGATGGGGCACAGTGTGTGTGAGGGTGGGGAGTTGGATGGGGCACAGTGTGTGTGAGGGTGGGGAGTTGGATGGGGCACAGTGTGTGTGTGAGGGTGGGGAGTTGGATGGGGTACAGTGTGTGTGAGGGTGGGGAGTTGGATGGGGTACAGTGTGTGTGAGGGTGGGGAGTTGGATGGGGTACAGTGTGTGTGTGAGGGTGGGGAGTCGGATGGGGTACAGTGTGTGTGAGGGTGGGGAGTTGGATGGGGTACAGTGTGTGTGTGAGGGTGGGGAGTTGGATGGGGTACAGTGTGTGTGAGGGTGGGGAGTTGGATGGGGTACAGTGTGTGTGAGGGTGGGGAGTCGGATGGGGTACAGTGTGTGTGAGGGTGGGGAGTTGGATGGGGTACAGTGTGTGAGAGGGTGGGGAGTTGGATGGGGTACAGTGTGTGTGAGGGTGGGGAGTTGGATGGGGTACAGTGTGTGAGTGTGGGGAGTTGGATGGGGTACAGTGTGTGTGAGGGTGGGGAGTTGGATGGGGTACAGTGTGTGTGAGGGTGGGGAGTTAGATGGGGTACAGTGTGTGTGAGGGTGGGGAGTTGGATGGGGTACAGTGTGTGTGAGGGTGGGGAGTTGGATGGGGTACAGTGTGTGTGTGGGTGGGGAGTTGGATTGGGTACAGTGTGTGTGAGGGTGGGGAGTTGGATGGGGTACAGTGTGTGTGAGGGTGGGGAGTTGGATGGGGTACAGTGTGTGTGAGGGTGGGGAGTTGGATGGGGTACAGTGTGTGTGTGTGAGGGTGGGGAGTTGGATGGGGTACAGTGTGTGTGAGGATGGGGAGTTGGAGCGGGTACAGTGTGTGTGAGGGTGGGGAGTTGGATGGGGAACAGTGTGTGTGAGGATGGGGAGTTGGAGCGGGTACAGTGTGTGTGGGGGTGGGGAGTTGGATGGGGTACAGTGTGTGTGAGGGTGGGGAGTTGGATGGGGTACAGTGTGTGTGTGAGGGTGGGGAGTTGGATGGGGTACAGTGTGTGTGAGGATGGGGAGTTGGATGGGGTACAGTGTGTGTGAGAGGTTGGGGAGTTGGATGGGGTACAGTGTGTGTGAGGGTGTGGAGTTGGATGGGGTACAATGTGTGTGAGGGTGGGGAGTTGGATGGGGTACAGTGTGTGTGAGAGGTTGGGGAGTTGGATGGGGTACAGTGTGTGTGAGGGTGGGGAGTTGGATGGGGTACAATGTGTGTGAGGGTGGGGAGTTGGATGGGGTACAGTGTGTGTGAGGATGGGGAGTTGGAGCGGGTACAGTGTGTGTGAGGGTGGGGAGTTGGATGGGGTACAGTGTGTGTGAGGATGGGGAGTTGGAGCGGGTACAGTGTGTGTGGGGGTGGGGAGTTGGATGGGGTACAGTGTGTGTGAGGGTGGGGAGTTGGATGGGGTACAGTGTGTGTGTGAGGGTGGGGAGTTGGATGGGGTACAGTGTGTGTGAGGATGGGGAGTTGGATGGGGTAGAGTGTGTGTGAGGGTGGGGAGTTGGATGGGGTACAGTGTGTGTGTGAGGGTGGGGGAGTTGGATAGGGTACAGTGTGTGTGAGGGTCGGGAGTTGGATGGGGTACAGTGTGTGTGAGGGTGGGGAGTTGGATGGGGTACAGTGTGTGTGAGGGTGGGGAGTTGGATGGGGTACAGTGTGTGAGAGGGTGGGGAGTTGGATGGGGTACAGTGTGTGAGAGGGTGGGGAGTTGGATGGGGTACAGTGTGTGTGAGGGTGGGGAGTTGGATGGGGTACAGTGTGTGTGAGAGGGTGGGGAGTTGGATGGGGTACAGTGTGTGTGAGGGTGTGGAGTTGGATGGGGTACAGTGTGTGTGAGGGTGGGGAGTTGGATGGGGTACAGTGTGTGTGAGAGTGGGGAGTTGGATGGGGTACAGCGTGTGTGAGGGTGTGGAGTTGGATGGAGTACAGTGTGTGTGTGAGGGTGGGGAGTTGGATGGGGTACAGTGTGTGTGAGGGTGGGGAGTTGGATGGGGTACAGTGTGTGTGAGGATGGGGAGTTGGGTGGGGTACAGTGTGTGTGAGGGTGGGGAGTTGGATGGGGTACAGTGTGTGTGAGGGTGGGGAGTTGGATGGGGTACAGTGTGTGTGAGAGGGTGGGGAGTTGGATGGGGTACAGTGTGTGTGAGGGTGTGGAGTTGGATGGGGTACAGTGTGTGTGTGAGGGTGGGGAGTAGGATGGGGTACAGTGTGTGTGAGGGTGGGGAGTTGGATGGGGTACAGTGTGTGTGAGGATGGGGAGTTGGATGGGGTACAGTGTGTGTGAGGGTGGGGAGTTGGATGGGGTACAGTGTGTGTGAGGGTGGGGAGTTGGATGGGGTACAGTGTGTGTGTGAGGGTGGGGAGTTGGATGGGGTACAGTGTGTGTGAGAGTGGGGAGTTGGATGGGGTACAGTGTGTGTGAGGCTGGGGAGTTGGATGGGGTACAGTGTGTGTGAGGGTGGGGAGTTGGAAGGGGTACAGTGTGTGTGTGAGGGTGGGGAGTTGGATGGGGTACAGTGTGTGTGAGGGTGGGGAGTTGGATGGGGTACAGTGTGTGTGAGGGTGGGGAGTTGGATGGGGTACAGTGTGTGTGAGGGTGGGGAGTTGGATGGGGTACAGTGTGTGTGAGGTTGGGGAGTTGGATGGGGTACAGTGTGTGTGAGGGTGGGGAGTTGGATGGGGTACAGTGTGTGTGTGAGGGTGGGGAGTTGGATGGGGTACAGAGTGTGTGAGGGTGGGGAGTTGGATGGGGTACAGTGTGTGTGAGGGTGGGGAGTTGGATGGGGTACAGTGTGTGTGAGGGTGGGGAGTTCGATGGGGTACAGTGTGTGAGAGGGTGGGGAGTTGGATGGGGTACAGTGTGTGTGAGGGTGGGGAGTTGGATGGGGTACAGTGTGTGTGAGGGTGGGGAGTTGGATGGGGTCCAGTGTGTGTGAGGTTGGGGAGTTGGATGGGGTACAGTGTGTGTGAGGGTGGGGAGTTGGATGGGGTACAGTGTGTGTGAGGGTGGGGAGTTGGATGGGGTACAGTGTGTGTGAGGGTGGGGAGTTCGATGGGGTACAGTGTGTGAGAGGGTGGGGAGTTGGATGGGGTACAGTGTGTGTGAAGGTGGGGAGTTGGATGGGGTACAGAGTGTGTGAGGGTGGGGAGTTGGATGGGGTACAGAGTGTGTGAGGGTGGGGAGTTGGATGGGGTACAGTGTGTGTGAGGGTGGGGAGTTGGATGGGGTACAGTGTGTGTGAGGGTGGGGAGTTCGATGGGGTACAGTGTGTGAGAGGGTGGGGAGTTGGATGGGGTACAGTGTGTGTGAGGGTGGGGAGTTGGATGGGGTACAGTGTGTGTGAGGGTGGGGAGTTGGATGGGGTCCAGTGTGTGTGAGGTTGGGGAGTTGGATGGGGTACAGTGTGTGTGAGGGTGGGGAGTTGGATGGGGTACAGTGTGTGTGAGGGTGGGGAGTTGGATGGGGTACAGTGTGTGAGAGGGTCGGGAGTTGGCGGGGTAAAGTGTGTGTGAGGGTCGGGAGTTGGATGGGGTACAGTGTGTGTGTGAGGGTAGGGAGTTGGATGGGGTACAGTGTGTGTGAGGGTGGGGAGTTGGATGGGGTACAGTGTGTGTGAGGGTGGGGAGTTGGATGGGGTACAGTGTGTGTGAGAGGGTGGGGAGTTGGATGGGGTACAGTGTGTGTGAGGGTAGGGAGTTGGATGGTGTACAGTGTGTGTGAGGGTGGGGAGTTGGATGGGGTACAGTGTGTGTGAGAGGGTGGGGAGTTGGATGGGGTACAGTGTGTGAGAGGGTGGGGATTTGGATGGGGTACAGTGTGTGTGAGGGTGGGGAGTTGGATGGGGTACAGTGTGTGTGAGGGTGGGGAGTTGGATGGGGTACAGTGTGTGTGGGAGGGTGGGGAGTTGGATGGGGTACAGTGTGTTTGAGGGTGGGGAGTTGGATGGGCTACAGTGTGTGTGAGGGTGGGGAGTTGGATGGGGTACAGTGTCTGTGTGAGGGTGGGGAATTGGATGGGGTACAGTGTGTGTGAGGGTGAGGAGTTGGATGGGGTACAGTGTGTGTGTGAGTGTGGGGAGTTGGATGGGGTACAGTGTGTGTGAGAGTGGGGAGTTGGATGGGGTACAGTGTGTGTGAGGGTGGGGAGTTGGATGGGGTACAGTGTGTGTGAGGGTGGGGAGTTGGATGGGGTACAGTGTGTGTGAGGGTGGGGAGTTGGATGGGGTACAGTGTGTGTGTGAGTGTGGGGAGTTGGATGGGGTACAGTGTGTGTGAGGGTGAGGAGTTGGATGGGGTACAGTGTGTGTGAGGGTGGGGAGTTGAATGGGGTACAGTGTGTGTGAGGGTGGGGAGTTGGATGGGGTACAGTGTGTGTGAGGGTGGGGAGTTGGATGGGGTACAGTGTGTGTGGGAGGGTGGGGAGTTGGTTGGGGTACAGTGTGTGTGAGGGTGGGGAGTTGGATGGGGTACAGTGTGTGTGAGGGTGGGGAGTTGGATGGGGTACAGTGTGTGTGTGAGTGTGGGGAGTTGGATGGGGTACAGTGTGTGTGAGGGTGAGGAGTTGGATGGGGTACAGTGTGTGTGAGGGTGGGGAGTTGAATGGGGTACAGTGTGTGTGAGGGTGGGGAGTTGGATGGGGTACAGTGTGTGTGAGGGTGGGGAGTTGGATGGGGTACAGTGTGTGAGAGGGTGGGGAGTTGGATGGGGTACAGTGTGTGTGAGGGTGGCGAGTTGGATGGGGTACAGTGTGTGTGAGGGTGGGGAGTTGGATGGGGTACAGTGTGTGTGAGGGTGGGGAGTTGGATGGGGTACAGTGTGTGTGTGAGTGTGGGGAGTTGGATGGGGTACAGTGTGTGTGAGGGTGAGGAGTTGGATGGGGTACAGTGTGTGTGAGGGTGGGGAGTTGAATGGGGTACAGTGTGTGTGAGGGTGGGGAGTTGGATGGGGTACAGTGTGTGTGAGGGTGGGGAGTTGGATGGGGTACAGTGTGTGAGAGGGTGGGGAGTTGGATGGGGTACAGTGTGTGTGAGAGAGTGGGGAGTTGGATGGGGTACAGTGTGTGAGAGGGTGGGGAGTTGGATGGGGTACAGTGTGTGTGAGAGAGTGGGGAGTTGGATGGGGTGCAGTGTGTGTGAGGGTGGGGAGTTGGATGGGGTACAGTGTGTGTGAGGGTGGGGAGTTGGATGGGGTACAGTGTGTGTGAGGGTGGGGAGTTGGATGGGGTACAGTGTGTGTGAGGGTGGGGAGTTGGATGGGGTACAGTGTGTGTGAGGGTCGGGAGTTGGATGGGGTACAGTGTGTGTGAGGGTGGGGAGTCGGATGGGGTACAGAGTGTGAGGGTGGGGAGTTGGATGGGGTGCAGTGTGTGTGAGGGTGGGGATTTGGATGGGGTACAGTGTGTGTGTGAGGGTGGGGAGTTGGATGGGGTACAGTGTGTGTGAGGTTGGGGAGTTGAATGGGGTACAGTGTGTGTGAGGGTGGGGAGTTGGATGGGGTACAGTGTGTGTGAGGGTGGGGAGTTGGATGGGGTACAGTGTGTGTGAGGGTGGGGAGTTGGATGGGGTACAGTGTGTGTGAGGGTGGGGAGTTGGATGGGGTACAGTGTGTGTGTGAGGGTGGGGAGTTGGATGGGGTACAGTGTGTGTGAGGGTGGGGAGTTGGATGGGGTACAGTGTGTGTGAGGGTGGGGAGTCGGATGGGGTACAGTGTGTGTGAGGGTGGGGAGTTGGATGGGGTACAGTGTGTGTGAGCGGGTGGGGAGTTGGATGGGGTACAGTGTGTGTGAGGGTGGGGAGTTGGATGGGGTACAGGGTGTGTGAGGGTGGAGAGTTGGATGGGGTACAGTGTGTGTGGGGGTGGGGAGTTGGATGGGGCACAGTGTGTGTGTGAGGGTGGGGAGTTGGATGGGGTACAGTGTGTGCGAGGGTGGGGAGTTGGATGGGGTACAGTGTGTGAGGGTGGTGAGTTGGATGGGGTACAGTGTGTGTGAGGGTGTGGAGTTGGATGGGGTACAGTGTGTGTGAGGGTGGGGAGTTGGATGGGGTACAGTGTGTGTGAGGGTGGGGAGTCGGATGGGGTACAGTGTGTGTGAGGGTGGGGAGTTGGATGGGGTACAGTGTGTGTGAGGGTGGGGAGTTGGATGGGGTACAGTGTGTGTGAGGGTGGGGAGTTGGATGGGGTACAGTGTGTGTGAGGGTGGGGAGTTGGATGGGGTACAGTGTGTGTGTGAGGGTGGGGAGTTGGATGGCGTACAGTGTGTGTGAGGGTGGGGAGTTGGATGGGGTACAGTGTGTGTGAGGGTGGGTAGTTGGATGGGGTACAGTGTGTGTGAGGGTGGAGAGTTGGATGGGGTACAGTGTGTGTGAGGGTGGGGAGTTGGATGGGGGACAGTGTGTGTGAGGGTGGGGAGTTGGATGGGGTACAGTGTGTGTGTGAGGGTGGGGAGTTGGATGGCGTACAGTGTGTGTGAGGGTGGGGAGTTGGATGGGGTACAGTGTGTGTGAGGGTGGGGAGTTGGATGGGGTACAGTGTGTGTGTGGGTGGGGAGTTGGATGGGGTACATTGTGTGTGTGAGGGTGGGGAGCTGGATGGGGTACAGTGTGTGTGAGGGTGGGGAGTTGGATGGGGTACAGTGTGTGTGAGGGTGGGGAGTCGGATGGGGTACAGTGTGTGTGAGGGTCGGGAGTTGGATGGGGTACAGTGTGTGTGAGGGTGGGGAGTTGGATGGGGTACAGTGTGTGTGAGGGTGGGGATTTGGATGGGGTACAGTTTGTGTGAGGGTGGGGAGTTGGATGGGGTACAGCGTGTGTGAGGTGCGGAGTTGGATGGGGTACAGTGTGTGCGAGGGTGGGGAGTTGGATGGGGTACAGTGTGTGTGAGAGGGTGGGGAGTTGGATGGGGTACAGTGTGTGTGAGGGTGGGGAGTTGGATGGGGTACAGTGTGTGTGAGGGTGGGGAGTTGGATGCGCTACAGTGTGTGTGAGGGTGGGGAGTTGGATGGGGTACAGTGTGTGTGAGGGTGGGGAGTTGGATGGGGTACAGTGTGTGTGAGGGTGGGGAGTTGGATGGGGTACAGTGTGTGCGAGGGTGGGGAGTTGGATGGGGTACAGTGTGTGTGAAGGTGGGGAGTTGGATGGGGTACAGTGTGTGTGAGGGTGGGGAGTTGGATGGGGTACAGTGTGTGTGAGGGTGGGGAGTTGGATGGGGTACAGTGTGTGTGTGAGGGTGGGGGAGTTGGATAGGGTACAGTGTGTGTGAGGGTGGGGAGTTGGATGGGGTACAGTGTGTGAGAGGGTGGGGAGTTGGATGGGGCACAGTGTGTGTGAGGGTGGGGTGTTGGATGGGGTACAGTGTGTGTGAGGGTGGGGAGTTGGATGGGGTACAGTGTGTGTGAGGGTGGGGAGTTGGATGGGGTACAGTGTGTGTGAGGGTGGGGAGTTGAATGGGGTACAGTGTGTGTGAGAGGGTGGGGAGTTGGATGGGGTTCAGTGTGTGTGAGGGTGGGGAGTTGGATGGGGTACAGTGTGTGTGAGGGTGGGGAGCTGGATGGGGTACAGTGTGTGTGAGGGTGGGGAGTTGGATGGGGTACAGTGTGTGTGAGGGTGGGGAGTTGGATGGGGTACAGTGTGTGTGAGGGTGGGGTGTTGGATGGGGTACAGTGTGTGTGAGGGTGGGGAGTTGGATGGGGTACAGTGTGTGTGAGGGTGGGGAGTTGGATGGGGTACAGTGTGTGTGAGGGTGGGGAGCTGGATGGGGTACAGTGTGTGTAAGGGTGGGGAGTTGGATGGGGTACAGTGTGTGTGTGAGGGTGGGGAGTTGGATGGGGTACAGTGTGTCTGAGGGTGGGGAGTTGGATGGGGTACAGTGTGTGTGTGTGAGGGTGGGGAGTTGGATGGGGTACAGTGTGTGAGAGGGTGGGGAGTTGGATGGGGTACAGTGTATGTGAGGGTGGGGAGTTGGTTGGGGTACAGTGTGTGTGAGGGTGGGGAGTTGAATGGGGTACAGTGTGTGTGAGGGTGGGGAGTTGGATGGGGTACAGTGTGTGTGAGGGTGGGGAGTTGGATGGGGTACAGTGAGTGAGAGGGTGGGGAGTTGGATGGGGTACAGTGTGTGTGAGGGTGGGGAGTTGGAGGGGGTACAGTGTGTGTGAGGGTGGGGAGCTGGATGGGGTACAGTGTGTGTGAGGGTGGGGAGTTGGATGGGGTACAGTGTGTGAGGGGGTGGGGAGTTGGATGGGGTACAGTGTGTGTGAGGGTGGGGAGTTGGATGGGGTACAGTGTGTGTGAGGGTGGGGAGTTGGATGGGTTACAGTGTGTGTGAGGGTGGGGAGTTGGATGGGGTACAGTGTGTGTGAGGGTGGGGAGTTGGATGGGGTACAGTGTGTGTGAGGGTGGGGAGTTGGATGGGGTACAGTGTGTGTATGAGGGTGGGGAGTTGGATGGGGTACAGTTTGTGTGAGGGTGGGGAGTTGGATGGGGTACAGTGTGTTTGAGGGTGGGGAGTTGGATGGGGTACAGTATGTGTGAGAGGGTGGGGAGTTGGATGGGGTACAGTGTGTGTGAGGGTGGGGAGTTGGATGGGGTACAGTGTGTGTGAGGGTGGGGAGTTGGATGGGGTACAGTGTGTGTGAGGGTGGGGAGTTGGATGGGGTACAGTGTGTGTAAGGGTGGGGAGTTGGATGGGTACAGTGTGTGTGAGGGTGGGGAGTTGGAGGGGGTACAGTGTGTGTGAGGGTGGGGAGTTGGATGGGTACAGTGTGTGTGAGGGTGGGGAGTTGGAGGGGGTACAGTGTGTGTGAGGGTGGGGAGATGGATGTGGAACAGTGTGTGTGAGGGTGGGGAGTTGGATGGGGTACAGTGTGTGAGAGGGTGGGGAGTTGGATGGGGTACAGTGTGTGTGAGGGTGGGGAGTTGGATGGGGTACAGTGTGTGTGATGGTGGGGAGTTGGATGGGGTACAGTGTGTGTGAGGGTGGGGAGTTGGATGGGGTACAGTGTGTGTGAGGGTGGGGAGTTGGATGGGGTACAGTGTGTGTGAGGGTGGGGAGTTGGATGGGGTACAGTGTGTGTGTGAGGGTGGGGAGTTGGATGGGGTACAGTGTGTGTGAGGGTGGGGAGTTGGATGGGGTACAGTGTGTGTGAGGGTGGGGAGTTGGATGGGGTACAGTGTGTGTGTGAGGGTGGGGAGTTGGATGGGGTACAGTGTGTGTGAGAGGGTGGGGAGTTGGATGGGGTACAGTGTGTGTGAGGGTGGGGAGTTGGATGGGGTACAGTGTGTGTGAGGGTGGGGAGTTGGATGGGGTACAGTGTGTGTGTGAGGGTGGGGAGTTGGATGGCGTACAGTGTGTGTGAGGGTGGGGAGTTGGATGGGGTACAGTGTGTGTGAGGGTGGGTAGTTGGATGGGGTACAGTGTGTGTGAGGGTGGAGAGTTGGATGGGGTACAGTGTGTGTGAGGGTGGGGAGTTGGATGGGGGACAGTGTGTGTGAGGGTGGGGAGTTGGATGGGGTACAGTGTGTGTGTGAGGGTGGGGAGTTGGATGGCGTACAGTGTGTGTGAGGGTGGGGAGTTGGATGGGGTACAGTGTGTGTGAGGGTGGGGAGTTGGATGGGGTACAGTGTGTGTGTGGGTGGGGAGTTGGATGGGGTACATTGTGTGTGTGAGGGTGGGGAGCTGGATGGGGTACAGTGTGTGTGAGGGTGGGGAGTTGGATGGGGTACAGTGTGTGTGAGGGTGGGGAGTCGGATGGGGTACAGTGTGTGTGAGGGTCGGGAGTTGGATGGGGTACAGTGTGTGTGAGGGTGGGGAGTTGGATGGGGTACAGTGTGTGTGAGGGTGGGGATTTGGATGGGGTACAGTTTGTGTGAGGGTGGGGAGTTGGATGGGGTACAGCGTGTGTGAGGTGCGGAGTTGGATGGGGTACAGTGTGTGCGAGGGTGGGGAGTTGGATGGGGTACAGTGTGTGTGAGAGGGTGGGGAGTTGGATGGGGTACAGTGTGTGTGAGGGTGGGGAGTTGGATGGGGTACAGTGTGTGTGAGGGTGGGGAGTTGGATGCGCTACAGTGTGTGTGAGGGTGGGGAGTTGGATGGGGTACAGTGTGTGTGAGGGTGGGGAGTTGGATGGGGTACAGTGTGTGTGAGGGTGGGGAGTTGGATGGGGTACAGTGTGTGCGAGGGTGGGGAGTTGGATGGGGTACAGTGTGTGTGAAGGTGGGGAGTTGGATGGGGTACAGTGTGTGTGAGGGTGGGGAGTTGGATGGGGTACAGTGTGTGTGAGGGTGGGGAGTTGGATGGGGTACAGTGTGTGTGTGAGGGTGGGGGAGTTGGATAGGGTACAGTGTGTGTGAGGGTGGGGAGTTGGATGGGGTACAGTGTGTGAGAGGGTGGGGAGTTGGATGGGGCACAGTGTGTGTGAGGGTGGGGTGTTGGATGGGGTACAGTGTGTGTGAGGGTGGGGAGTTGGATGGGGTACAGTGTGTGTGAGGGTGGGGAGTTGGATGGGGTACAGTGTGTGTGAGGGTGGGGAGTTGAATGGGGTACAGTGTGTGTGAGAGGGTGGGGAGTTGGATGGGGTTCAGTGTGTGTGAGGGTGGGGAGTTGGATGGGGTACAGTGTGTGTGAGGGTGGGGAGCTGGATGGGGTACAGTGTGTGTGAGGGTGGGGAGTTGGATGGGGTACAGTGTGTGTGAGGGTGGGGAGTTGGATGGGGTACAGTGTGTGTGAGGGTGGGGTGTTGGATGGGGTACAGTGTGTGTGAGGGTGGGGAGTTGGATGGGGTACAGTGTGTGTGAGGGTGGGGAGTTGGATGGGGTACAGTGTGTGTGAGGGTGGGGAGCTGGATGGGGTACAGTGTGTGTAAGGGTGGGGAGTTGGATGGGGTACAGTGTGTGTGTGAGGGTGGGGAGTTGGATGGGGTACAGTGTGTCTGAGGGTGGGGAGTTGGATGGGGTACAGTGTGTGTGTGTGAGGGTGGGGAGTTGGATGGGGTACAGTGTGTGAGAGGGTGGGGAGTTGGATGGGGTACAGTGTATGTGAGGGTGGGGAGTTGGTTGGGGTACAGTGTGTGTGAGGGTGGGGAGTTGAATGGGGTACAGTGTGTGTGAGGGTGGGGAGTTGGATGGGGTACAGTGTGTGTGAGGGTGGGGAGTTGGATGGGGTACAGTGAGTGAGAGGGTGGGGAGTTGGATGGGGTACAGTGTGTGTGAGGGTGGGGAGTTGGAGGGGGTACAGTGTGTGTGAGGGTGGGGAGCTGGATGGGGTACAGTGTGTGTGAGGGTGGGGAGTTGGATGGGGTACAGTGTGTGAGGGGGTGGGGAGTTGGATGGGGTACAGTGTGTGTGAGGGTGGGGAGTTGGATGGGGTACAGTGTGTGTGAGGGTGGGGAGTTGGATGGGTTACAGTGTGTGTGAGGGTGGGGAGTTGGATGGGGTACAGTGTGTGTGAGGGTGGGGAGTTGGATGGGGTACAGTGTGTGTGAGGGTGGGGAGTTGGATGGGGTACAGTGTGTGTATGAGGGTGGGGAGTTGGATGGGGTACAGTTTGTGTGAGGGTGGGGAGTTGGATGGGGTACAGTGTGTTTGAGGGTGGGGAGTTGGATGGGGTACAGTATGTGTGAGAGGGTGGGGAGTTGGATGGGGTACAGTGTGTGTGAGGGTGGGGAGTTGGATGGGGTACAGTGTGTGTGAGGGTGGGGAGTTGGATGGGGTACAGTGTGTGTGAGGGTGGGGAGTTGGATGGGGTACAGTGTGTGTAAGGGTGGGGAGTTGGATGGGTACAGTGTGTGTGAGGGTGGGGAGTTGGAGGGGGTACAGTGTGTGTGAGGGTGGGGAGTTGGATGGGTACAGTGTGTGTGAGGGTGGGGAGTTGGAGGGGGTACAGTGTGTGTGAGGGTGGGGAGATGGATGTGGAACAGTGTGTGTGAGGGTGGGGAGTTGGATGGGGTACAGTGTGTGAGAGGGTGGGGAGTTGGATGGGGTACAGTGTGTGTGAGGGTGGGGAGTTGGATGGGGTACAGTGTGTGTGATGGTGGGGAGTTGGATGGGGTACAGTGTGTGTGAGGGTGGGGAGTTGGATGGGGTACAGTGTGTGTGAGGGTGGGGAGTTGGATGGGGTACAGTGTGTGTGAGGGTGGGGAGTTGGATGGGGTACAGTGTGTGTGTGAGGGTGGGGAGTTGGATGGGGTACAGTGTGTGTGAGGGTGGGGAGTTGGATGGGGTACAGTGTGTGTGAGGGTGGGGAGTTGGATGGGGTACAGTGTGTGTGTGAGGGTGGGGAGTTGGATGGGGTACAGTGTGTGTGAGAGGGTGGGGAGTTGGATGGGGTACAGTGTGTGTGAGGGTGGGGAGTTGGATGGGGTACAGTGTGTGAAAGGGTGGGAAGTTGGATGGGGTACAGTGTGTGTAAGGGTGGGGAGTTGGATGGGTACAGTGTGTGTGAGAGTGTGGGGAGTTGGATGGGGTACAGTGTGTTTGAGAGGGTGGGGAGTTGGATGGGGTACCGTGTGTGTGAGGGTGGGGAGTTGGATGGGTTACAGTGTGTGTGAGGGTGGGGAGTTGGATGGGGTACAGTGTGTGTGAGGGTGGGGAGTTGGATGGGGTACAGTGTGTGTGAGAGGGTGGGGAGTTGGATGGGGTACAGTGAGTGTGAGGCTGGGGAGTTGGATGGGGTACAGTGTGTGTGAGGGTGGGGAGTTGGATGGGGTACAATGTGTGTGAGGGTGGGGAGTTGGATGGGGTACAGTGTGTGTGAGGGTGGGGAGTTGGATGGGGTACAGTGTGTGAGGGTGGGGAGTTGGATGGGGTACAGTGTGTGTGTGAGGGTGGGGAGTCGGATGGGGTACAGTGTGTGTGAGGGTGGGGAGTTGGATGGGGTACAGTGTGTGTGAGGGTGGGGATTTGGATGGGGTACAGTGTGTGTGAGGGTGGGGAGTTGGATGGGGTACAGCGTGTGTGAGGGTGCGGAGTTGGATGGGGTACAGTGTGTGCGAGGGTGGGGAGTTGGATGGGGTACAGTGTGTGTGAGGGTCGGGAGTTGGATGGGGTACAGTGTGTGTGAGAGGGTGGGGAGTTGGATGGGGTACAGTGTGTGTGAGGGTGGGGAGTTGGATGGGGTACAGTGTGTGTGAGGGTGGGGAGTTGGATGGTGTACAGTGGTGTGAGGGTGGGGAGTTGGATGGGGTACAGTGTGTGTGAGGGTGGGGAGTTGGATGGGGTACAGTGTGTGTGAGGGTGGGGAGTTGGATGGGGTACAGTGTGTGTGAGGGTGGGGAGTTGGATGGGGTACAGTGTGTGTGAAGGTGTGGAGTTGGATGGGGTACAGTGTGTGTGAGGGTGGGGAGTTGGATGGGGTACAGTGTGTGTGAGGGTGGGGAGTTGGATGGGGTACAGTGTGTGAGAGGGTGGGGAGTTGGATGGGGCACAGTGTGTGTGAGGGTGGGGAGTTGGATGGGGTACAGTGTGTGTGAGGGTGGGGAGTTGGATGGGGTACAGTGTGTGTGAGGGTGGGGAGTTGGATGGGGTACAGTGTGTGTGAGGGTGGGGAGTTGGATGGGGTACAGTGTGTGTGAGAGGGTGGGGAGTTGGATGGGGTACAGTGTGTGTGAGGGTGGGGAGTTGGATGGGGTACAGTGTGTGTGAGGGTGGGGAGTTGGATGGGGTACAGTGTGTGTGAGGGTGGGGAGTTGGATGGGGTACAGTGTGTGTGAGGGTGGGGAGTTGGATGGGGTACAGTGTGTGTGAGGGTGGGGAGTTGGATGGGGTACAGTGTGTGTGAGGGTGGGGAGTTGCATGGGGTACAGTGTGTGTGAGGGTGGGGAGTTGGATGGGGTACAGTGTGTGTGAGGGTGCGGACTTGGATGGGGTACAGTGTGTGTGTGAGGGTGGGGAGTTGGATGGGGTCCAGTGTGTGTGAGTGTGGGGAGTTGGATTGGGTACAGTGTGTGTGGGGGTGGGGAGTTGGATTGGGTACAGTGTGTGTGAGGGTGGGGAGTTGGATGGGGTACAGTGTGTGTGTGAGGGTGGGGAGTTGGATGGGGTACAGTGTGTGTGAGGGTGGGGAGTTGGATGAGGTACAGTGTGTGTGTGAGGGTGGGGAGTTGGATGGGGTACAGTGTGTGTGAGCGTGGGGAGTTGGATGGGGTACAGTGTGTGTGAGGGTGGGGAGTTGGATGGGGTACAGTGTGTGTGAGGGTGGGGAGTTGGATGGGGTACAGTGTGTGTGAGGGTGGGGAGTTGGATGAGGTACAGTGTGTGTGTGAGGGTGGGGAGCTGGATGGGGTACAGTGTGTGTGAGGGTGGGGAGTTGGATGGGGTACAGTGTGTGTGAGGGTGGGGAGTTGGATGGGGTACAGTGTGTGTGTGAGGGTGGGGAGTTGGATGGGGTACAGTGTGTGTGAGGGTGTGGAGTTGGATGGGGTACAGTGTGTGTGAGGGTGTGGAGTTGGATGGGGTACAGTGTGTGTGTGAGTGTGGGGTGTTGGATGGGGTACAGTGTGTGTGAGTGTGGGGAGTTGGATGGGGTACAGTGTGTGTGAGGGTGGGGAGTTGGATGGGGTACAGTGTGTGTGAGTGTGGGGTGTTGGATGGGGTACAGTGTGTGTGAGTGTGGGGAGTTGGATGGGGTACAGTGTGTGTGAGTTTGGGGAGTTGGATGGGGTACAGTGTGTGTGAGGGTGGGGAGTTGGATGGGGTACAGTGTGTGTGTGAGTGTGGGGTGTTGGATGGGGTACAGTGTGTGTGAGTGTGGGGAGTTGGATGGGGTACTGTGTGTGTGAGGGTGGGGAGTTGGATGGGGTACATTGTGTGTGAGAGGGTGGGGAGTTGGATGGGGTACATTGTGTGTGAGAGGGTGGGGAGTTGGATGGGGTACATTGTGTGTGAGGGTGGGGAGTTGGATGGGGTACATTGTGTGTGAGAGGGTGGGGAGTTGGATGGGGTACAGTGTGTGTGAGGGTGGGGAGTTGGATGGGGTACAGTGTGTGTGTGAGTGTGGGGTGTTGGATGGGGTACAGTGTGTGTGAGTGTGGGGAGTTGGATGGGGTACAGTGTGTGTGTGAGTGTGGGGTGTTGGATGGGGTACAGTGTGTGTGAGTGTGGGGAGTTGGATGGGGTACTGTGTGTGTGAGGGTGGGGAGTTGGATGGGGTACATTGTGTGTGAGAGGGTGGGGAGTTGGATGGGGTACATTGTGTGTGAGAGGGTGGGGAGTTGGATGGGGTACATTGTGTGTGAGGGTGGGGAGTTGGATGGGGTACATTGTGTGTGAGAGGGTGGGGAGTTGGATGGGGTACAGTGTGTGTGAGGGTGGGGAGTTGGATGGGGTACATTGTGTGTGAGGGTGGGGAGTTGGATGGGGTACAGTGTGTGTGAATTGGGTTTATGTTGATTAGTGAGCGGTGCTGAACGTGGGACGGTGACTGTCGAGGTCATTCTTTCGTCTGGTTGTTCTGTTGAAAATCCAAAAGTCTCTTTTTTTAAGTATCTTTGAATTATGAAATCGAAAATTGCTTAAAATGAAGCAGAATGCACCATGCCTGTTTGCACATGTCTGGATTGTGATGTTCTGTGGGCTGTGCCAGCTGGGTTGAAGTGGTTTGTCAGCCTCTGCCCATTTCCTAGTTGGCCGTATAGGCACGAGAGTTTATAACCTCACCGTGGCCAACACATCAGGCCGTGGAAATGGTTCCTGTCTCCTCTCTTGCTTCATTGCCCACAGATCACAGCGATCTCGCTCTTGCTTTCTGTGTAACGGAACTTCCATCAAGGTACCATGTCAAGGTCCAGATGTGATAATTATCTGTTGGAGCACTCCACAGCTTCAGGGGTTTAGAGCGAGCCAATTTATACTTTAGTTGGAAATGTATGCAGGAGTCTGGTGATTTTGCCTTTAATCATTGTATCACCAGGGGCAAAGCTGCTCCATTCTCGGGAGCTGATCCCCTTTCCCTGCTTATCCAATGACTTTGAAGGTGAAGGGAAGGATTGATATAACCGTGATAACATATCATCGAGGAAACTTCAATTTAAATTGTTGGAAAATTAGACACAATGTTTGTCTGACTATCTGATTTGCAGCCAATCAGAAAATTCCCCTAGACTGAGACGATAACACACTCTTACTACCACAGCTTTTATATATAGATCTATATATATATACATGTGTGTGAGTGGGTGTGAGTGTGTATGTGTTTGTGTGTGAGAGTGTGTGTGTGTGTGTGTGACTGTGTGTGAGTGTTTGTGTGAGTGTGAGAGTGTGAGTGTGTGTTTGTGTGAGAGTGTGTGAGAGAGTGTGTGTGTGTGTTAGTGTGTGAGTGTGTGTTAGTGTGTGTGTGTGTGAGAGAGTGTGTGTGTGAGTGGGTGTGTGTGTTAGTGTGTGTGTGTTAGTGTGTGTGTGTTTGTGTGTGAGTGTGTGTGAGAGAGTGTGTGTGTGAGTGTGTGTGTGTTAGTGTGTGTGTGTGTTTGTGTGAGTGTGTGCGTGCGAGGGTGCCGGTGTGTGTGTTTGCATGTGAATTTGTGTGTGAGAGTGTGTTTTTGTGTGTGTGTGTGTTTTTGTGTGTTAGTGTGTGTGTGAGAGTGTGAGTGTGTGTGTATTGGCGTGTGAGTGTGTGTGTGAGTGTGTGTGTGTGTATGTGATTGTGAGTGTGTGAGTGTGTATGTTGGTGTGTGAGTGTGTTTAGTGTGTGAGTGTGTGTGTTTGATGAGTGTGTGTGTGAGAGGGTGTGTGTGTGTGTGGGAGAGAGTGAGTGTGTGTGTGTTGGTGTATGTGTGTGTGTGTGTGTGTGTCTGTTTGTGTGTAAGTGTGAGTGTGTGTGTGTGTGTGAGTGTGTGTGTATGAGTGTGTGTGTGAGTGAGTGTGTGTATATAGATATAGATATTAGCATTGGTGAAAAATCATTAAAAAATATTTATTCCAGTGGGATTCTGTTCATTGGGAGTGAATGGGAAGGGATTGGTCCATTGAGATTCTACACAATGGAAGTGAATGGGAATGGATTTGGTCTATTGGGATTCTATATAATGGGAGTGAATGGGAAGGGGTTTGGTCCATTGGGATTCTGTAGAATAGGAGTGAATGGGAAGGGGTTTGGTCCATTGGGATTCTGTACAATGGGAGTGAATGGGAATGGATTTGGTCTATTGGGATTCTATACAATGGGAGTGAATGGGAAGGGGTTTGGCCCATTGGGATTTTATACAATGGGGAATGAGTAGGAAGGGGTTTGGTCCATTGGGATTCTATACAATGGGAGTGAATGGGAAGGGGTTTGGTCCATTGGGATTCTATACAATGGGAGTGAATGGGAAGGGGTTTGGTCCATTGGGATTCTATACAATGGGAGTGAATTGGAAGGGGTTTGGTCCATTGGGATTTTATACAATGGGGAATGAGTAGGAAGGGGTTTGGTCCATTGGGATTTTATACAATGGGGAATGAGTAGGAAGGGGTTTGGTCCATTGGGATTCTATACAATGGGAGTGAATGGGAAGGGGTTTGGTCCATTGGGATTCTATACAATGGGAGTGAATGGGAAGGGGTTTGGTCCATTGGGATTCTATACAATGGGGAATGAGTAGGAAGGGGTTTGGTCCATTGGGATTCTATACAATGGGAGTGAATGAGAAGGGGTTTGGTCCATTGGGATTCTATACAATGGGAGTGAATGGGAAGGGGTTTGGTCCATTGGGATTCTATACAATGGGAGTGAATGAGAAGGGGTTTGGTCCATTGGGGTTCTATACAATGGGAAATGAGTGGGAAGGGATTTGGTCCATTGGGATTCTATACAATGGGAGTGAATGGGAAGGGGTTTGGTCCATTGGGATTCTATACAATGGGAGTGAATGAGAAGGGGTTTGGTCCATTGGGGTTCTATACAATGGGAAATGAGTGGGAAGGGGTTTGGTCCATTGGGATTCTATACAATGGGAGTGAATGAGAAGGGGTTTGGTCCATTGGGATTCTGTACAATGGGAAATGAGTGGGAAGGGATTTGGTCCATTGGGATTCTGTACAATGGGAAATGAGTAGGAAGGGGTTTGGTCCATTGGACTGTTAAGTACAGGGACAGTTAAGTTATAAGGACAGAGTGATCTCCTGGAAGAATTTCGATCGCCTAGATGGGTCGGAGAGGAATTTCCCAGATTTTTTCTCCCAAATTGGCCATTGGGTCTTTATCTGGTTTTTCGCCTCTCCCGGGAGATCACATGGGTTCGGGTGGATGCAGAGTGATAGAAGATTTGAGGTTAGGATCAGATCAGCCATGATCTTATTGAATGGTGGAGCAGGCTCGAGGGGCCGATTGGCCTACTCCTGCTCCTATTTCTTATGTTCTTATAAGCGTGTGTTTACCCGATGGTTGGTATGAGAACAAAGAAAGATGTTCCTGTGACACCAGTGATATTATTCTGTTTCCAATAACTGTTTCCTGCAAATACTTTAAAATTGATTGAGCTTTAAGATTTGATTGCCTTCCATAAATTTCACATTTCAAAATTTGTAAAAAAACTTACTGCCCTGAAGAACCAGCTCACACAGAGATTACAGAAGCTACCGAGGCTACACCCAGTAACTAGGTCCTGAGGAAACTCCACAACATCACAAAACCAAGTACATCTGAATACGGTTTACCCTTAGAACCTTCCTTTCATTGAGGAACACTTGGTGATTTACTAGAATGGTTCCAGGGATGAGGAATTACAGTTACATGGATAGACTAGAGAAGCTGGGGTTGTTCTCCTTGGAGCAGAGGGGCTAAGAGGAGATTTGTTGAAGTGTTTAAAATCATGAAGGATTTAGATAGAGTAAATAAAGAGAAACTGTTTCCAATGGCTGAAGGGTCATTAACCAGAGGGCACAGATTTAAGGTGATTGGCAAAAGAACCAGAGGCGAAATGAGGAAAAACTTTTTTACGCAGCGAGTGGTGAGGATTTGGAATGCGCTGCCTGATAGGGCGGTGGTACAGATTCAATAGTAACCTTCAAAGGGGGAATTGGATAAATACTTGAAGGAGAAAAAATTGCAGGTATATGGGGAAAGAGCGGGGGAGTGGGACTAACTGGGTTGCTCTTTGAAAGAGCCAGCACAGACTCGATGGGCCGAATGGCCTCCTTCTGTGCTGTACTATTCTATGATTCTATAATGGGTCAAGGCCCACTGTGCAAGAATGCACCAAAGTTGAAAAGAGCAGGAGAGAAGATGAGCTAAGTCAGGAAATAATGGTTAGGTGATGCGAAGCTTGTAGATTGTCGAAGGAAGGAAGACTGAGGGAGGTGAGGCATCCGTCCCATGGTCGTGGCATCTTTGAGTCAGTGATAGTGCAAAGTGCCCTGCTTTCAACACAATGTGGAGGCAGGAAGAGATTGGGCAACACGTCAATTCATCACCTACTTTCCCAAATGGAAACGGTTCAGTTACTAAAAGCGGTCCATGCTTCCAGCCCACGGCTAGTGAAGGAGGTGACCTGTGTGGCACTGGCCAATGTCCCTTCAGATGCAGGGTGACACTTAGAAATCTATCAGCGTGCAGTGAGCACCTGACCTCACATGAGCAGTGTCGGACTCCGTCTTGTGTGCAAAACTTTAATGTACTTGTCCAAAGCCCACCAAATTGGCAGTTTACTAATGTAGGAACAATAACGACTGCTACAGGTCAGATAGTCAGCAGTAGAACCTTTTGTCTTTGGTCAAGTTATCTTCCCTATTTCCCCGCTCCTCGCCCCAAGATGCTGGGGTAATTTTTGACTTTAATGCCTGGACATTAAGCATTGCCTGGGCAGGGGAAGGAAGGAAGATCTGGCTGAGAGGACCGCACACGGTAACTCAACCCGCTGGATTTTCCTTCTCATGCATGTCTGATCCCACCAATGCAGATTTCCTTCCAATGCGTGTTAATGATACAAACAATCCTGCGGACTATAACTAAGGTAGGGTCTCTTGGGGGCTGACTGGCCTCTGTTACCTTCCTCACATGGTTATTAACCCTATCTCTGTAACCTCCTCCAGTCCCACAACCCTCCGAGGTCTCCGTGCTCCTCCTCCTCCTTTACCATATCCTCGATTTTCATCGCTCCACCATTGACAGTTGTGCCTTCAGCTGCCTAGACCCTACGTTCTGGAATTCCCGCCATAAACCTCGCCACCTTTCCAGCTCACTCTCCACCTTTAAGACGCTCCTTAAAACCGACCTCTTTGACCAAGCTCTTGGTCATCTGTCCTAATATCTCCTTATGTGGCTCGGTGTCAAATTTTGTTTGAGAATCGCTCCTGTGAAGCGCCTCGGGACGTTTTACTATGTTAAAGGCGCCATATAAATGAAATTTGTTCTTGTTGTGTGCGCCAGGATGGTGAGTGTTGACAGGCTGTGCGGCCATGTATGGAATCGCAATCCCGCCCTCCTCCAACGTTGCACACATGCACTTTCCAGCGGGGTTCACTGACCAGTGATCGGATCAGGTGTCCGAGCTGATCTTTCTCCACCAGGAGACGGAGGATTGAGCGGGGACGACTGCGTCCTACACCAGACACCGACTTTAGTGACTCAGGCCACGGGAGGAAACTGTCACGATTGGGCTTAGAAAGAAAGAAAGACTTGCATTTATATAGTGCCTTTCATGACCATCGAACATCCCAAAGCCAATGAGGTACTTTTTGAAGTGTAGTCACTGTTGCAATGTAGGAAACGTGGCAGCCAATTAGCGCACAGCAAGCTCCCACAAACAGCAATGTGATAATAATCAGATAATCTGTTTTAGTGATATTGGTTGTGGAATAAATATTGGCCCCAGGACACCGGGGAGAACTCCCCTGCTCTTCTTACAAATAGTGCCGTGGAACCTTTTACGTCCACCTGTCGGGACCTCGGTTTAACATCTCCTCCGAAAGACTTATTGCATTAATTATTCTATTCCTACTAATTTTCCTGTTCTTGTGCGCAGTTCTGGAGAGATTCATTCTCTGACTGTCTGAAGACAATTCAAGATCGATGACATTTCAAACGTCTGTAGCTGAAAGGCTCTAAAAGTCCTTTATTACAAAACGGCTGGTGATTTGAATTATATGAAGCCGTTCTGTGCAGACCTTCCTGGTATGTGATTCGCCTCCAGTATCTGTGTCGTGACAGTTGGATGCCCAAGGGCAGGAACCCATTATAAACAAGATTAACTTGGATATATAGTCACAAATGTCTTAAATAAATAAACAGCCCTCTTGTATTTTTTAATAATTCAATTCTATCAGCTTCCATTATATAATGTGAATGCCCTTGCCCCTGTATAATGAGACTGAAATGAATATATAAATATTACTAGGAGAGTGAAGGGAACCATCTCTGGGACTTGGGTTCAATTCCAGCAAAGCCTGATGAGTTGAAACTCCCCTCTTTCTGCGGGCTGTATCGGACCTCCGTCAAACATGTCTAGACAGTCTCAGCGCCGCTCCTACTGGGAATGGAAGCTTCAGAAAACTGCTCTCAAATTAGTAGCATCGCTCAGAACACAGGGCAAAACTGGAAAAAGTATCAATGGCGATCTCTTCTGAGATTAGAACTCAGCCACATTGTTAGACAGTGTAGAGGGAGCTTTACTCTGTATTTAACCCGTGCTGTACCTGCCCTGGGAGTGTTTGATGGGACAGTGTAGAGGGAGCTTTACTCTGTATCTAACCCGTGCTGTACCTGCCCTGGGAGTGTTTGATGGGACAGTGTAGAGGGAGCTTTACTCTGTATCTAACCCGTGCTGTACCTGCCCTGGGAGTGTTTGATGGGACAGTGTAGAGGGAGCTTTACTCTGTATCTAACCTGTGCTGTGGCTGCCCTGGGAGCGTTTGATGGGACAGTGTAGAGGGAGCTTTACTCTGTATCTAACCTGTGTTGTACCTGTCCTGGGAGTGTTTGATGGGACAGTGTAGAAGGAGCTTTACTATGTATCTAACCCGTGCTGTACCTGCCCTGGGAGTGTTTGATGGGGACAGTGTAGAAAGAGCTTTACTCTGTATCTAACCCGTGCTGTACCCGCCCTGGGAGTGTTTGATGGGACACTGTAGAGGGAGCTTTGCTCTGTATCTAACCCGTGCTGTACCTACCCTCGGAGTGTTTGATGGGACAGTGTAGAAGGAGCTTTATCTGTATCTAACCCGTGCTGTCCCTGTCCTGGGACTGTTTGATGGGACAGTGTAGAGGGAGTTTTACTCTGTATCTAACCCGTGCTGTACCTGCCCTGGGAGTGTTTGAGGGGACAGTGTAGAGGGAGCTTTACTCTGTATCTAACCCGTGCTGTACCTGCCCTGGGAGTGTTTGAGGGGACAGTGTATAGGGAGCTTTACTCTGTATCTAACCCGTGCTGTACCTGCCCTGGGAGTGTTTGATGGGACAGTGTAGAGGGAGCTTTACTATGTATCTAACCCGTGCTGTACCTGCCCTGGGTGTGTTTGAGGGGACAGTGTAGAGGGAGCTTTACTCTGTATCTAACCCGTGCTGTACCTGTAAAGTCCGCGCCTCAATAATACACGGACTTCGGGAGAACAGTTTAACAGGTACTTTACTGAACAAGAGGCAGCTTGAAACTGAAACTACAGAAGCCTGCTAGGGCCTTTTATACAGGGGTGGTCACTGCCGGTACTGCAGTCTAAGACCAGTTATTACCTTAAAGGTACATACACAACAATTCCTCCCCTTTTAGATAAACAGTACATAACATTCATTTAACAACTAAATAATAACTAATTACAATTACAATTTTCTCAGTAATATATACATCAACTGAAATAGTCATTTATAAGTTCAGTCTTTGAGGAGGCTTCCTGATCCGGACTGGATAGCGCCTTTCTCGAGTATCCTGTTCTGGCGGTGGAGTCAATTCTGGCTCATTGCCACTGGTTGGTTCGTCAGCTTCCAATACCTCTGCTTCTAAGGTAGATGCAATCTGTACTTCGGGCTCATTACCAGGTGCACATGCTTGTGGTACAGGTTTGGCTTGTTCCTGTGACTCTAGAATCTGGTCAGCATTGCATCTCACGATGCTCTCTCCAACGTCCACTGTGTACATTAGTGGTCCCTGCTGTGTGCATATCATGTCTGGCTGCCATTTTTCTGTTCGGTAGTCGCGGGCCAAGACTGGTTGCCCTATCTTGAAGCTCCTGGTTGGCTTCTCATTTATGTGCTGGAACTGCTTATCCTCAACATCTCGTCTTATGTTTGGTTTGAGCAAATCCAAGCGACATCTTAGTCTCCGGTTGAAAAACAGTACAGCTGGAGTTTGGTTGGTTACTGCATGTGTCGCATTCCGGTAAGCAAACAGGATGTTATCCACCTTGTGTTGCAGTGGTATGTCGTCATTATACATTGCCTTTATGGCCTTTTTAAAGGTCTGAATAAACCTCTCAGCCAATCCATTTGTGGCTGGATGATATGGGGCAGATGTGTAATGTTTCACCCCATTATTCTTCAGGAACCTCCGGAAATCCTCAGACACAAACTGTGGGCCATTGTCGGAACAGATCTGTTGTGGCAACCCATTCCTGGCGAAGATGGTCCTTAGGACTGCAATAGTTTTCTCCGTGGTGGTGGAGGACATTTTAATGACCTCTGGCCATTTCGAATGGGCGTCCACAGCGATTAGAAACATTGAGTCCATAAATGGACCAGCAAAATCAATGTGTACCCATTGCCATGGAGATGAGGGCCACTCCCATGGATGTAGCGGGCCTGTGGTGGAGCGTTTTGGACCTTCTGGCATCCTGTGCATCTCTTGGTCATATCCTCGATTTCTTTATTGATTCCTGGCCACCACACAAATGCCCTGGCTAGGCTTTTCATTTTTACCCCTCCCAGATGACCCTCGTGAAGCTCATTGAGTATTCTATCTCTCAACTTGGGTGGGAGGCCCGAGACCAGTTCGGGGGCGGCAGCAGAGAGGTGAGCCCGGTATAAAAACCGGCGCGAAGACCGAGGCCCGAGACCAGTTCGGGGGCGGCAGCAGAGAGGTGAGCCCGGTATAAAAACCGGCGCGAAGACCGAGGCCCGAGACCAGTTCGGGGGCGGCAGCAGAGAGGTGAGCCCGGTATAAAAACCAGCGCGAAGACCGAGGCCCGAGACCAGTTCGGGGGCGGCAGCAGAGAGGTGAGCCCGGTATAAAAACCGGTGCGAAGACCGAGGCCCGAGACAAGTTCGGGGGCGGCAGCAGAGAGGTGAGCCCGGTATAAAAACCGGCGCGAAGACCGAGGCCCGAGACCAGTTCGGGGGCGGCAGCAGAGAGGTGAGCCCGGTATAAAAACCGGCGCGAAGACCGAGGCCCGACCAGTTCGGGGGCGGCAGCAGAGAGGTGAGCCTTACCAACTCAGCAGCGGGGAGAGAGGTAAAAAGTAATCAGTGTGTGACATCACCAGGGAGCAGGTAAGTGATTGGTTGGTGAGTATTTCTCTTTTTTAAACTTTAACTCTGTAGTTTATAGTTACTAGGGTCTTTTCTGGTGTAGCAGGGATTGTGGTAGACTATACAAGCGCCTTAGAGATATCTTAAATTGGTGATAGTAAATTAATTTAAATTAATTAAAGGGTAAGTCATGCGAGGAGAGCCCAGCCCCGTGATGTGCTCCTCTTGCTCCATGTGGGAATTCAGGGACACTGCCCCTGATGACCACGTGTGCAGGAAATGCATCCATCTGCAGCTACTAGCAGACCGCATTGAGGCGCTGGAGCTGCGGGTGGATGGGTTGTTGAGCATTCACGATGCTGAGAGGGTCGTGGATAACACGCTTAGTGAGTTGGTCACACTGCAGGGAAGGGCTGCACAGGAAGAAAGGAAATGGGTGACCACCAGGCGGAGCAATAGAAGAAGGCAGGTAGTGCAGGAGACCCCTGTGACCATTCCCCTCTCAAACAGATATACCGATTTGGATACTGTTGAGGGGGATGAATCACCAGGGGAAGGCAGCAGCAGCCAACTTCCTGGCACTGGGGGTGCTCCTGCTGCCCAGGAAGGGAGGAAAAAGAGTGGGAGAGCAATAGTGGTAGGGGATTCTATAGTAAGGGGAACAGATAGGCGTTTCTGTGGCCGTAGACGTGAATCCAGGATGGTTTGTTGCCTCCCTGGTGCCAGGGTCAAGGATGTCACTGAGCAGCTGCAGGGTATTCTGGAGGGGGAGGGTGAACAGCCAGAGGTCGTGGTCCACATTGGTACCAACGACATAGGTAAAAAGAGGGATGAGGTCCTGCAGACCTCAAAGGTTGTAATCTCTGGATTACTCCCGGTGCCACGTGCTAGTGAGTATAGGAATAGGAGGATAGAACAGATGACTACGTGGCTAAAGGGATGGTGCAGGGGGGAGGGCTTTAGTTTCCTGGATCACTGGATCTGCTTCTGGGAAAGGTGGGACTTGTACAAGTCGGACGGTTTACACCTGAACCAGAGGGGAACCAATATCCTTGCGGGGAGGTTTGCTAGCACTGCTGGGGGGGGTTTAAACTAACTTGGCAGGGGGATGGGATACAGAGTGGAGCTATAGTAGGGGGTGATTTACAGCCAAATACGGAGGAAAAAACAAGTCAGCAGGGAAGGCAGAGCAAATATGTGAAGGCAAAAGGGAATATGGCAGGGCTGGAAGGCATTTATTTTAATGCAAGGAGTCTTGCAAATAAGGTGGATGAACTGAAGTTGTTGTTGAACACATGGGAGTACGATATTGTTGCTATCACGGAGACATGGTTGAGGGAGGGTCAGGACTGGCAGCTCAATATTCCGGGGTATAGAATCTTCAGGCGAGACAGAGGAGGGTGTAAAAGCGGAGGGGGTGTTGCAATATTAATTAAGGAGTCAATTACTGCTGTAAGGAGGGATGATATATTAGCGGGTTCCTCTAATGAGGCCATATGGGTAGAACTTAAAAACAAAAAGGGGGCAAGCACTTTGCTGGGAGTGTACTATAGGCCCCCAAACAGTCAGGGGGAGATAGAGGAACAGATATGTAGGCAAATCTCAGAGAAGTGTGAAAATAATAGGGTAATAATAGTGGGGGATTTTAACTTCCCCAATATAAATTGGGATAGTCAGAGTGTGAAAGGCTTAGAGGGTGCAGAATTCTTAAAGTGCATCCAGGAGAGCTTTTTGAGCCAGCGTGTAGGAAGTCCTACAAGAGAGGGGGCGGTACTGGACCTAATTCTGGGGAATGTAGCCGGGCAAGTGGTGGAAGTGTCAGTAGGAGAGCATTTTGGCGACAGTGACCATAATTCGGTGAGATTTAAGGTGGTCATGGAAAAAGACAAAGACGGCCCGGAAATAAGGGTTCTAAATTGGGGGAAGGCCGATTTTAATATGATAAGGCAGGATCTGGCCAAAGTGGACTGGGAGCAGCTACTTATAGGAAAACCCACATCAAAACAGTGGGAGACTTTCAGAAGGGAAATAGAGAGAGTACAACGCCAACATGTTCCTGTAAAGGTCAAGGGTGGGACCAACAAGCAAAGGGAACCTTGGATGACAAGGGACATACAAAAATGCATTAGGAAAAAAAGGGGGGCTTTTGGCAGTTACAAAAGACTAAAGACGGAGGAAGCCCTAGAGGAGTATAAAAAGTGCAGGGGCATACTTAAAAAGGAAATTAGGAGGGCGAGGAGGGGCCATGAAATAACACTGGCGAGCAAAATAAAGGAAAATCCTAAGATGTTTTATAAGTATATTAAGGGCAAGAGGATAACCAGGGAAAGGGTAGGGCCCATTAGGGACCAAAGTGGCAATCTGTGTGTAGAGCCAGATGAAGTAGGTGGGGTTTTAAATGAATTTTTTGCATCTGTGTTCACTATGGAGAAAGACGATGTAGACATAGAAGTCGGGCAAGGGGACTTTGACATACTTGAACATATTAGCATCGAGAGGGAGGAGGTACTAGCGGTTTTAGCAAGCCAAAAAGTGGATAAATCCCCAGGCCTGGACGAGATGTATCCCAGGCTGTTGTGTGAGGCAAAGGAGGAGATTGCAGGGGCTCTGACACAAATTTTCAGAACCTCTCTGGCCACAGGGGATGTACCAGAGGACTGGAGAACAGCTAACGTAGTACCATTATTCAAGAAGGGTAGCAGGGATAAACCAGGGAATTACAGGCCAGTGAGCCTAACATCTGTGGTCGGGAAATTATTGGAAAAAATTCTGAGGGACAAAATTAGTCTCCACTTGGAGAGGCAAGGATTAATCGGGGATAGTCAGCATGGCTTTGTCAAGGGTAAATCATGTCTGACCAATCTGATTGAATTTTTCGAGGGGGTGACTAGGTGTGTGGATGAGGGAAATGCTGTGGATGTGGTTTACATGGACTTCAGTAAAGCTTTTGACAAAGTCCCGCATAGGAGACTGGTCAAGAAGGTAAGAGCCCATGGGATCCAGGGGGCCTTGGCGCGTTGGATCCTAAACTGGCTGAGTGGCAGGAGGCAGAGGGTGATGGTCGAAGGTTGCTTTTGTGACTGGAAGCCTGTGTCCAGTGGGTTACCTCAGGGATCGGTGCTGGGTCCCTTGCTGTTTGTGATCTACATTAATGATTTGGATGAGAATGTAAAAGGTATGATCAGTAAGTTCGCGGATGACACGAAAATTGGTGGGGTGGTAAATTGCGAGGAGGAAAGCCTCAGGCTACAGGACGATATAAACGGGTTGGTCAGATGGGCGGAAAAGTGGCAAATGGAATTTAACCCTGAAAAGTGCGAGGTGATGCATTTTGGACGGACAAATAAGGCAAGGGAATACACAATGAGTGGTAGGACCCTAGGAAGTACAGAGGGTCAGAGGGACCTTGGTGTACATGTACATAGATCCCTGAAGGCAGGGGAACAGGTAGATAAGGTGGTTAAAAAGGCATATGGGATACTTGCCTTCATTAGCAGCGGCATAGAATATAAGAGCAGGGAGGTTATGATGGAGCTGTACAAAACGCTGGTGAGGCCACAGCTGGAGTACTGTGTGCAGTTCTGGTCGCCTCACTATAGGAAGGATGTGATTGCTTTGGAAAGGGTGCAGAGAAGATTCACCAGGATGTTACCTGGGATGGAGCGCCTCAGCTATGAAGAAAGACTAAACAGGCTGGGGTTGTTTTCCTTGGAGCAAAGGAGGCTGAGGGGGGACCTGATTGAGGTGTACAAAATGATGAGGGGCATAGATAGGGTAGATAAAGAGGAACTTTTCCCCTTAGTAGGGGGGTCAATAACAAGGGGGCATAGATTCAGGGTAAGGGGCAGGAGATTTAGAGGGGATTTGAGGAGGAACTTTTTCACCCAGAGGGTGGTTGGAAGCTGGAACTCACTGCCTGAAAGGGTGGTAGAGGCAGGAACCCTCACAGCATTCAAGAAGCATTTGGATGGGCACTTGAAAAGCCATTGCATACAAGGCTATGGGCCAAATGCTGAAAAATGGGATTAGACTGGACAGGGATTGATGGACGGCGCAGACACGATGGGCCGAAGGGCCTCTTTCTGCGCTGTAAAACTCTATGACTCTAACTCTATGACTCTATGAATTACAACTCGGGATCCACACATCAAGGTTCCCCGGCACACTGACAGCTGTTCTCTCCTTGGCGAGAATGCTGGCAACAGTGAGTCGCCATATGCTGACCATCCCTTCACCGTCAAATCATAGACCCGAGAGAGTGTCGGGTCATTTCGGGTTTCCTTCTCAATACTTGCGTTTGTAACAGGCAAACATTCGACTATGGTCGCATGGAATATCTCCACCGGGTCCACTGCAGGTGCTTCTTCCGCCGTAGGCAACGGTAGGCGCGACAGCCCATCAGCGTTTCCATGTTGTTTCGTACCTTTGTACTCTATGTCATACTGATATGCCCCTAGAAAAAGTGACCATCTTTGCAGCCGTTGCGCCGTCATCACCGGAACGCCCTTCTTTGGGTTAAAAATTGAGACCAGGGGTTGATGATCAGTCAGTAGGGTGAATTTCTGCCTGTGCAGATAGTGATTGAACTTCTTCACCCCCCACACCAGGCTGAGGGCCTCCCTGTCAATCTGGCCGTAGTTACGCTCGGCTGAGGTTAGCGAGCGCGATGCAAAGGCTATTGGCCTCTCTGAACCGTCACGGAATTTATGTGACAGCACCGCTCCAATGCCGTAGGGTGACGCACCACATGCCAACCGAATCGGTAGTGTTGGGTTGTAGTGGGCCAATACTTCTTTTGAAGTGATTTGGCATTTACATTCCTGAAAGGCACGCTTACACTCATCACTCCATTTCCATGTTACACCAGTTTGAAGGACGGCGTTCAGTGGGTGCAGAATTGTAGATAAATTCGGCAAGAACTTATGGTAGTAGTTCACCAACTTGAGGAACGACCTCAGTTGCGACACATTTTCTGGTGCTGGAGCCTTGACTACAGCCTCAATCTTGTCCGGCGACTTATGCAACCCTTCCTCATCAATCATGTGGCCACAATACGAGATTTGTCTCCTGAAGAACTCGCATTTGGGACGGTTGGCTCGTAGCCCATATTCCTGCAATCTCGTGAGCACCTGTTCCAGGTTGGCAAGGTGTTCATTGTCATTTTCGCCCGTAACCAGGATGTCGTCCAAATAACACTGGGTCCCCGGGATCCCTTGCAGGACTTGTTCCATTGCCCTCTGCCACATAGCCGGGGTCGATGCTACCCCAAATACCAGTCGATTGTACTGGTAAAGGCCTTTGTGGGTGTTTATCGTGAGGTATTTCCTAGATGCTTCTTCCACCTCCATTTGTAGATACGCTTGAGCCAGGTCAATCTTTGTAAAACGTTTCCCTCCAGATAGTGAGGCGAAAATATCTTCTATCCGCGGAAGCGGATACTGTACTGTGTGCAGGACTGAGTTCACAGTCACCTTGAAGTCCCCACAGATGCGAACCTTCCTTGGCTCCCCAGGCGTGCTGCTCAATGCTTTCTTCATTACAGGAACGATGGGTGTGGCCCACTTGCTCCAGTCCACCTTAGACAGCACCCCCGAACGCTCCAGACTCTCCAGTTCAGCTTCCACAGCTGGGCGTATCACGTATGGCACCGGTCTGGCCTTGAAAAATTTTGGGGTTGCGTTATCCTCAATCTTTATGGTTGCCTTTACTCCTTTTAGAGTCCCAAGTCCTTGTTGGAACACCCCTTCCGCGTCAGATAGAATTTGTGACAGACGTCCAGGTGCGACGTCATCATCTTTTTTGTCAGTCACAGTTAGTGCCAGAATGGAATGCCAATCCAATTGTAGTCTTCGGATCCATTCACGTCCCAATAATGGTGGTCCTCCATCTCGTAGTATATACATGTATAGTTTCTGTGTTTCCTTTCCGTTATATTCAACTGGCACCCTTATTTTTCCTCTGGGGTAGACCTTTTGCCCCGTGTATGTCTTCAATACAATGGACGTGTCCTTTAAGGGTATGTGTGAGAATAGCCGCTCATAGTCTCGTCGATTCATGACAGTTAGGGCTGATCCTGTGTCCAATTCCATCTTCACTGGGGACCCTGCTATCATGAGGGTGACCCAAATGGTTCGGTGATCTTCTTTTGCGATCACGTTGTGTAACTTTAAACAATTTAGTCGCCTGCTCCCGGAGTCCTTATCACTCTCCTGATCTTCTGAACTACTATCTGTCAGTTTCTTTACTTTCCTGTGCTGTTCCTTAGTAGTTCTTGTGGTGTTGGTCTTCTTTCCCGACCTGCAGGCTCTTGCTATATGTCCCATTTTCCCGCATTGCCTGCATATTTTGTCTTTAAACCAGCAGTCCTTCTGCTCAAGGGTTGTTCTGCCGCAGCGATAGCACTTTTCAGCTCCATACGCCATTTCGTTAGCGCTGTATTCTTGTGGTTTCTGTTGTATTTCCACAGCTCCCCGTGCTGCTGCTTCGTAGGATACTGCCACGCTGAAAGCCTGTTCTAGCGTCAGGTCCTTTTTCGAAAGTAGTCGTTTCTGGGTTCCTTCACTCTGGAGCCCGCAGACAAACTTATCCCGCAAGGTGTCTGCCAGTCCTGCTCCGAACTGGCAGTGCTTCAATAACTTGCGTAGTTCCGTAAGATAGTCAGCATTGCTCTCATCTTTGTGCTGGTTTCTTTTATGGAACTTGAATCTTTCTGCTATCAGCAGTGGTGTAGGGCTTAGATGTTCCTGTAAGATATGAACAATCTCCTCAAAACTTTTCTCCATTGGTTTAGCTGGGGTAATTAAATTCCGCAATAGGCCGTACGTACTCGCACCCATCAGATTTAATAATACCGACGCCCTCTTTCCACCAGCCACCTCATTTGCCTTGCAGTACACTTCAATTCTTTCCACATACGTGGTCCAGTCTTCTACCTCGTTGTTGAAAGCAGTGATACTGCCACTTTTCGGCATCTTGGGCGATTTAAAATGGCGCCTCCCGCGCTTTTGCTTCTTCCCCAATGGAATAAAATGGCGCCTCCCGCGCTTTTGCTTCTTCCCCAACGGGATAAAATGGCGCCTCCCGCACTTTTGCTCCTTCCCCTTACTGCCACGCTGCTCCTAGCATTCTACGGGGTAATGAAGGCGACCCGCAGCTTCGGCGCGTCTCGCTTTCCTTCCCCCCCGTTTAGTTTCTCTCCGCTGTCCTGTTCTCGAGCACCGACCGCGCCCTGTGCGCTCCACCCTCTCTCTCTTGTTTTCTTTTCCCGGCGACGCTGCGCGGCCCGATTTGTAGAGCCGCTCGATCGAGCTTGAGCCCGCCGCAGTCTGGAAGGGTCAGCGTGCTACCTGCTACCGGCACGATTCGCTGGAACCACAGTCTCTCCCGCAATTCTCCAAACACCGATAGATTCTTTGGGCGGTTGCCCTCGGTCGACGCCCGTTGCTCAGACTATGACCTTCCAGGACCTTCCTTTCAGGTGATATCCCTGTGAGATGATGCCACACTGCAGGTGAGTTCGAACTTACTCGTCGCCACTGTAAAGTCCGCGCCTCAATAATACACGGATTTCGGGAGAACAGTTTAACAGGTACTTTACTGAACAAAAGGCAGCTTGAAACTGAAACTACAGAAGCCTGCTAGGGCCTTTTATACAGGGGTGGTCACTGCCGGTACTGCAGTCTAAGACCAGTTATTCCCTTAAAGGTACATACACAACAGTACCTACCACGGGAGTGTTTGATGGGACAGTGTAGAGGGAGCTTTGCTCTGTATCTAACCCGTGCTGTACCTGCCCTGGGAGTCTTTGATGGGACAGTGTAGAGGGAGCTTTACTCTGTATGTAACCCATGCTGTACCTGCCCTGGGACTGTTTGATGGGACAGTGTAGAGGGAGCTTTACTCTGGCCTAGAAATTCAGTATCGCCACGTTTGGGGCGCTACAGCCGAGCGTTCGCTAAATTTAGCGCCCGGCACAACTTAGCGGCACCTTCGCCGAAATTGAGTTGCATCACCCCAAGAGGTTGCTGCTGCGCTAAAGCAGGCGGTGCACGACTATCATAAGGCGCTAAGCTGGTGAGCCGAGGCGCTACCACCGAGGGCGAGCGCAGTGCGGGTGCGGCGAGTTGTCGATTGCAGGCAGACACGCTGGCACCGGTCAACTCTTAAAGGGGAAGGTTCGATTTGGTTTGCAGCCACGCCCTGCACACTGGAGCCCTGATTCTAGGCCTGGACAGACCTGCTTCGATATCGTTACGCCCACAACCATGGAGAAGGCCAGGGAGTGAGCGCAGCGCTTCAGTGTGGGTGCCCTGAAGGTTCTGGTTGGCGCAGTGGAGCGCAGGTGACCTATCCTCTTTCCTGACAGTGACAGGAGGATGCTGCCCAGCGAATATAGAAAAGCTTGGAGGGAGGTAGCACACAGAGTAACCTCCAGCAGCATGGTCCCTAGGACACCAACGCAATGCAGGAAGAAGTTCAACGACCTCACTCGGGTTGTCAGGGTGAGTACCCTTTCCGGTATCCTCTTCATCCCTGCATGTGCACCTCACTTTATGGCCAAAGGGTCCTGAAAGCCCCAATGCCAGTCATCCAACACTATGGGACGCTCATGAAAATCACATGCACATTCACCACTTGACACACTGTCAGGGCTATTCCACCATGGGAGGCAGTGCAGGCAAGATCAGGGCTTGACACTGTACTCAGAGCCCGTCCTTTCTCTTGCAGGGCAAGCTGGCCCACAATAGGAGGCAGCAGCAAGGGACCGGGGGAGGCCGTGCTGAACTTAAAGACCTCAGCGACCTGGAGCAGCGAGTGGAGCGGATCATGGCAGGCCGGCTGATTGGCCCCGTCACCACTGGAGATGCTGACCCCATTCTGGACAGCAATGGTAAGGTCATCACCTTTTTGACCTCTCTCTTTCCACTTGTGCCTCACACCAGCATCCTTTGCCACTCTCGAACCAATGCAGTGCATAGCAGCACTCACGCCTCCCTCGCTGCCGCCCTGTCCTCACTCTAAAGCAACTCTTGTGCCTCCCTGCTTTCAGATGCTGATTCACCAGGTGAGGAGGCGGGCCCTCAAGCTGGCACTGTGAGTGAATCGAAAGGCGAGGAGGAGGAAGAGGAAGCTGGACCATCAGTGCCATCCTCAGCCGAGGCAGGCCATGGCCATGATGGGGACACGTCTTCCCTGGAGGGGAGCAGGGGGGAAGGGTCTGAGGAGGGTGAAGCTCCGGGGCCCAGTGGGCTGCAGCAACGCGGTGGGGGGGGTGGTAGGGAAGCTCGGCAGCCTTCTCCCCGGAGGGTGAGTGCGGCCTCCAGTCCTGCTACAGTGAGCGCAGAGGAGGTGCGGCTCCTTGGTGAAATGGGCACCCAGGCTGAGCGCAGGCACATTGAGCTCATGGCTGCAGTGGCAAGGATGCCTGAGTCACTGGCAAGGAGTGTACAGGAATTCGGGGCATCACAGGCCAGGAGTCAGCAGGACGTCGCTGCATCACAGGCGGCTTCCAGCCAAGTGCTTAGTCGTGCCATGCAGTCACTGGCTGGTCTGATGCAGACACAGATCAGGGCCACACGAGCACTAACTGCTGCCACCCTCGCTGGATCAGCCAGGAATCACCGGGGCCCTCGCCGCATTGCAGCAGCCCAGCAGTCTGTGCTTCAGTAGATTGCTGTGCATGCTTCAGTGCTGGCCCGTGCGAGTGCCAGTGTCTCGTCCGACCAGGGAGTGCCTGTGCACTGTCAGGTTGGCAGCATTCCTGCTGCCAACACTGTCACTCCTCCACTGCAGCTGCCACCACCCGTAGGACAGACTGCTGCCGCCCAAGCAGAGTTGGAGCAGTCAGCAGCCGGGCCCTCCAGGCCCAGAGCTGGTCCAGGCCGTCCCCCAAGGGCATCTGCCGACTCACTATCTGACCCGCAGCAGCCTTCCCCCAGCCTTGCTGCAGCCACTGGGGCCCCATTGCGGAGGAGCTGCAGGGCGGGAAGGGGCCAATCTCGCAAGCAAGGCAGATCACCCTCGTAGTCCAAAAAGTAGGAGGTGTGGCAAAATGTTGTGTTTTTGTTTCTGAAGGCCGAGGATGTTGTGTTTGTTTTTCTGAAGGCCGAGGATGTTGTGTTCTTTTCTCTGAAGGCCGAGGATGTTGTGTTTTTTTCTCTGAAGGCCGAAGATGTTGTGTTTTTTTCTCTGAAGGCCGAGGATGTTGTGTTGGTTTTTTATGAAGGCCGAGGATCATGGTCATTTTTGTTTAACTGTTTTGTTCATTGTCTCCAGGTTGTGAGAGCCAGTTATGTGTCTGACTGTTTTTTGGGGGGTTTCTCTGTATTTGTTTGTCATGCGGGAAGGGCACAGAGTTTGTTAAATAAAAAATTGTCTTTATTCAGATTGTGCATATTTGCACTTTGAACTATTTGTTGCCTTGACCGCCTCAGGGTTTGCGGAGTGGCTCCATTCATGTTCTTTCAATGGCACAAGCCATTCCCTGAGAGGGGGCCTAGAACCGACTTGCAATAAGCCGCTGACGGACAGCCCTTGCACTTTGTGCCTCCCTCCCGTCTTGGCGCTCCTCCTCCTCCTCCTCCTCCTCCTCCTGGTGGTCCTCCAATGTCTGCTGGCAGTGGCTGAGTCCTGAGGATAGCCAGGTTGTGCAGCATGCAGCACACTACAATGAAATGGGAGACTCGCTCAGGCGAGTACTGTAGGGCTCCCCCGGAATGGTCCAGACAGCGGAACCATTGCTTCAGCATGCCGATTGTGTGCTCAATGATGTTCCTGGTCGCTTGATGGCTGTCATTGTATCGTTCCTCAGCAGGGGTGGTGGGCGCACGGAGCGGGGTCATCAGCCAGGTGCACAAAGGATAGCCCTTGTCCCCGAGAAGCCAGCCTCCTGGGTGAGCCGGGGCTTCGAAAATGTCTGCCACAGAAGTCTGGCGCAGGATGAAGGCGTCGTGGCTGCTGCCTGGAAAGCGGGCATTGACAGCTAGTATGAGCTGCCTGTGGTCACACACCAACTGCACGTTCAGCGAATGGTACCCCTTCCGGTTGCGGTAATCCTCGGCATTCTCTAGAGGCGCCCGCAAAGCCACATGCGTGCAGTCAATGGCGCCCTGGACCATGGGGAAGCCCGCTATTCTTGCGAATCCCATTGCACGCTCTTGCTGCTTGTCCAGGGTCATGGGTGTTAAGTCTGTGTGTTATAGTGAGAATTACTACACAGACCACAAGAGTAAATTCAACAGGTCTTTACTGGTTGGAGGTCGGACTATACTGAATACAATATTATTACACTGTGCTTATATACCGGTGTGGTCACCACCGGTATTACGTATACAGCAGCCAAAGAAAGTAGTACCTTTCTTAAGGTGGACCAGGCTTAAGTTCTCTTAAGGTGGAACAGGTTACATACACCACAATCCTCCCTTTTTAGCTTAACAGTCATATCCCCAAATAAACATAACATATATACATATATAACTTCAGGTATAACAGTTCAAAGGTTCAGTCTCTCAGGAGGCTTTCTGATTCGGCTTGGATATCGCCTTTCAGTGGTCTCTGATTCTTGTTGTTGAGGTGCCTCCTCTAGTTGGTTGCCGATGTATTGGGTGTCATCATCATCAAATACATTCTCGGCCGAGGTAGATGCTTCAGGTTCATGAACGTCTTCCACAGCTGTCTCTGTCACAACCATGGGTTCGACCCTTGCTCTCGACTCTACCAGTTGATCCGCATGACGCCTTATCACATTATGACCAATATCTACGGTGTACATCAGAGGTCCTTGTCTGGCCCGGATTGTTCCGGACTGCCATTTGTCATTTCCATAGCCCCTTGCCATCACTGGTTGTCCTACGTCAAAAGTTCGAGTGGTCTTGCTGTTAATATGCCGAAACTGTTTGTTTTCCACTTCCCTCCGCACATTTGGTTTTAACAAGTCCAACTTGGACCGCAACCTCCTGTTATAAAACATCATAGCAGGACTTTGGTTAGTCACGGCATGATCGGCGTTTCTATATGACATCAGGAACTTATCGACCTTGTGTTGCAGCGGAATCTGATCATCATTCATGGCCTTAATAGCCTTTTTGAATGTCTGGACAAATCTTTCAGCCAACCCGTTTGTCGCCGGATGATATGGGGCAGAGGTATAATGTTTAACTCCATTCTTCTTTAAGAATTGTTGGAATTCTTCCGATACAAACTGTGGTCCGTTGTCCGAACAGATCTGTTCTGGCAATCCATTCCTTGCGAATATTGTTCTTAACACCGCAATTGTCTTTTCTGAAGTAGTGGTATTCATCTTGATGACTTCTGGCCATTTGGAATGTGCGTCCACCGCGATTAGGAACATGGAGTCCATGAATGGACCAGCAAAGTCAATGTGTACGCGTTGCCATGGGGCTGAAGGCCATTCCCATGGGTGTAGCGGTGCTATCGGAGGTGCATTTTGCACTTTTTGACACCCAGCGCAGCTTTTCGTTAACTCCTCAATCTGTTGGTCAATACCCGGCCACCATACGTAAGCCCTAGCAAGACTTTTAATTTTAACTCCCCCCAGATGACCTTCATGTAGTTCTTTTAAAACTCTTTCCCTTAACTTGGGAGGAATAATCACTCTTGTCCCGTACATCAAAGTACCATGGCAGATGGACAGCTGGTCTCGCCTTGCCGAGAATGCCGGTAACAGAGGATCACCCCGTGTTGGCCATCCTTTCACTGTCACCTCGTAGACTCTGGACAGTGTCGGGTCGTTCCTGGTTTCTCTTTCAATACTTGCGTTGGTGACAGGTAAACACTCGATAATGGTCGAATGAAATAACTCAACAGGGTCAACTTCCGTCGTGTCTTCATCTTCAGGTAGTGGCAGGCGCGACAGGCCATCAGCATTGCCATGCTGTTTCGTACCTTTGAATTCTATCTGATATTGATGTGCCCCTAAGAAAAGAGACCATCTCTGGAGACGCTGTGCTTTCATCACCGAAACACCCTTCTTAGGGTTAAAAATGGACACCAACGGTTGATGGTCCGTCAGAAGTGTGAATGTTTGGCCCTGTAGGTAATGATTAAACTTCTTCACTCCCCATACAAGGCTAAGGGCCTCCCTATCGATCTGCGCATAGTTGCGCTCAGCGGAGGTCAATGATCTGGATGCAAACGCGACTGGCCTTTCCGTGCCATTTGGCAATTTATGTGAGAGTACTGCCCCAATACCATATGGAGAAGCATCACAAGCCAACCGAATAGGCAGTGTCGGGTTGAAGTGAGCCAACACTTCCTCTGAGGTGATCAATTCTTTGCTTTTGCGAAATGCCTTCTTACAGTTTTCGCCCCAGTCCCATGGTACCCCTTTCTGTAAAAGAGCATTCAACGGATGCAGCACCGTGGATAGATTTGGCAGAAATTTATGGTAGTAGTTAATTAATCCTAGAAACGACCTCAACTGAGAGACATTCTCCGGAGCGGGAGCCTTTACAACTGCCGCTATCTTGTCAGGAGACTTATGAAGCCCCTCCCGGTCAATGACATGACCACAGTACGAGATCCGCTTCTGGAAGAACTCACATTTCTGCCGATTTACCCTAAGTCCATACTCTTTCAGTCTGTTGAGCACCAGTTCCAAGTTAGCGAGATGCTGTTCATCACCATCACCTGTGATCAGAATGTCGTCCAGGTAACATTGTGTGCCTGGAATTCCCTGTAATGCCTGCTCCATGGCCCTCTGCCAAATTGCTGGAGCCGATGCCACACCAAAAACCAGCCTATTGTACCGGTACAACCCTCGATGCGTGTTGATCGTGAGGTATTGGCGTGACTCTTCTTCAACCTCCATCTGCAAGTACGCCTGCGCCAGGTCTATCTTGGTGAAGTGTTTCCCACCAGACAGTGAAGCGAAAATATCCTCAATCCGTGGAAGCGGATACTGTACCGTGTGAAGCACCGGATTAACGGTGATCTTGAAATCTCCACAGATGCGAACCTTCCCTGGATCTCCTGGCTTATTGTTCGCAGGACGTTTCATAACGGGAACAATGGGTGTAGCCCACTCACTCCAATCTACTTTAGACAGTACCCCTGAACGTTCTAGTGCTTCCAGCTCCGCTTCAACCGCAGGTCGTATTGCATAGGGTACCGGTCTGGCTTTAAAAAATTTTGGTTGTGCCTGTTCATCAATCTTGATGTTTGCCGTAATTCCTCTCAGTGTTCCCAGTCCCGGCTGGAACACCTCTTTAGCCTCATCCAATATTCTGGACAATCGTTTAGGTTTGACAGCTGTTTCCCCGGAATCTACCGTTCGTGCTTTCAAGGAGTGCCAGTCCATATTCATTTTCCTAATCCACTCCCGTCCTAGTAGTGGTGGACCTCCTTCAGGTAGCACATATAAGTCCATTACTTGGCTTCCTTCGCCCTTGTGGACCACTTCTACCTCTATTTTTCCGATGGGGTACACTCTTTGCCCCGTGTACGTTTTCAATATAATCTCCGTATCCTGTAAGGGAATATGTTGGAATAACCTTCTGTAATCTTTCTTATTCATGACCGTCAATGCCGATCCAGTGTCCAATTCCATTTTTACTTGGACTCCTGCTATCTTAAGAGTGACCCAAATTGTCTGGAGGTCTGTATCCTTACCAACGTTGTGTATTCTTAAGCTATCCAGTTCATTACTGTTAGCGTCTGAATCTGACTTCTGTTCAGTCAAACTGTTCTTTGTCACCTTGTGTACCTTTGCATATTTTCCTTGCGGTGACTTTTTATTGCTGGTCTTCTTTCCTGACCGGCATACTTTAGCTATGTGGCCAAACCTGCCACACGTTCTGCATTCTTGGTTTTTAAACCAACACTGGTTCTGATCGTGCATTGTCTTTCCACAACGATAACATTTGACAGAACTCAAACCCAATTTGTTTGTACCGAGTTCCGGTGGCCGTAGCTGCATTACTGCCGTGCCTCTCGCTGCGGCCTCGTGTGCTGCTGCCATAGTGACCGCCTTCTCGAGAGACAGCTCATTCTCCTCGAGCAGTCGCCTTTGTGTATCCTGTTTAAATAAACCACACACAAATCTATCTCGAAGTGCCTCTGTCAGTCCCGTTCCAAACTGACAATATTTTGCTAGCTTACGTAATTCCATCAAATATTCAGCATTGCTTTCATTTTGCAGCTGTCTTCTATCGTAAAATTTAAATCGTTCCGCTAGCATCAGCGACGTGGGGCTAAGATGATTTTTTAGGACAGTAACAATCTGTTCGAACGTCTTATCCGCCGGTTCATCTGGTGATAACAGGTGTTTCAATTGCCCGTATGTCTTCGCACCCATTAAGTTTAGTAATGTTAGTGCTTTATCTGTCTCAGGAATTTTATTTGCCTTACAATAGTTTTGTATGCGTTCTACATACATAGCCCAGTCTTCTATATCACTGTCGAAGGCATTAATGTTCCCATGTTTAGGCATCGTAGCAATTTATCGTATTTTTAATGTTATCTAAGATGGCGGCTTCCCGCTCTTGCCGTCGTCCTCCGCCCACAAAATGGCGGTTTTCCCGCGCTTGGCGGTCATCACCCGTCCCCCGACGCTGTCTCTGCTTCACCGCGGCTCTCGCGCCTTCAGTTTCCCCAGACGCTGCGCCTTTAGCCCGAATGCGGCCCTTATCTCCGGTCGCGATCGATGTCCCGCGCTGCGCCTCTCGCTCGAAAGCGGCCCGGCCCTTATCTCTGGTCGCGATCGACCTCACCGCCCTTATTCCTCCGTCTTCCCAGCCCCGTCTGTACAGCCAACGCGGTTGACTTTCTGTCGCGTCGCTGCCCAGCTTACCCACCACGAGGTAGTAGAAGAAGCTGACAGTCGCTGATGGAGGCTTCGAGGTCAGGATGTCTTCTGCACTCCGGTTGCTCAATGCCTGCCGCTCGACGTGTCTTCCCGTAGGTGATGAGGGTGGAAACCTCTCTTCGACGTCCTGTCTGTGGACGAAGTCGCCGTGGAAATTACTGCAGCAGGGTAAGAATCGGACTCGTCGCCACTGTTAAGTCTGTGTGTTATAGTGAGAATTACTACACAGACCACAAGAGTAAATTCAACAGGTCTTTACTGGTTGGAGGTCAGGACTATACTGAATACAATATTATTACACTGTGCTTATATACCGGTGTGGTCACCACTGGTATTACGTATACAGCAGCCAAAGAAAGTAGTACCTTTCTTAAGGTGGACCAGGCTTAAGTTCTCTTAAGGTGGAACAGGTTACATACACCACAATGGGGAAGGAAATGTACTGACATCTCCTTCTGAAGAGGGCATTCGTGACCTGGCGGATGCAGAAATGTATCGCGAACTGGGAGACATTGGCAATGTCCCAGTAGCGGATTGGAAGGAGCCGGTGGCATAGAAGTTGAGAGCCACTGTCACCTTCACTGCCACCGACAGAGACGTCCTGCTCCTCAGCTGAGGCTGCAGATCTCTCTGAAGCAGGTGGCAGATCTCAGTGACCACCTCCCTTCTGAATCGAAGCCTCCGAATGCACTGCTCCTCAGACATGTTGAGGTAAGAGAAGTGCTGGCGGTATACCCTGGGAGGGTAAGGCCTCCTGTGCTGACGCCTGTTGGCCCTTCTCCATCTGGCCATGATTGACACTCTCTCTCGGCATCTCTGAGCCCTTTCAATGCAATGCAGAAACCCAACGTTTCCACCCATTGCAGGCCCCATTATATGTGGCCACTCAAGGCTATGGGACTGAAAAATCAATCCAACTGCAAAGCACTGGGCTGAAGCCAGAAGTACCTGTGCGAGCGCTGAGTCAAAGCAGAAAGTTCTCTCCCTTTGTCTCTCTCCAAATCTCTCTCTCTTACACAGAAGGAGTGGTACAAAATGGCTACCACAAAGAATGCAGGAAGAGTCCCCTTTAAATAGCGCCCCCCCAGCCCCACAGCCACTGGGAACCGTTCCACTCAACCAGTCGCTGGGAGCGCCAGGCGGAAAGGAGGGGGGCGCCACTGAAGTTCCGGTTCGGGGCACACCAAGGGCGTTGCACCATGAAATGACGTCAGGATCTGTGCACGCAGCTGAGCGGGCGTTGCGGTATTGCGCCGCTGCTAAGTCTTCACTCAAGTTCGCGAGAGGCGCAGATCGCGCCACACCCGGGCGCTAGCCGCTTCGCGCCCCACTTATCGCCCTCTTAAGGCGCTAGCGGCTGGTGCTAACAATTGCATTTCTAGACCTCTGTATCTAATCCGTGCTGTACCTGCACTGGGAGTGTTTGATGGGATAGTGTACAGGGAGTATTACTCTATATCTAATCCGTGCTGTACCTGCCCTGGGACTGTTTGATGGGGCAGTGTAGAGGGAGCTTTACTCTGTATCTAATCCGTGCTGTACCTGCCCTGGGAGTGTTTGATGGGACAGTGTAGAGGGAGATTTACTCTGTATCTAACCCGTGCTGTACCCGCCCTGGGAATGTTTGATGGAGTGTAAATACTGACACACTCCCGGAAACCCCCTGTAAATACTGACACACTCCTGGGGACTCCCTGTAAATACTGACACACTCCCGGGGACCCCCTTTAAATACTGACACACTCCCGGGGCCTCCCGATAAATACTGACACACTCCCGGGGCCTCCCGATAAATACTGACACACTCCCGGGGCCTCCCGATAAATACTGACACACTCCCGGGGACTCCCTGTAAATACTGACACACTCCCGGGGACCCCCTGTAAATACTGACACACTCCCGGGGACCTCCCTGTAAATACTGACACACTCCCGGGGACTCCCTGTAAATACTAACACACTCCCGGGGACTCCCTGTAAATATTGACACACTCCCGGGGCCTCCCTGTAAATACTGACACGCTCCCGGGAACACCCTGTGAATACTGACACACTCCCGGGGACCCCCTGTAAATACTGACACACTCCCGGGGACCCCCTGTAAATACTGACACATTCCCGGGGACCCCCTGTAAATACTGACACACTCCCAGGGACTCCCTGTAAATAGTGACACACTCCCGGGGACTCCCTGTAAATACTGACACACTCCCGGGGACCCCCTGTAAATACTGACACACTCCCGGGGACCTCCCTGTAAATACTGACACACTCCCGGGGACCCCCTGTAAATACTGACACACTCCCGGGGCCTCCCGATAAATACTGACACACTCCCGGGGACCTCCCTGTAAATACTGACACACTCCCGGGGACCCCCTGTAAATACTGACACACTCCCGGGGACCCCCTGTAAATACTGACACACTCCCGGGGACCCCCTGTAAATACTGACACACTCCCGGGGACCCCCTGTAAATACTGACATCCTCCCGGGGACCCCCTGTAAATACTGACACACTCCCGGGGACCCCCTGTAAATACTGACACACTCCCAGGGACCCCCTGTAAATACTGACATCCTCCCGGGGCTGTCCAAGTTACTAACTGACAGGTACCGAAAGGAAGGCAGAGCTATCTTTGCAGAAAAGGTTTTTATTAGTGTCAAACAGTAAATTTAACAAGTTAGTGAGTCAACAAATACATACAATAGACCGATGGAAGCAGAATATTGGAGGCACTGTGCGTGCTGCACTGGCCCCAGATGAACATGAATCTAATGCCCTTACAGAGTCTCGTTTGATACCTGCTGCCCCGCAGTCAGATTAAAATTCTTTCTCTCACTCTAGAGAAATGCTTTAATTAAAATCCAATCGCTAGCTAGCTGCTAGCGATCCTGACGTTTGGATTAACCGACCAGCAGTGAAATTAAACACCAGGCAGTCTGGAAAAGCTCATTAAAGAGGTGCACGGACTCCATCCTCGCTCTACGCTCAGTTAACTGACCAGGCTGGGGCTCTTTTCTCTACCAAAAAGAAGACAGAGGGGTGACCCCATAGAGATCTTTAAGATTATGAAGGGGTTCGATAGGGTAGACGTAGAGAAGATGTTTCCACTTGCGGGTGAGAAAAGAAAGAAAGGCCTAGAAATTGGGTTTAGGCACCAAACTGGCGCCAAGTTCGCCTGGGCGCTGATTTTTGCGCTGCGTTGGGAGTAATACCGATCGCCAGAAATTCAGTTTCAGAAACCCTCGAGGGACACGGGGCGAGGCTCGAGGCGCTCCACGTCCCTCTTAGGGCGCTGAAACTGAATATCGCAGCGCAACGTGCCGCAGCGCCACATGCTGCGGCATGGCATGCTGCGGTACTGCAGGCCTTCCTCCCATTGTTAAGGGGGAGGGGCCTGCAGCAGCGCGATCCCCGATCGCGAGTGCCGGCAAAAGAGCCCGGCACCGAGGAGAAGTGCCGGGCTCTCGGGAAACAGCTGGCAATGCCGCGGGGGGGGGTCAGGAGGCCGGGGACGGAGGTGCTGGCAGGCGGCCGCCGAACAAGGCGGCCGCCCCGCACCTCCACCTTAACTTGCGCCGCTGCCGGCACAGTAAGGCCTTGTGAACCGGGCGCGGGTAGCGAACGGTGCTACAGCGGCGTTCGCTACCAAATATCGTGAACGGGGTGCTAATGGGGCACTGCGCACACTGATGACGTCATCGGTGGCGGCGCAGCGCAACACGCTAATGCCACCATTAGCGCCCCTGCTGAATATCGCGGGAGGCGCAGCCAGTGGCGCTACAGCCACTGACTGCCTCTTTAGGCACTAACAGGTGGCACTACTCACCCAATTTCTCCCCCAAAGACTTGCATTTCTATAGCGCCTTTCACGATCACAGGATGTCCCATAGCGCTTTACAGCCAATGAAGTACTTTTGAAGTGTAGTCACTGTTGTAACTTAGGCCATAAATATAAGATAGTCACTAATAATGAACAGTGAGGAGGATAGTGACAGTGATAGACTTCAAGAAGGCATAGACAGGCTGGTAGAATGGGCGGACACGTGAAAGATGAAATTTAACGCAGAAAAGTGCGAAGTGATACATTTTGGTAGGAAGAACAAGGAAAGACAATATAAACTAAATGGTACAATCCTAAAGGGGGTGCATGAACAGAGAGGCCTGGGGGTATATGTGCACAAATCATTGAAGGTGGCAGGGCAGGTTGAGAAAGCAGTTAAAAAGGTATCCTGGGCTTCATAAATAGAGGGATAGAGTACAAAAGCAAGGAAGTTATGATGAACCTGTATAAAACACTGGTTCGGCCTCAACTGGAGTATTGTGTCCAATTCTGGGCACCGTACTTTAGGAAGGATGAGAAGGCCTTAGAGAGCGTGCAGAAAAGATTTATAAGAATGGTTCCAGGGATGAGGGACTTCAGTTACATGAATAGACTAGACAAGCTGGGGTTGTTCTCCTTGGAGCAGCGAAGGTTGAGAGAAGATTTGATAGAGGTGTTCAAAATCATGAGGGGTCTGGACAGAGTAGATAGAGAGAAACTGTTCCCATTGGCGGAAGGGTCAAGAACCAGAGGACACAGATTCAAGGTGATTGGCAAAAGAACCAAAGGCGACATGAGGAAAAACCTTTTTACGCAGCGAGTGTTTATGATCTGGAATGCACTGCCTGAAAGGGTGGTGGAGACAGATTCAATCACGGCTTTCAAAAGGGAGTTGGATAAGTACCTGAAGGAAAAATTTTTGCAGGGCTACGAGGAAAGGGCGGGGGAGTGGGACGAGCTGAAGTGCTCTTGCAGAGAGCCGGCACGGGCTCGACGGGCTGAATGGCCTCCTTCTGTGCTGTAACCATTCTCTGATTCTATAGAGAAGGTGCAAAAAGGATTTAATAGCATGATACCAGAAATGAGAGGTTATACCCTTCAGGAAAGATTTAACAGGCTGGGGCTCTTTTCTCTAGAAAAGAGAAGGCTGAGGAGGTGACCTGAGGTCTTTAAAATTATGAAAGGGTTTGATAGGGTAGACATAGAGAAGATGATTCCACTTGCGGGGAAGCCCAGAACTAGGGGTCAATAAATATAAGATAGTCACTAATAAATCCAATAGGGAATTCAGGAGAAACTTCTTTACCCAGAGGGTGGTGAGAATGTGCCCAGCCAGCTTTGTGTCGTCTGCAAACTTGGAGATATTACATCTAGTTCCCTCGTCTAGATCATTTATATATATTGTGAATAGCTGGGGTCCTAGGACCGATCCCTGCGGTACCCCACTAATCACTGCCTACCACTCGGAAAAAGACCCATTTATTCCAACTCTTTGCTTCCTGTCTGCCAACCAGTTCTTTATCCAAGTCAGTACCTTACCCCCAATCCCATGTGCCTTAACTTTACACACTAATCTCTTATGCGGGACCTTAGCGAAAGCCTTCTGAAAGTCCAAATACACCACATCCACTGGTTCTCCCTTATCTATTCTACCAGTTACATCCTCCAAAAATTCCAGTAGATTAGTCAAGCACGATTTACCTTTTGTAAATCCATGTTGACTTTGTCCGATCCTGTCACTGTTTTTCAAGTGCTCTGCTATTACATCTTTTATAATGGACTCTAGCATTTTCCCCACTACCGATGTCGGGCTTACCGGGCTATAATTCCCCGTTTTCTCTCTACCGCCTTTTTTGAATAGTGGGGTTACATTAGCTACCCTCCAATCCATGGGTACCATTCCAGAGTCTATAGAATTTTGGAAGATGACCAGCAATGCATCTACTATTTCGAGGGCCACTTCCTTAAGTACTCTCGGATGTAGATTATCAGGCCCTGGGATTTATCGGCCTTCAATCCCGTCAATTTCCCTAACACCATTTCCCTACAAATACAGATTTCATTCAGTTCCTCCCTTTCATTAGACCCTATGTGATGTAAGAAAAAGGAGGCTTACCATCAAGTAACTTTAAAGTAAGCTTTAAGTAACTTATAAACACACTATATACAAGAGAGGTCTTTACCATGCCTCTGGTAGAAGCCTCTTACAATACTGAACAGACCAGTATTTATACCAGTCCAACAGGAAGTGACACATGACAGGAAGTGAGGTATGTACACAGTTCATAGTTCATAGTTCACAGTTCACAGTTCACAGGAAGTGATGACATAACTTCCCGGAAGTTATTATTTTTATCACATTCTTCCCTCCTGCAGGTTTAGGAGGCTGTGGTCTACCTTTTGGTCCGCAGCCGCCGAACAAGGAAGAGTCGCACCCGTTTGGGTTCCTGTCGTAGAGGGTCGCTGGTCCGCTTACATGCAGTTGGCCATTGGCCAGAGTCCGTGTGGCCTGGATTGCCCTGTGAAGGGTCGGGGAGATCATGGCTTCGAGTACGAGCCCCAATAGGTTCAAAGTCAGACTGCCTCTGTTCAGAGGGAGGTGCAGAGCTGGCCTGTGGCAGACCAGTACTTTCATGCGTGGTACTGGGAGGGTCGCAACCTTGAGCACGGGGTTCTACCAGCACCAAGCTAGTTGGTGTCCGATCAGGATCCTGGAGAGGGGTACCCGATAGGTCCCAAGAGTTTCCTGGTGAAATGCCATCACCCGATGTCCCACTAGGTCCTGGTGGGCAGGGAGCCAGATCCCGTAATGATACGGTAGATTCTCGGCCGTCGGAATATCGTATGTTTGCATAGGTGGGGTTGGCATCGGTTAGTTCGACCTCGTCTACAAGAGGGTCATTTTTAGACGTCCGAACGTATCTTCGGAGTAATACAGGTCCAGGAGTAGTTAGCCATGACGGGAGTGATGTCCCATGAGATGAGCGACGCTGGAATCCAAAGAACCGCTCATGAGGTGTAGTATTTGTGGCTGTAGAAAGCAGGGACCGTATAGAGTGCAATGCATCCGGAAGCACTGTTTCCCATTGCTGGTCTGGTAGGCCCCGAGATCTTAAAGCGAGACGTACGGAATTCCAGATGATACCGTTATACCTCTCTACCTGCCCATTTCCGATGGGATGGTATGGTGTTGTTTTGCTTGTAGCAATTCCCCGTTCTGAGAGGTAGTCCTTGAGTTCCCTCGACATAAAGGATGGACCCCGATCTGAGTGAATATAAGCCGGCATGCCACAAAGAGAAAATACCTGCTCAAGGCAGGAGATTACTGTGGACGCCAGCATATTGGAGCAGGGGAAGGCAAACGGAAAACGTGAATATTCGTCGATCATGGCGAGCAAATATGTGTTCCGAGTTGAAGAGGGCACTGGGCCCTTAAAATCGATGCTAAGTCGTTGCATCGGTTGGGTTGCATGTATGAGTATACCATCTGAGGGGCGGAAGAACTGAGGTTTTAATTCCGCACAAAGCCGGCATTCTGAGCATATTTTCTTTACATCTCCAGTGGAAAAAGGGAGATTCCGTGATCGTACGAAATGTAGCATGCGCGTAACGCCAGGATGGCACAAACCATTGTGGACATCCATGAGGGTGGAGGATGACATAGTGGAGCAGAATGCCCGTGTGAGGGTGTCCGGGGCCACATTCTCCTTGCCAGGCCGATAGAGAATGGTATAACCAAAAGAGGCCAGTTCCATCCTCCAAAGTTGTATTTTATTATTCTTAATTTTGGTTCGTTTTCGATTATCGAGCATGAAGGCGACTGATCGTTGGTCCGTGATCAATGTAAAGTGCTGGCGAGCTAGAAAATGGTTCCACTTCCGTACTGCCTCTATGATGGCTGTGGCTTCTTTCTCAACCGGAGGATAATGTAGCTCGGCACCTTGTAAGGTCCTGGACATAAATGCTACAGGACGACCTTCCTGATTCAGAGTAGCCGAGATCGCCACCTCCGAGGCATCACATTCAACCACGAAAGGGAGATTCTCATCAATGGAGTGAAGAGCCGCTTTCTCCAACTGTTTTTTGAGAAGGTTAAAGGCTGCAACAGCCGCTGTTCCCAGTGGAAATGATCTAGCATGCAGCAAGGGTTGGATTTTGTCCGAAAAATGAGGAATCCATTTAGCGTAGTATGCAAACAGACCGAGAGCCCGACGTAAAGAAGCCGGATTCTTAGGTGACGGGAGCTCTTGGAGCGGGCGAAGTCTTTCTGGGTCTGGCTGAATGATACCATTGCCTACGCAGTAGCCAAGGATGTTGATGGTCGGTTGCGACTCAACAGATTTGGATTCATTCAGGGTCAAATTACGGCGATGGAGGGCATCCCGAAATTTTTGGAGGTTGGAGTCGTGTTCCTGTTGATCGTGACCTGCAATGGTAATGTTATCAAGATAGGGAAAAGTGTCCCTTAGGTTTTCCTGCTTAACCAGGCCATCCATTGCCCGTTGAAAGACAGCCACTCCATTAGTAACCCCGAATGGGAGGCGACGAAATTGGTACAGCCGTCCATTAGCCTCAAAGGCTGTGTACTGCTTATCTGAGGCCTTCAAGGGTAACTGATGATAGGCACTTTTTAAATCGTAAGTTGAGAACACTTTGTATTCGGCCAGTTTATTAACCATATCATCAATGCGTGGCAATGGGTAGGCGTCCAAGTCGGTATATTGATTGATGGTTTGCGAATAATCGATGCATAGTCGCTGTTTGTGAGGTTTTAGAGGGTTCTTGACAATGACGACTTGAGCCCGCCAGGGCGACGAACATGGTTCAATGATATCCTCTGCTAGAAGTCGAGAGATTTCAGCCGCAATAAAAGATTGGTCTTCCTGATTAAAGCGCCGCGATTTCGTTATTATCGGTTGGCATTGAGGCGGAATACTGGCAAATAATGAGGGTTCATCAAGTGAAGCTGCTGATAATGCACAAAATGGTAATTTAGACGGTATATTAGAAATAGTAAGTCCGGGTTTGGATCCACCAAACTCAATGGTGAGTTTCTTATGCTGTTTTTGGAAGTCCAGTCCTAAGAGGAGATCACTACATAAGTCCTTGAGCACCGAAAGTCGGGTGGAGGGATACATACGACCATGAAGTGTCATATCAACAACACAAAAGCCGGAGATTCTGGTATTAAGTGATGACTGGGCCATCGCAATTGCCTGGTCCGATGGGAAGACATGTAGTTTCAATTTCGCAACAATCTGTTCCTTAATGAAACTATCAGTACTTCCTGAGTCAATTAAGGCATCTAAGGTATGCCCTTTAATTGAAATTTTTGTGGCAGCATGAGACAGGTTCTGTGGGCAAGCAGCTGTAATTGGTGTCGTTGCACAGAGAGTGGCTAAAACTCTCGGTGTGCTTCTTCGGGAGAGAGCTCGAGAGGAAGCTTGATAGGTCCTAGCTGGAGCATCTTGATAGGCCCTAATTGGGGCACTTCGGTAGGCCTTAGCTGGATTGGCCCTCGTAAAGGCCCTTGATAGGCAAACTTTAGCAAAGTGTCCTTTTTTCCCGCAATAACTGCAGATTGCATTGCGAGCAGTGCAGGTTTTCCTAGGGTGAAAAGCATCTCCACAAAAGAAGCATTCCTTCCTAGATTGCCAAGAGGCTGCTAAAGTGGGGTCGTCCTCCTCTTCTTCATCAGAATTATCAGAATTAGATTCCCCCATGATAGGGTTCACCTGAGACCGCTTGAATTGTCTGGTTGCAGCTACAGCAGCAGATCGAGATCTGGGCAGCTGATAGAGGTCTGCATTTCTCTTTGCCAAATCCAGTGAACAAGCTAGGTCAAAAGCTTTTTGTAGCTCAAGTGTTTTACTTTCTAGTAGACGCTGGCGTATAAATGGAGAGGCAATCCCGCAGATGAAAGCATCACGAATCATTTCTTGGCGGTACAGCTCAGCTGAGGCTGCCTGAAAGTTACAATCTACGCTGAGCCTGCGAAGTTCTTGCAGGAATTCGTCAATTGATTCCCCTGGCCCTTGTCGGGCTGTGGCCAGTAGATGTCTAGCATAGACCTCATTTGGGGTCTTGGCATACAGTTTCTTAAGTGCCCGAATCACCTCATCGTAATTATCCCATTCATCAACATATTCGAACACTTTTGGGGTCACATAATTGATAAGTATCTTCAATCTAGCAGGAGCATCCGCTTCACATTCATCCAGAAAATTCTCAAAAGTACGGTACCAATGCTTCCATACCCTGCCAGCTGCTGGTGCATTCGGGTCCAAGTCCAGACGAATAGGTCTAAGGATTTTCTCCATGATGGGTGGTTCCCTGGATCCTTAATTCCGAGTTTGTCTGAAGGTCTAGTATTCGTGAGTGTAAATACTAAGTTACTTAAATTGATGTAAGAAAAAGGAGGCTTACCATCAAGTAACTTTAAAGTAAGCTTTAAGTAACTTATAAACACACTATATACAAGAGAGGTCTTTACCATGCCTCTGGTAGAAGCCTCTTACAATACTGAACAGACCAGTATTTATACCAGTCCAACAGGAAGTGACACATGACAGGAAGTGAGGTATGTACACAGTTCATAGTTCATAGTTCACAGTTCACAGTTCACAGGAAGTGATGACATAACTTCCCGGAAGTTATTATTTTTATCACACTATGTTCCCTGACATCTCTGGGAGGTTATTTGTGTCCTCCTTTGTGAAGACAGAACCAAAGTATGTATTTAATTGGTCTGTCATTTCTTTGTTCCCCATTATAAATTCCCCGATTCTGACTGCAAGGGACCTATGCTTGACTTCACCAATCTTTTTCTCTTCACATATCTATAGAAGCTTTTACAGTCAGTTTTTATGTTCACTGCAAGCTTACTCTCTTACTCTATTTTCCCCCTCTTAATTAATCCCTTTGTGTTATGTCCGTGTATCTTAATGTTGTGTCCTTCAATAATCAGACAACAGACTGCAGGGAACGATTCAACAGGTGTTCACTGAATGAGGGTTACTCTAGAACTAACTATACAGATCACTACTCAGGGTTTATATACAGGTGTGGTCACTGCCGGTACTACAGTATACAGGAGCTCTAAAAAGTAGTTGTCTCCCTTAAGGTATATATACATTACATACATTACACTTTGTCCTCCTTTGCTGAATTCTAAATTGCTCCCAATCCTCAGGTTTGCTGCTTTTTCTGGCCAATTTATATGTCCTCTCCTTGGGTCTTATGCTATCCCTAATTTCCCTTTTTAGCCACGGTTGAGTCAACTTTTTTGTTTTATTTTCATGCCAAACTGGGATGAACAAATTCTGTAGTTCATCCATGCGATCTTTAAATGTTTGCCATTGCCTATCCACCGTCAACCCATGGCTGATCTGTGACCTAACTCCATATACCCACCTTTGGCCCATATCCCTTAATACCTTTGGTTAACAAAAAGCTATCAATCTCAGATTTAAAATTAACAATTAATCTAGCATCAATTGCTGTTTGCGGAAGAGAGTTCCAAACTTCTACCACCCTTTGTGTGTAGAAGTTTTTCCTAATTTCACTCCTGAAAGGTCTGGCTCTAACTTTTAGACTCTGCCCCCTAGTCCTAGAATCCCCAACCAGCGGAAATAGTTTCTCTCTATCTACCCTATCTGTTCCCCTTAATTTATTGAAAACTTTGATCAGATCACCTCTTAACCTTCTAACTTCTAGGGAATACAACCTTAAATTGTATAATCTCTCATCGTAACTTAATCCTTGAAATCCGGTAACCCTACGCTGCACTCCCTCCAAGGCCAATATATCCTTCCTAAGGTGTGGTGCCCAGAACTGCTCCCAGTGCTCCAGGTGTGGTCTAACCAGGGTTTTGTACAGCTGCAGCATAACTTCTACCCCCTTGTACTCTAGTCCTCTAGATATAAAGGCCAGCATTCCATTAGCCTTTTTGATTATTTTCTGTACCTGTTCATGATATTTTAATGATCTGTGTACCTGGACCTCCCGAGTCTCTTTGGACCTCCACTGTTTTTAGCCTTTCACCATTTAGAAAGTACCCTGTTCTATCCTTTTTAGGTCCAAAGTGGATGACCTCACATTTGCCTACATTGAAATCCATTTGCCACAGTTTTGCCCATTCACTTAATCCGTCGATATCCCTCTGTAATTTTATGCTTCCATCTATACGGCTTACAATTCCATCTAGCTTTGTGTCATCAGCAAATTTGGATATATGACTTTCTATGCCATCATCTAAGTCGTTAATAAATACTGTGAATAGTTGAGGCCCCAACACAGATCCCTGCAGGACACCACTAGTCACCTCCTGCCAATTTGAGTACCTGCTCATTATCCTGACTGCCTGTCTCCTGCCGCTCAGCCAATTTCCTAAACAGGTCAATAATTTGCCCTCAATTCTGTGGGCTTCTACCATAGTTAACAGCCTCAAATGCCTTCTGGAAGTCCATATAAATAACATCCATAGACATTCCCCTGTCCACTACTTTTGTCACCTCTTCAAAAAATTCAATCAGGTTTGTCAGGATGGACAGGATAATACCACAGGCAATAGAGCGATGGCAGAGATGTTAAATAATTACTTTGCTTCAATACTTACCAGGGAGATAGAACAGGTGGAGATAACATCAATGAGATTAGTAATGAGTTAACTGCATTTAAAATAAAATGAGGAGATATACTAAATAAACTAATGAAACTCAAAGAGGATAAAACCCCTGGTCAGGATGGATTACATCCACGCATTGTGAAATAATCTAGGGAAGAGATAGCAGAGGCATTACTACACATATTCAGTCATTCATTAGAAAAAGGTGTAGTGCCAGAGGGCTGGCGGATAGCTAACGCAATACCAATATTTAAGAAGGGAAATAGAACATGTCCAGGGAATTATAGACCAGTCAATTTAACATCGGTGGGAGGAAAAATAATGGAATTTCTACTTAAGGAGAAAATAGAACATCTGGAAACCAAAAATATAATAAATAGTCAGCATGGATTTCAAAAAGGAAAGTCTTACTTGACCAACCTCATTGAATTTTTTGAAGAGATAACAGAGAGTAGACAAGGGTAATGTAGCAGAAGTAATTTATCTAGATTTTCAAAAGGCCTTTGATAAGGTACCACATAATAGTCTAATGAATAAGATCAGAGAATGCAGAGTCAGGGGACAAGTAACAGAATGGATTGCTGGCTGGCTTCAAGACAGAAAGCAGAGAGTAGGGGTAAAGGGTAACTATTCAGAGTGGCAGAAGGTGGGTAGTGGTGTTCCACAAGGATCAGTGCTGGGAGCACTGCTGTTCACAATTTATATTAACGATTTAGGCCTTGGGATCAAAAACACAATTTCTAAATTTGCGGACGACACCAAATTGGGGTGGGGGGGAATAGTCAATACTAAGGAGGACTGCAACAAATTACAAGAGGACATTAATAAACTTGCAGAATGGGCATATAATAGGCAAATGAAATTCAACACAGATAAATGTGAGGTATTACATTTTGGTAAGAAAAATAAGGAGGTCACTTATTACTTGGAAAATAAGAATCTAAATGGGGTAGAGGAACAAATGGATCTCAGAGTACAAAAACACAAATCACTAAATGTATCGACAGGTTAACAAAGCCATAAAAAAGGCAAACCAAGCACTAGGGTTTATTTCTAGAGGGATAGAATTGAAAAGTAGGGAAGCTATGCTAAACCTGTATCGAACCTTGGTTAGACCACACTTGGAGTACTGTGTGCAATTCTGGATGCCATATTATAAAAAGGTTATAGAGGCACTGGAGAGGGTGCAGAGAAGATTTACAAGGATGATACCAGAAATGCGAGGTTATACCTATCAGGAAAGAATGAACAGGCTGGGTCTCTTTTCTCTTGAAAAGAGAAGGCTGAGGGGTGACCTAATAGAGGTCTTTAAAATTATGAAAGGTTTTGATAGAGGGGATACAGAGAAAATGTTTCCACTTGTGGGGAAGAGCATAACTAGAGGCCATCAATATAAGATCGTCACCAAGAAATCCAATAGGGAATTCAGAAGAAACTTCTTTACCCAGAGAGTGGTGAGAATGTGGAACTCGCTCCCACAGGGACTGGTTGAAGTGAATAGTATAGATGCATTTAAGGGGTGGTTAGATAAGCATATGAGGGAGAAGGGAATAGAGGGTTACGCTGATAGGGTTAGATGAGGAAAGATGGGAGGAGGCTCGAGTGGAGCATAAACGCCGGTATGGACTGGTTGGGCCAAATGGCCTGTTTCTGTGCCGTATATTCTATGTAATCCTATGTCAGGCATGACCTACCTTTCACAAATCCATGCTGGCTCTCTCTGATTAACCGAAAATTTTCAAAGTGTTCAGTCACCCTATCATTAATTATAGACTCTAGCAATTTCCCGACAACAGATGTTAGGCTAACTGGTCTATAATTCCCTGTTTTCCCTCTCTCACCATTCTTAAATAGCAGAGTGACAGGCACAATTTTCCAATCTAAAGAAATGATTCCTGAATCAAGAGAACTTTGGAAGATTATAGTTCGGGCATCTGCAATGTGCTCACTTACTTCCTTTAAACCCTGGAATGGAAACCATCTGGTCCTGGGGGTTTGTCATTCTTCAGTGCCATTATTTTCTTCATTACTGTTAGTTTACTTACATTAATTTTATTGAGTCCCTGTCTCTGATTTAGTTTCCTTGGGATTTCTGGCATGCTATCCTCTTCTACTGTAAATACTGATGCAAAGTCATTATTCAACATGTCGCTATTTCCTTATTATCATTGACAATATCACCACTTTCAGTTTTCAAGGGGCCAACATTGCTCCTGACTGCCCTCTTTTTCCTAATGTAATTGTAAAAAGAATTTGTGTTGATTTTGATATCCCTTGCAAGTTTTTAATTCATACTCCCTTCTTGTAGTTCTTACTATCTGTTTTGTGACCCTTTGCTGTTCTTTGTATCTCTCCCATTCGCCAGGATCTGTGCTTTTTTTTTGCATTTTTGGTACACTTTTTCTTCTAGTTTTATGCTGCCCCTCACCTCTGTAGTCGTCCATGGCTGTTTTTTTGGCAACTGGAGCTCTTGCCCCTGATGTTCATGACATTTTAATGATCTATGTACTTGGACACTATAGTAATCTGGGATGTAATGTTTAAGTTATCCACCAGATGGAGCCAAATATTAAGGGTTCACATTCACCAGTATTTAAGGTAATGGGTCATGTATTCAATGTCCTGGTACACCAGTTTATACGGTAATGTGGCATTGCATTAGGGGTATGACTCAGAGGTTCATCCTCCATCTTGGCTCGTGCAGTAAGAAATGTGCCTGGCTTCCAGCTTGTAAGAGCTATGTCTCTCTGCTACACCATGTAAATAAACAGTTGGGTTTTGTTCCTAATATCTCGCTTCTCTCAGTTTCTCACCTTACCACTCGGATATCACATATTGGCGACGAGGATCAACAGATCACATCTTGACGAAGAAAAAAAAAGAAAAGGAGCACTGAATAACGGATCATGGCTACTATGGTAGGAAAGATCTCTGCCTTTGATGTTCAGACGCAGACCTGGGATGAATACTGCGAGGTGTTGATGCATTTCTTTGAAGCAAATGATATAAATGATGTCGGAAAAAGGAGAGCTATTTTGCTCACTTCCGTGGGAAGTCAGACGTATAGTTTAATGAGAAACTTATGCAGTCCTGAAAAGCCTGGAGATAGATCATTTGCTAACTTAGTGGCCTTGCTGAAGGATCATTTCAATCCCAGACCGAGTGAGATTGTACAGCGTTTCAAATTTAATTCACGGAACAGAAAACCGGGAGAGACTGTATTGGATTATGTAGCGGTGTTGAGGAAATTGGCACATGATTGCAATTACGGCAACAACCTGAAAGACATGCTGAGAGATAGGCTAGTTTGCGGGATAATGGATGATCGAATGCAGTGGAGATTATTGTCCGAGACTGGGCTTACATATGAAAAAGCGTTGGAACTTGCTCAAGCCATAGAGACAGCGAACCGAGATGTAAAAGAAATACAAGGTTCCGACTGGGCTACTATAAAGCAAGTTGCAGGTCAGGTTGCTGTGCACAAGTTAAATATGCATCAGAAACCACAGCATGAGCATGTAAAGGCATGTTATAGATGCAATGGCGATCACCTGGCGAGGGAATGCAGGTTTCTGGAGGAAAAGTGCCACAAGTGTGGGAAAAAAGGACACGTAAAACGTGCATGCAGGGAAAAAGCAATCGTGGAGGAATACAAACCAAAAGGGGGAGGAAAGCAAAACCTAGGAAGAGAAGTGAAAAAACAGGGAGCACATCACATCAACGGAGAAGCTGAGAAAGAAGATGATATGTTCATAATGCATAATATGGTAGAGAACATTCCAAAAGTGGATCCTATCACTTTCCAACTGACAGTAAATGACTCTAAGGTCAACTTTGAAGTGGATACAGGATGCGGTGTGACCATAATGAACAGGGAGGAGTACTCAAAATTGTGGAACCGTGCAAAAGTTCCAGAGTTAAAGTCTTGCTCTATGCAGCTTAAAACATATACCGGTGAACGAGTGGCGACATTGGGTACAGCTACTGTAACTGTGCAACACAGGGACACCGTGGAACAGTTACCTGTAGTTGTAGTATCGGGTTCCGGACCAAACCTGTTAGGTCGGGGCTGGATACAAGAACTTAAATTAGATTGGGGAGCAATAAATCAAATAGAGGGAGGCAAACAGTTGCCTTTGCAAGAAGTGTTGAGTGAACATGAGAACGTGTTCAAGGAAGAACTTGGCACATTTAATGGCCCCCCAGCTAAGATTTATGTAGACAAGGAGGCACTGCCAAGGTTTTTTAAACAACGACCTGTGCCTTGTGCCATGAAGGCGAAGGTAGAGACTGAGCTTGACCGTCTTTTGAGAGAGAACATACTGGAACCCGTGAAATATTCAGAATGGGCAGCTCCCATTGTACCTGTTTTAAAACTGGACAATTTGGTAAGACTCTGTGGAGATTATAAATTGACAGTAAATAGGGTGTCTAAACTAGAACAGTATCCTATTCCCAAAACAGAGGATCTCTTTGCAAACCTGGCTGGTGGGAAGAAATTCACGAAGCTGGATATGAGTCATGCATACTTGCAGATTACACTAGATGAGGACTCCAAGAAGTATGTAACCATAAATACACACAAGGGTTTGTTTACCTATAACCGCTTACCATTCGGTATCTCATCTAGTCCAGCTATTTTCCAGAGGACTATCGAGGGTGTACTGCAAGGAATCCCACATGTTTCAATCTATCTGGATGACATTCTGGTGACGGGAAGAACCGACCAGGAGCATCTGAGCACTCTGAGAGAGGTACTACAAAGATTGGATAAGGCTGGGTTATGGCTCAAGAGGAGTAAGTGCACTTTCCTGGGGAATGAGGCCGTGTTCCTGGGACACAGAGTGGATGCCACCGGGCTCCATCCAATCAAGGAGAAGGTACAAGCACTGCAGGAGGCCCCAGCTCCTACCAATGTGACTGAGTTAAAAGCTTACCTGGGACTGCTAAACTATTATAACAGATTTTTACCAAACTTGGCAACAGTGTTAGCACCTCTTCACAAACTTCTGCACAAGGAGACACAGTGGCAGTGGGAAGAGGAACAGAGGGTTTCATTTGAACAGTCCAAGAAACTGATGCTGTCCTCGGATGTGCTGGTTCACTACAATGCAGAGAAAGACATCATTCTCTCTTGTGATGCTTCACCTTACGGGGTGGGGGCGGTTCTTTCACACAGCTTGGAAGATGGAACAGAAAGACCAATAGGGTTATGTCTCGAACTCTGACACCAGCGGAAAAAAACTATTCCCAGTTAGATAAAGAGGGGTGAGCAGTAATGTTTGGGTTACAGAGGTTTCACAAGTACATATATGGCAGGAAATTCACCATAAACCTCTTCTATCTCTTTTTAATGAAATGAAAGCAGTACCACAGATGGTGTCACCCCAGATCCAGAGGTGGGCAGTGATGTTGAGGGCATATGAGTATGTCATCGTCTACAAGGCGGGCAAGTACCATGGGAACGCAGATGCCTTGAGCCGTCTTCCACTGCCAGGTACACCTATCCGTGCAGCTCCAGAGGACAGAGTTTTGATGTTGGAGGACACGGACACGGCAATTGTGACCGCAGAACAAGTAAGGACATGGACCGGTAAAGATCCAGTACTGTCTAGAGTCCGAGAATATGTGATGAGGGGTTGGCCACAGCATCCGGAAGGGACGGATTTCATACCTTACACTGTCAGGAAGACAGAGCTGGGTGTGCAGGATGGTTGCGTGTTGTGGGGAGCACGAGTGATTATTCCACAGCCAGCACGACAGTCTATCCTAGGGCAACTACATCAGTGTCATCCTGGAGTTTCGCATATGAAAGCCTTGGCAAGGAGTTACTTGTGGTGGCCAAAGCTAGATGAGGAGATAGAAAATCTAGTCAAGACATGCAGCACTTGTCAAGTACACAGGAAGGCACCAGCAGCGGCTCCTCTCCACCCCTGGGAGTGGCCGGATAAACCATGGAGAAGATTACATGTAGATTATGCGGGTCCATTCATGGGAAAGATGTTCCTCATAATCATTGATGCCCATTCCAAATGGATGGATGTTTATCCTGTAAATTCTGCTTCATCTACTGTTACTATAGACTGCCTGTGTAGGAGTTTTAGTAATCAAGGGCTACCGGAGATCGTAGTAAGTGACAATGCCACGTGTTTTGTGAGTACAGAAACAAAAGAGTTCATGAGAAACAATGACATAGTGCACGTGACCTCAGCTCCATATCATCCGTCTTCAAATGGACTTGCGGAGAGAGCCGTACAAACATTTAAGGAGGTGATGAAAAAAAGTGCGGAAGGGAGTTTCGCAGCCAAGGTGTCACGAGTTCTGTTCAGCTACAGAATAGCACCTCAATCTACCACAGGACTCTCTCCTGCTGAGCTGTTGTTAGGACGTCGACCACGCTCCACTCTTGACCTGGTTCACCCAGATCTAAAAAGGAAGGTGGAAAACCGACAAATCAAACAAAAGGAGAACCATGACAGAAGGACAAAGAGCCGCAGTTTTGGAGAAGGAGATGCAGTCCTTACCAGGAATTTCAGTTATGGTCCAAAATGGATTCCTGGCATCATAGGCTCAATGACCGGTCCACTATCATATACGGTCATGGTGGGAACTGGTCAGGTAGTACGCAGACATGTAGATCAGATACAGACCAGACCAGGGGAAATCGAAATGGAGGTTCCAGAGGAGATGTCAGAGGACAAGTTGGCCCCCAGTTATCCAAATGCATTGGTGGTACCACCACCACGAACAGAGCCAGTTCCACCTGGACCCCTTCGTCAAGAGGAAACCATCATAGCAGAGTCAGATACTCTGAGTACTGCTCAGGAGCAGCAGGTGGCTCTACCACAACCAAGCAGGGACTTGACTGTAAGACGTTCACCAAGGACTCACAAGCCACCAGAGAGATTGATAACGACCTGCTAGATTCGTTCAGTATGGACTATCGTTAAAGGAGTTTCCTTATGGGACTTTTTAAGAATGTTGTTAAGAAATTAATGTTCAACTTAAGAGGGGAGGGATATAGTAATCTGGGATGTAATGTTTAAGTTATCCACCAGATGGAGCCAAATATTAAGGGTTCACATTAACCAGTATTTAAGGTAATGGGTCATGTATTCAATGTCCTGGTACACCAGTTTATACGGTAATGTGGCATTGCATTAGGGGTATGGCTCAGAGGTTCATCCTCCATCTTGGCTCGTGCAATAAGAAATGTGCCTGGCTTCCAGCTTGTAAGAGCTATGTCTCTCTGCTACACCGTGTAAATAAACAGTTGGGTTTTGTTCCTAATATCTTGCTTCTCTCAGTTTCTGACCTTACCACTCGGATATCACAGACACTCAAGTCTCTTTGGACCTCCACTGCCTTTCACCATTTAGAACTGTAGTATATGTACCTTTAAGAGCCCCTGTGTACTGTAATACCGGTAGTGACCACTCGGGTATATAAGCCTGTATAGCGTCTTCTATCTTTTAGTTCACCTCCAGACTTTGTTCAGTAAACACCTGTTAAACCAACTCCTGCATTCCGTGTCTCCATTAACACACGGATACAACAGTGGCGACGAATTGGAAACGGACTTACCTGCAATTCGGCAGCACCTCAAGGAGATCGATTCCTCAGACGAAGGTCGAAGAAAAAAAAACGGGGAAAAAACTGTGGTTTCACCAGCTAGCCGGGCTGGTGGCAGGTACTGCACTAATCCTTCCTGGGCGGCGGGCTGGGGCTCGATCGGGTGGCTCTGCAGCGGGGCCGAGCAGCAAGTCGGAAAGCAGAGGCACACAGAGACAGAGGGTGCAGCACTCGGGAGACGGCCGGCGCTGCAAAGCAGGTCGGCGTTCGGACCAAGCAGAGGGAGGGAAAAGTCCCAGAGAGTCCGGCGGGAACGAGTCTCCAACTATTTAAAATATCTGTGTAAATAAAAACCGCGGAGAACAGCGTTGTCAGCAGCGGCAGCGGCGGGAAAGCGCGGGAGGCGCCATTTTTGATTTTCAGGATGCCTAAGACTGGCAATATTACTGCTTTCGATAGTGATATAGAGGATTGGACCACATATGTGGAAAGAGTGGAGGTATAGTGCACAGCGAATGAAGTAAAGGATGATAAAAAGGCATCGGTACTTCTAAATCTGATGGGCGCAAGGACATACGGGCTGTTACGAAACTTAATCACTCCAGCCAAACTGATGGACAAGAATTTTAAGGAGATTGTTGATACCCTACAGGAGCACTTAAACCCAACACCGCTGCTGATAGTGGAACGATTCAAATTCTTCAGGAGGAATCAGCACAAGAATGAAAGTAACGCTGATTACCTCACCGAATTAAGAAAGCTGTCAAAGCACTGCTACTTCGGGGCAGGACTGGCAGATTCTCTACGAGACAAATTTGTCTGCGGTCTCCTAAGTGAAGGAACACAGAAAAGGCTACTTTCTGAGAAAGATTTGACACTGGGCAAGGCTTTCAGTGTGGTTGTATCATACAAAGCAGCAGCAAGAGGAGCTGCAGAGATACAACAAAAGCCACAGGACTTCGGCACCCATGAAATGACACGGGGTTTTGAGAGATGCTATCGTTGCGGCAGATCCACCCATGACCAGAGGGACTGCTGGTTCAAGGACAAAGCATGCAGGCAATGCGGAAAGATGGGACACATTGCACGTGTATGCCGATCTGGAAACAAAAAATCCACTGACAGAAAAAAAATCAATAAGGAAAAGTACAGAAAGGTACAAATGATGATGGACAGTAGCTCCGAAGACCAGAAGAGCGATAGCGACTCCAGAAACAAGAGACTAAGCTGTCTCAAATTACATAATGTAATTGCCAAAGAAGATTACCAGACCATTTGGGTTACCCTCACGATAGCAGGGTCCCCGGTTAAAATGGAGCTAGATACAGGATCAGCTCTGACCGTCATAAGTCGACGGGATTACGAGCGGCTATTTCTGCATATACCTTTGAAAGACACATCCATTATCTTGAAGACATATACGGGGCAGAAAGTATACCCCAGAGGGAAAATAAGGGTGCCTGTTGTATACAACGGCAAGGAAATACAGAAGTTGTATTTATACATTCTGCAAGATGGTGGTCCACCGCTGTTGGGACGTGAATGGATCAGGAAGATACGTTTAGACTGGCACTCCATTCAGGCACTGACGGTGACCAGTAAGAAAAAAAATGATGATGACGTCATACCTGAACGATTAAAAGACATCTTGGCCAACGCCAAAGAAGTGTTTCAACAGGAACTAGGAACCTTGAAAGGCGTCACCGCCTCAATAAAAGTAGAAGATGCGGCAATTCCCAAGTTTTTTAAGGCAAGGCCGGTTCCATACACAATTCGTCCAGCAGTCGAGGCACAGCTGGAGAATTTAGAAAAGGCAGGCGTGTTATCCAAGGTAGATTGGAGCGAGTGGGCAACACCCATCATCCTGGTCATGAAGAAAACGTTGAATAATGATAAATCTGAAGAACAGAGAAAAATTCGCATCTGTGGGGACTTCAAGGTGACTGTAAACCCGGTCCTTCACACGGTACAGTATCCTCTTCCGAGGATAGAAGATATTTTCGCCTCACTATCCGGAGGGAAACATTTCACCAAAATTGACTTGGCACAGGCATATCTACAGATGGAGGTTGAGGAGGGCTCTAAAAAGTATCTCACAATAAACACACACAAAGGCCTGTACCAGTACAATCGACTGCTTTTCGGAGTAGCATCAGCTCCAGCTATCTGGCAAAGAGCTATGGAGCAAGTCCTCCAAGGGATTCCGGGGACTCAATGCTACCTAGACGACATCCTTGTAACAGGAGAAAACGACAACGAGCACCTTGCCAATTTGGAGCAGGTGCTCACTAGGCTGAGAGAACGGGGCCTACGAGCAAATCGCCCCAAGTGCAAATTTTTCCAGAAACAAATATCATATTGTGGCCATATAATTAATGAAGAAGGGTTGCATAAGTCACCTGAAAAAATTGAAGCGGTCATAAAAGCCCCAGCACCTGAAAATGTCTCACAATTAAGGTCGTTCCTGGGATTGATAAATTACTATCATCAATTTTTACCGAACTTGTCAACTGTTCTGCACCCTCTTAACACACTGCTACAAACGGGAGTAATTTGGAAATGGAGCGAAGACTGTAAACGTGCCTTCCATAAATGCAAAGGCTTGATCACGTCCAAGGAAGTGATGGCTCATTACAACCCATCACTGCCAATCAGACTGGCGTGTGATGCATCCCCTTACGGCGTAGGAGCGGTATTATCGCATAGATTCCCTGATGGCTCGGAGCGGCCGATAGCTTTTGCGTCACGCTCATTGAACTCAGCTGAGCGTAACTATGCCCAGATCGACAGGGAAGCACTCAGCCTGGTGTGGGGAGTGAAGAAATTCAACCATTACCTACACGGACAAAAATTTACCTTGTTGACTGACCATCAACCCCTCGTCTCCATATTCAGCCCTAAAAAAGGCGTTCCCATTATGACAGTGCAAAGGCTACAGAGGTGGTCCCTTTTCCTAGGGGCACACCAATATGACATCGAATACAAAGGATCAAAACAGCATGGGAATGCTGATGGTTTATCGCGCCTACCGTTGCCAATGGTAGAAGAGGCACCCACAGTGGACCCAGTGGAGATGTTCCACTCAACCATAGTGGAATGTCTACCAGTAACAAATTCTACCATTGAAAAGGAAACGAGAAATGACCCGACTCTCTCACGAGTCTATGATTTAACGGTGAAGGGATGGCCAGCACATGGCGAACCACTGTTGCCAGCATTCTCGCAAAGAAGAGAACAGCTGTCAGTGTGCCGAGGAACCTTGATGTGTGGATCCAGAGTGGTGATTCCACCCAAACTCCAGGATAAAGTTCTAAAGGAGCTTCACGAGGGGCATCTGGGTGGAGTGAAAATGAAGAACCTAGCCAGAGCGTTTGTGTGGGGGCCAGGTATCGATGGAGACATCGAAGAAATGATCAAGAGCTGTCTAGGATGCCAGAAGGTCCAAAACGCCCCACCACAAGCCCCTCTACATCCATGGGAGTGGCCCTCATCTCCATGGCAAAGGGTACATATCAACTTTGCTGGTCCATTTATGGACTCAATGTTCTTAATTGCGGTTGATGCACACTCCAAGTGGCCGGAGGTAATAAAGATGTCCTCCACCACCACGGAAAAAACCATCACAGTATTAAGGACCATATTTGCCAGGAATGGGCTGCCTGAACAAATCTGTTCTGATAATGGACCGCAATTTGTGTCCGAAGAATTCAGGAAGTTCTTAAAAAACAATGGGGTTAAGCACTACACGTCCGCCCCATACCATCCCGCCACCAATGGATTAGCTGAAAGGTTTGTCCAGACCTTCAAGAAGGCCATAAAGGCCATGGGTAATGAAGACATAAATCTACAACATAAGGTAGATAACTTCTTGTTTGCGTACAGGAATGCAACACATGTGGTTACAAACCAAACTCCCGCCATGATGTTTTTCAATAGAAGACTAAGATGCCGGCTGGATTTGATCAAGCCAAACATCAGAAGGGACGTAGAGAACCGGCAATTTCAAGGCATGAATGAAAGGCCAACTAGAACCTTCCAGATAGGTCAACAAGTTTTGGCCCGGGACTACCGTACCGAGAAATGGCAGCCTGGAACTATTTGCACACGACTAGGACCGCTGATGTATACCGTGGACATTGGAGAAAGCATAATAAGGCGCCATGCTGACCAGATCATAGAGTCATCCGAAAAGGGACAACCTACACCACAACTCTATACGCCAATGATGAAGCAGAGATACCCATAGTATCTACCTCCGATCCGGTGATACTGGAACCAGATGAACCCGACACTGGCATTCAAGCCGAATCGACCTTGCCAAAAGAACCTACTACACCACCGAAAACTACTACACCACCGAGGCGTTATCCGGACCGAGTCAGGAAGCCTCCAGAGAGACTGAAGTATAATTGATTAACTGCAGCAAATGTGTAGATTATTGTTCTTGTAAACATGTTAATTAATGATTACTTAAAATGTTATGTACTAATTATCTAAAAGGGGAGGAATTGTAGTGTATGTACCTTTAAGAGCCCCTGTGTACTGTAATACCGGTAGTGACCACTCGGGTATATAAGCCTGTATAGCGTCTTGTATCTTTTAGTTCACCTCCAGACTTTGTTCAGTAAACACCTGTTAAACCAACTCCTGCATTCCGTGTCTCCATTAACACACGGATACAACAAGAACGTACCCTGTTCTATCCTGTTTAGGCCCAAAGTGGATGACCTCACATTTGCCTACATTGAAATCCATTTCCCACAGTTTTGCCCATTCACTTAATCTGTCGATATCCCTTTGTAATTTTATGCTTCCATCTGCACTGCCTACAATGCGTCATCGGCAAATTTGCATATATGACTTTCTATCCCATCATCTAAGTCGTTAATAAATATAGTGAATAGTTGAAGCCCCAACACAGATCCCTGCGTTGACACCACTAGTCACTTCCTGCCAATTTGAGAACCTACCCATTATCCCTGCTGCCTGTCTCCTGCCGCTCAGCCAACTTACTAACCAGCTCAATAATTTGCCCTCAATTCCGTGGGAAATCCTGCAAGTTTATTAATGTCTTCTTGTAATTTGTTGCAGTCTTCCTCAGTATTGACTATCCCCCCAAATTTGGTGTCATCTGCAAATTTAGAAATTGTGTTTTTGATTCCAAAGTCCAAATCATTAATATCAATTGTGAACAACAGTGGTCCCAGCACTGATCCTTGTGGAACACCACTACCCACCTTCTGCCACTGTGAATAGCTACCCTTTACCCCTACTCTCTGCTTTCTGTCTTGAAGCCAGCTAACTAGCTATTCTGTTCCTTATCCCCTGACTCCACATTCTCTGACATTGTACATCAGTCTATTATGGGGTACCTTATCGAAGACCTTTTGAAAATCTAGATAAATTACATCTACTGCATTACCCTTGTTTACTCTCTCTATTACTTCTTAAAAAATTCAATGAGGTTGGTCAAGCATGACCTTCCCTTTTGAAATCCATGAATTCATTATTATATTTTTGGTTTCTAGATGTTCTTCTATTTTTTCCTTTAGTAGGGATTCCATTATTTTTCCTATCACTGATGTTAAGCTGACTGGTCTATAATTCCCTAGATATGTTCTATCTCTCTTCTTAAGTGTAGGTATTATGTTAGCTATCTGCCAGTCCTTTGGCACTACACCTTTTTCTAACAAATTATTAAATATGTGTAGTAATGCCTCTGCTATCTCTTCCCTAGATTCTTTTAAAATTTGCAGATATAATCCAGGGTTTTATCCTCTTTGAGTTTGATCAGTGTATTTAATATTTCTCTTTTTATTTTAAATGTGGTTATCTCATTTCTAATCTCATCATCCGATGTCGTGTCCACCTGATCTGTCTCCCTGGTAAATGCTGAAGCAAAGTAATTATTTCATATTTCTGTCATTTCTCTATCGCTGCCTGTGATATTATCCTGTCCATCCCTAAGTAGCCCTATTCCCATCCCGACCATACTTTTTTTATTTATGTGCCTGTAAAATATTTTACTATTTTGTTTTGTTTCTTAATAATTTAATTTCATAGTTCCTCTTTGCCTTCCTAATAGTTTTTTTTAACTTCTCTCCTAATCTCTTTGTATTCTCCCTTGTCATGCTCTCCCCTCCTGTCCATATACTTAGTGTATGCCTCTTTCCTTACCCTCATGGCTTTATTCATCCATGGTATCTCATTAGTGTTTATCTTGTTCATGTTATTTAGTGGAATATATTTTTTCCTGGACTCTGTTGAACACGGTTTTAAATGTTTCCCATTGCTATTCTACATCATTGTTTGCCAATATTGTTATCCATTTTATTTTTCCAAGTTCTATTCTCAGCCCCTCAAAATCTGCTTTTCTCCAATCTATTACCTTGTTCTTGTACTTAGGTCCTTCTCAATTATTATCTTAATGCGTATTATATTATGGTCACTGTTGCCTAGATGTTCCCCTACTTCTATTTCTCTTATCTGCTCTGGCTCATTCCCCATTACTAGATCCAATAGTGAATCCTCCCTTGTTGGGCTTTTTACATATTGGGTTAGAAAGGAGTCCTGTACACATTGTAAGAACTCAATCCCCTTATCCCCTTTACCTACCTCTTCTAACCTATTAATATTGGAGTAGTTGAAATCCCCCATAATTATTATTCTATGGGGGAAAAATTGAGTTGCGCCCCCTTTGGGGCGTTAACTTCACCAGGGCGCTACTTTTAGCGCCCTGGGAAAATTAGCGCCCCCGCGGCCGAGATTGAGTGGTTGCGCCCCAAGAGGGAAGCGGGGCACTACTGGAAGCACCCCGCCTCCCTCTTGGGGTGCTGCGAGGGAATATCACGGCACTAAGTGCCATGGTATTGCAGGCCTTCCTCCTCTTCTTAAAGGGGAGGGGCCTTGCGCAACACGGCCTGGGGCCCAGCTGGGCCACCGGGGATCGGAGTGCCAGCAAAAGAGCCCAGCACTCAAGAGAAGTGCCGGGCTCAATGAGCGCAGCCGGCACTCCGCGGGGGGGCGGGGGTCAGGAGGCCGGCGACGGCAGCGGAGGCAGGTGCTGGCAGGCGGCCAGCAACAAAAATGGCCACCCAGCACCTCGCCTTTAATTTGCGCCCCGGCCGCAGGTAGGCCCCCCCTGACCCTGTCGGACATAGCGTCCGGCGGTAAGTCAGGGGGCGCTACCAAAGATCGCGGCCGGGGCACGAGCGGGGAGCTGCACACGGCGATGACGTTACCGCCCGCAGCGCAGCGCTGCAGGGCTCTAACGGTTAGCGCCGCCGCTAACCTCCCGCTGAATTTCGCAGGAGGCATTGGCGGGGCCGCGCCTGGGCGCTAGTTGCTTTGCGCCCTCTTAGGGCGCTAACGGGAGGCGCAAACCAACCAAATTTTTCCCCCTATGTCTTTTACTTATTTTCCTAATTTGTTTGCATTTTTCTTCCTCCACCTCCCTTCCACTATTAGGTAGTCTGTAGATTACCTCTATTAGTGTGATTGATCCTTTATTATCTTTTATCTCTATTCACATGGATTCTATTTTTGTCTTGCTGATAGCTGCGTCACTTTTTTCTACTGCCGTTATGTTGTCACTAATAAGTACAGCTACTCCAACTCTCCTTTTTCCCTCTCTTTTTTCTAAATATGTTATACCCTGCAATGTTTATTTCCCAGTCCTGATTTTTCTGTAGCCATGTCTCAGTAATCCCTACTATATCTGGTTCCTCGCAACGCACGATTGCCTCTAGCTCCCCTATTTTATTACGGACTCTGTGTGCATTGCTGTACAGTTTAACTCATTTTAATAGCAGTTCCTTTCACTTTATTTTTAACCTTTTTACTCTCTTGTTCAATAACTCTATTTATTTTCCACCAGAGGAGGTATTGAGGGACCTCTCCTGGTCCCTCAATACCTCCTCTCTGGTGAAGAAGGCCCAGCAGCGCCTATATTTCCTAAGGAGGCTGAAGGGATGTAACCTGTCACCCCTGATCCTCTCTAACTTTTACCGCTGCACAATAGAGAGCATCCTGACAAACTGTATCACAGTATGGTATGGCAGCTGTAGCTACTATGACCGGAAAGCCCTGCAGCGGGTAGTCAAAACTGCCCAACGCATTACCGGCACCCGGCTACCGACCATATAGCACATATACCAGAAACGCTGTCTACGGAGGTCACGGTCCATCATCAAAGACCCTACCCACCCCAGCCACAGTCTGTTCGCCCTCCTGCCATCTGGGAGATGCTACAGATGCATTCGCACCCGTACGACCAGATTTAGGAACAGCTTCTTTCCCAGGGCTGTCATCCTACTGAACTCCACAAATAAACTCTAAAGCCTGCACATCTGCCAATGCACTTTATTATGGTTATGTTTATGTTAATGTATTACAAGCCAAATGTATGTTGAATGTTTAAATGTCTTAATCTAAATGTACACTCTCGGGAGCTGCAAGCCTACATTTCGTTGTACTGCACTTGTGCACTAACAATGACAATAAAAGTTGATTTGATTTTGATTGATTTTATTCCCTATTCTTTGTCCTCCCTTAGTTTAGTCTGTTCTATGCCCTCCTTTCCTGTTTTGTTTATATTTAGGCTGGTTTCATTTCTTGTAGCTCTCTCCCCTGGTCTTACTAGTTTAAAGCCTTTGCCACCTCTCTGTTTACCCTATGTGATAATGATCAGATAGTTTTTCTTGTGATGTTGGCCAGGACACCGGGGAGAACTCCCCTGCTTATCTTCAAAATCGTGCCATGAGGATCTTTTGCATCCACCTGAGAGAGCAGACGGGCTTTTGGTTTAATGGGGCAGTAATTCCTCCCCAAACGCATGAGTACGGAAGGGGTACTCACGCGTCTGGCCGGAGGAAATGCCTGTTTTCAGCATGCACAGCGCATGCGCTGAAAACTGGCATTTCTTCTCCTCTAACCCAAGAGGTGAAGAGGCTAGCGCGTGCGCTGTAGGGGGCAGCGCGTGCGTCTTGGATTTCCTCTGTTTTGGGGGATTTGCGCATGTGTAAAGGCCTCCGGTCTTTACGCTTGTAAAACGCACACGTAAGTATTTATTTTTACAGGTAAGTGGTGTTTTAGTGCAATTTAGAAAAAAAAATTCCACAGGTTTATTATTTTAAAGAATCTACAATAAGGTAAGTTTAGTTTTAGACCCTTTTTATTAAAAATTTATTTTTTTCAACAAAAGAAATTATTGTTTAAATTATTTTTTTTAACTTATTTATACTTAATTTAATGATTGGGATGTTTTTTAAATTTTTATTTAAAGTTTAAATAGTGTTTTGGGCCCCCGTAGTTTTCATGAGTTTGACAGTTCTTACTCTCAAACTCATGAATGAACCTTCCCCTCCCCTGATTGGTCGTACAGTGCTCAACTGATCCCAGCCGGCACATCGCACTAACTACGCCGCTGGATCAGGTAAGCACATCGCGCCGACATCTGAACCAGGCCAGTGACAGGAAATGCAAGCAGGCCCGGGCTTCAGATGTCAGCGCGCAGGGTGAGTGCAGATCGGGGGCTTCCACGCGCAGCAAGCACCCGACACCAAGTTCTGGGCCAATGTCTCATCTGAAAGACAGCATCTCCGACAATGCAGCACTCCCTCAGTTCTGGAGGGTTAGCCTGGAATATGGGCTTAAGCCTCTGGAGTGGGGACTTAAACCCACAACCTTCTGTCCACTGAGCCACAGCTGACACATTGATAAAGAGTTATTACTTGAGGGAGGTGTTGCTACTGGCCAGAATCTGCATTCCCAGGACAGGCAGGGGAAAAGTGGACAAAAAGGAGAAAGAAAAGAAAGCAAAAGGTTACTCAATGTGTAACTGTACCAAAAGCTTGGTCAATGAGGTCGGTTTTAAGGACAGTCTTAAAGGAGGAGCGAGAGACGGAGAGGTTTAGGGAGGGAATTCCAGACTTAGGGCCTAGACAGCTGAAGGCACGGCCGCCAATGGTGGGGCGAAGGGAGAGTGGCAAGAGGCCAGAGTTAGAGGGTAGTAGGGCTGGAAGAGGTAACAGAGATAGGGAGAAGCCAAGCCATAGCCATGGGTGGAAGGGTGTGGGGTTGCAGAAGAGAATTACAATGAATTATTATTGAAGTGTAGGTAAACACTGGCAAATTTGTGCACAGCAAGGTCCCACATACAGCAGTGAGGTGAATGACCAGTGAGGCTATTTTTGGTGTTGTGGGCCGAGCGATAAACACTTGGGGTCAGCCCACTGTTGGGGACCCACGCAAACGGTCCCCGGCAAGGTAAGTACAGATTGTGGGCAGGCTGCTCAATCAGCGATCGGGGGGGGGGGGCGGTGGCTGGGGAGGCCCGAGACATCCCTGTGGAGGCAGCGGGAGCACTCCCGGTTACCTGGGCCGAGCTCCTTGCTGGCGGACCAGAGACCGCGCGAGACTGCAGTCGAGCAAGTAAAAATGGTGGAGGTCAAGATCGCATCAGGATTTTAACCCTCCCGCCATTGTACCCCCTCCCGCCATTGTACCCCCTCCCGCCATTGTACCCACTCCCACCATTGTACTCCCTACCACCATTGTACCCACTCCCACCATTGTACCCCCTCCCGCCATTGTACCCCCTACCGCCATTGTACCTCCTCCCGCCATTGTACCTCCTCCCGCCATTGTACCCCCTCCCGCCATTGTACCCCCTCCCGCCATTGTACCTCCTCCCGCCATTGTACCCCCTCCCGCCATTGTACCCACTCCCGCCATTGTACCCCCACCATTGTACCCCCTCCCGCCATTGTACCCCCTACCGCCATTGTACCCCCTACCGCCATTGTACCCCCTCCCACCATTGTACCCCCTCCCGCAATTGTACCCCCTCCCGCCATTGCACCCCCTCCCACCATTGTACCCCCTCCCGCCATTGTACCCACTCCCGCCATTGTATCCCCTGCCGCCATTGTACCCACTCCCACCATTGTACCCCCTCCCGCCATTGTACCCCCTGCCGCCATTGTACTCCCTCCCGCCATTGTACCCCCTCCCGCCATTGTACCCCCTACCACCATTGTATCCCCTGCCGCCATTGTACCCACTCCCGCCATTGTACCCCCGCCATTGTACCCACTCCCGCCATTGTACCCCCGACATTGTACCCACTCCCGCCATTTTACCCCCGCCATTGTACCCACTCCTGCCATTGTACCCCCACCATTGTACCCCCTCCCGCCATTGTACCCCCTCCCGCCATTGTACCCCCTCCGGCCATTGTACCTCCTCCCGCCATTGTACCCACTCCCGCCATTGTACCTCCTCCCGCCATTGTACCCACTCCCGCCATTGTACCTCCTCCTGCCATTGTACCCCCTCCCGCCATTGTACCCACTCCCGCCATTGTACCTCCTCCCGCCATTGTACCCCCTCCCGCCATTGTACCTCCTCCCGCCATTGTACCCCCTCCCGCCATTGTACCCCCTCCCACCATTGTACACCCCCGCCATTGTACCCACTCCCGCCATTGTACCTCCTCCCGTCATTGTACCCCCTCCCGCCATTGTACCCACTCCCGCCATTGTACCCCCTCCCGCCATTGTACCCACTCCCGCCATTGTACCCCCTCCCGCCATTGTACCTCCTCCCGCCATTGTACCCCCTCCCGCCATTGTACCCACTCCCGCCATTGTACCTCCTCCCGCCATTTTACCCACTCCTGCCATTGTACCCCCTCCCGCCACTGTACCTCCTCCCGCCATTGCATGCCCCCCGCCATTGTACCCCCTCCTGCCATTGTACCTCCTCCCGCCATTGTACCCACTCCCGCCATTGTAACCCCTCCCGCCATTGTACCTCCTCCCGCCATTGTAACCCCTCCCGCCATTGTACCTCCTCCCGCCATTGTACCCCCTCCCGCCATTGTACCTCCTCCCGCCATTGTACCCCCTCCCGCCATTGTACCTCCTCCCGCCATTGTACCCACTCCCGCCATTGTAACCCCTCCCGCCATTGTACCTCCTCCCGCCATTGTACCCACTCCCACCATTGTACCTCCTCCCGCCATTGTACCCACTCCCGCCATTGTACCCCCTCCCGCTATTGTACCTCCTCCCGCCATTGTACCCACTCCCACCATTGTACCTCCTCCCGCCATTGTACCCACTCCCACCATTTAACCCCCTCCGCCATTGTACCTCCTCCTGCCATTGTACCACCCTGCCATTGTACTCCCCCGCCATTGTACCCCCCCGCCATTGTACCCCCCCGCCATTGTACCCACTCCCGCCATTGTACCCCCCGCCATTGTACCCACTCCCGCCATTGTACCTCTTCCCGCCATTGTACCCACTCCCGCCATTGTACCTCTTCCTGCCATTGTACCCACTCCCGCCATTGTACCCCCTCCCGCCATTGTACCTCTTCCTGCCATTGTACCCACTCCCGCCATTGTACCCCCTCCCACCATTGTACCTCCTCCCGCCATTGTACCTCCTCCTGCCATTGTACCTCCTCCTGCCATTGTACCTCCTCCCGCCATTGTACCCCCTCCCGCCATTGTACCTCCTCCTGCCATTGTACCTCCTCCTGCCATTGTACCCCCTCCCACCATTGTACCCCCCCACCATTGTACCTCCTCCCGCCATTGTACCCCCTCCCGCCATTGTACCCCCTCCCGCCATTGTACCCCCTCCTGCCATTGTACCTCCTCCCGCCATTTTACCCCTCCCGCCATTGTACCCCCTCCCACCATTGCACCTGCTCCTGCCATTTTACCCCTCCCGCTATTTTACCTCCTCCCGCCCGCTCCACTCTGATTAGCGAAGCTTCCAAATCAGCTGCTTATTTGTCTACCTCAGCCCAGCGGTCAGCACGAGCTCCGCACCCTCGGGCTGCATTCCTCAGACAAGCAGACGAACATTTCACCCATATGCCCGACCCTAGTGACAGGTCAAGGACCAGCGAGCAGTAACAGACCGTGCTGGCCACAACTGGAGGAGCTACTTGGGAGCTGGTCCTTTATAGAACCCGAAGTCTGCTCCCATCTCTGGGGAGACTTTCCTCGCCTCCCTCTCGCATTCCTGACATAAAAAATATTTATCCCTCAACCAACTTCACTGAAAAGCAGATGATCTGGTCATTATCACAGTGCTGTTTGTGGGATCTTGCTGTGTGTAAATTGGCTGCCGCGTTTCCCACATTACAACAGTGACTACACTTCAAAAAGTACTTCATTGGCTGTAAAGCGCTTTGAGACGTCCGGTGGTCGTGAAAGACGCTGTAGAAATGTGAGTTCTTCCTTTTCTTCACTTCTTTTCTTTCTTTTCATCCTTTTTTTATCTTTTCTTTCTTTCCTTCTCTCCTCTTTCTTTCTCTCTCGCTTTCTCCCATTCTCTCTCTCTTTCTTTCTTTCTCTCTTTCTATCTTTCTCTCTCTCTCTCCCTTTTCTCTCTCTCTCTCTCTCTTTCTCTCTTTTCCCTTTGCTTTCTATTCCAATCATTCCTAAGTTTTGGTCAGGGACAGCGTTATGCTGCAGATCTTTCTAATTTTCTCTTTCTCCCTGTGTCGAGCTCTCTCTCAGCAGCCCACACACCCATCAGCGTCTGCCCATCACTTGACGGAGTGATGTGGAGGAGGCAGAATGAATCACAGACGGACACGTTGTGTCAGTAGAGAATCAGGAACTGATTCCCAAGCTGACAGACTGAGAGTGTGTGCAGTCTGCCATCCTTATATAACACTGCAAAGTATACTGCGGTTAGAAAGTTGGATAAAGTTTATCGAATAGGTACCTCCCTCCAGCTGCCTCTCCGTAGCGGGAGTGGGACCCTGCTGTTCTCAAATACTCCACTGTGTTTACCTTCAAAACTGACTATACCTCAAAAGTAATTCATTGTAATTCTCTCCTGCATCACCCACTCCCTTCACCCCATGGCCATGGCTTTGCCGCTCCCTATCGCTGTAGCCTCCTCCATCCCTACAACCCTCTAACTGTGGCCTCTTGCACATCCCACACTCCCTTCGCTCCACCATTGGCGGTCATGCCTTCAGCTGCCTGGGCCCTAAGCTCTGGAATTACCTCCCCATACCTCTCCGCCTCTATCTGGTCATTTTCACATTGCTGTTTGTGGGAGCTTGCTGTGCGTAAATTGGCTGCCGCGTTCCCCACATTACAACAGCGACTCCACTTCAAAAGTACTTCATTGGCTGTAAAGCGCTTTGAGATGTCCGGTGGTCGTGAAAGGCGCTGTATAAATGCAAGCCTTTCTTTTCTTTAAGACTCTCCTTAAAGCCTAGGGGGGAGAAATTCAGTAGGTTGCGCCACCCTTATGAGGGCACTAAGTGGGTCGCAAGCGAACTAGCGCCCGGGCGCGGCACTGCCCACGCCTCCCGCTAAATTCTGCGGGACGTTAGTGGTGGCGCTAACCGTTAGCGCTGCGCCGCTGCCGATTATGTCATCGGTGTGCGCAGCGCCCCGCTGACGCCCCGGCCGCGATAATCGGCAGCACCCCCTGATTTACCGCCAGACGCTATGTCCGACAGGTTCAGGGCGGCGTACCTGCGGCCAGGGAGGCGCAAATTAAAGGCGAGGTGCAGGGCGGCCATTTTTGTTGTTGGCCGCCTGCCAGCACCTGCCTGCGCTCCCGTCCCTGGCCTCCTGAACCCCCCCGCCACGGAGTGCCGGCTGCACTCCAAGAGCCCGGCACTTCTCCTCGGTGCCGGGCTCTTTTGCCTGCACTCCTGATCCTCAGGGGCCCCGCTGGGCCCCAGATCGCGCTGCACAAGGCCCCTCCCCTTTAAGAAGGGGAGGAAGGCCTGCAATACCGCAGCGCGACGTGCCGCAGCGTGTGGCGCTGCAGCACGGTGCGCCACGATATTCACTCGCAGCTCCCCAAGAGGGATGCGGGGCGCCTCCAGTAGCGCCGCGCTTCCCTTTGGGGCGCAACCACTCAATTTCCAGTGCGGGGGCGCGAATGTTTCCGGGGCGCTACTTTTAGCGCCCTGGCGAGGCTGGCGCCCCAAACGGGGCGATACTCAATTTCTCCCCCTAGCTCTCCTAATATCTCCTGTTGTGGCTCAGTGTCAATCTTTGTCTTTTAATCGCTTCCTGTGAAGCACCTTGGGACGGTTTCCTGCGTTAAAGGCGCTGTATAAATGCAAGTTGTTGTTGTTAAGCGCTATGGGATGTCCTGAGGAAATGACAGGTGCTACATAAATGCCAAAATCTTCCTTTATTACACTTGAATATCTTCACCATATTTGCAGATGTTACGTCAATGAAACCTATCTTTAAATAGAGGCTCCCCATCGGCTGTATGATTGGTTCTCTGGCCTCTTGGTCTGGAGCCTGCAATTCAACTCACTTGGGGCAAGCAGTACGTTCAGCACAAGAGCGTGGGGGTAGAAATTGGACCTCATTGCGCCCCTTTTCCAGGCAGAAAATTGGAGACAAAGAGGACACATTTCGGGGTCCAACGTCCCACGCCTGATCTGTGCCTGCGTTAGGGGTGCCGCCATATTGGCTAAAGCGGCTTTCTGTGTATCCCAATACCCCGCCCTCCCCCGACCAGAGGACCTGCCTCGGTCGGTCCGATCGCCACTCACAGCTTGCCGCCTGAACGCTAAGGAGGCCTGACCACTAAAGACTGCCGCGTTCGGGCGGGAAGGCTCCACGGCACCCGCTCGCCGCCCGACCGGTTATCACAGCGAATAATAGTCGGCCGCTAGGTTCCGCTGGACGGGTGAGGCAGAGATGGGCGGAATGGTCTCGCTCATCTGCACTGACCTTTGCCCTCTTTGTGATGATTGAGTGAGCCAGGTTTCCAGATCAGACCCGAGTGATGGATTGGTACCCCATGGTTTGGGGAGAAGAGAAGGAAAACTGGCCAGTTGGACCTTCTTGTGTATCTCCCAGTGGGGTCGACCAAGTAGGTGGTGTCCATAAAGAGATCTGTAGTCTGAACGAATCCCAACCTGTCAACCAGAGAGCAGATGTGGGTTTAGGGGCAACATCAAGGAAAAGAGAGGCAGGAGTGGAAGGCTTTGAGCACTCAAAGGGGTAAGAGATGTTTAGGTGGGTAAATAAAACTTTCAATGAGAAGTTTAGGAATGTAATGAGATTAAAATGAAGGATGCAGCAAAGCGATGGATTCAGGTTTCACTGACTCTCACTGTCTTTCAGATGAGACGTTAAACCGAGGCCCCGTCTGTTGAGTCTGTGTTTTCAAATGTAGTTATGCTGAATAACGGAACACAGACTACAGAAATAATTAAACAGGTCTTTAGTGATTGAGGGTCAAGGCTGAACTGGGATACAACTTTGCTCCGCAGGGTTTATATACCGGTGTGGTCACCACCAGTACTACAATGTACAGGAGCCATCAAAAAGTAGTCCATCACCTTAAGGTATCCTCTTAAGGTGGTACAGGTTACATACACTACACCGTCTCCCCTCTCAGGTGGATGAAAAAGATCTCACGGTATTATTTCGAAGAAGGGCAGGGGTGTTCTCCCCGGTGTCCTGGGCCCAATATTTATCCCTCAATCAACATCACTGAAACAGATTATCTGGTCATTATCACATTGCTGCTTGTGGGAGCTTGCTGTGCGCAAATTGGCTGCCGCGTTTCCTACATTACAACAGTGACTACACTTCAAAAAGTACTTCATTGGCTGTAAAGCGTTTTGTGACCTCCTGAGGCCGTGAAAGGCGCTATAGAAATGTAAGTTCTTTCCTTCATAGAGAGGACTAGTGATGGCAACTGGATGCTTAAACTTCAACTGAAAACTAAGTCTTCTGGTTGAAATAAAACTCCCCACCTCCATGCTGTAGTTCAGTGGAGAATCATCCCAATTAAAATCAGATCTCCCACTTGCCTTGTTGCCTGCCTGGAACCACATCTGACAAAACGTCAATCTAATCGCAGTATAGTACAGGCAGTGGGGACTGTGTGGGCTGCGTTCTGTCAAGCGACTGCGCCTCCATAGCAAAGAGAGATCTTTGATAAGAGGCATTCTTTCATTGCTTTATCCATGTGCTTGTTACAGTCTTGGGAGCTGAAAATCCACAGCCCTGCTGGAGCTCTCTCGCTGGGAGTCTGGTGGAAGTATGGAGTGGGAACCAGGAGCCAAGCCGAGACCTGGGGTCCCGGCCTTCCCCGCCAATATCCATGGGACTTTGTTTCGGAGGTGAAGCCTCTGACCACCCCCCCCACTTCCGTCACCCAAACAAGATGACCCACGTCAGAAGGAAGCCCAAACAATACAGAGACTTCAGCACACAATCCAGGCAGACACTCCCGTGAGGCATTAAACCGAGGCCCCGTCTGCCCTCTCAGGTGAACGTAAAAGATCCCACGGCACTGGGCTGGCTCGGTTGGTAGCACACTCACCTCTGAGTCAGAGGGCTATAGGCTCAAGCCCCACTCTAGGATTTGGGTATATAATCTGAGCTGGCACTTCAGTGCCGTACAGGGTGCGTGCTGCACTGTTGGAGGTGCCGTCTTTCCGATGAGATGTTAAACCTGTCTGTCTTCTCAGGTGGACATAGTAGTCCTGGGCCAATATTTATCCCTCAACCAACATCACTAAAAACAAATGATCTGGTCATTATCACTGACGTAAGAAAACTACTAGCACTTGGTCGGACTATTAAACAAGGCTTTAATCGACTGTTTTTCAACATGGAGATCTAGTTGTGTCCTTCACTAGTTCCTGGTAAAGAATGTCCTGAGCAAGCTGGCTCCATGCCCGAGTATTTATACTCTCCCTGGACAGCACCACCAGCAGGCTGCCCAGCATTATTTCATAAGTCATTTCCCATGAATGACAAGAATCATGTCAATCACATTGCTGTTTGTGGGATCTTGCTGTGCGCTGATTGGCTGTCGCTTTTCCTACATTACAACAGTGACTGCACTTCAAAAGGATTTCATTGGCTGTAAAGCGCTTTGGGGCGTCCTGAGGTGGTGAAAGGCACTATAGAAATGCAAGTCTTTCTTTCTTTGGTGTGCGGTATCTTGGCGGGAGCAGAAGGCTGTGATTGGCCCTTGTGCCCCCAGGAAAAGGAAGTACATGAGTCTGGGTTCCCAGCACAGAACACCAATCAGCGACTCGAACTGGAGAGCCACGGACCTGCGATGCTCTCCACTGCCGAATATCCTGCCAACACACAATAGGTGCCCATGAAGAACAGTCGGAACGTTGGAGAGGGATGGTGCAGGGAATGGTAAGATGCCAGTGATATGTGTGGGGTGCTCCTGAGGCCAGGTTAATGCACATTGTGTGTGTAATGATCAGTAACATGTCATTCTAGAATGGTACACTAGGTGGAGCTGTATGTTTAGTAGTGGGCTACCCACAAGGCAGTAGTCAAGATGGATGCCTGTATACTAGTCCACATGGCTGAATAAATGACTAGCACAAGCTAGCTGTTCATAATGAAAACGTCTATTTATTTATGAACATAACATGGTACCAGGATTGATAAAATCTGCTGAATATTGTGAAACGCGACATGGAGAATTAGAAGCCACCGGAGGGTTTGAAACTCATGGGGAATGTCGACTGCAATTGGCGGACTTTCAAACAACAATTCAAACTCTATATTGCTGCCATCGGGTTCGGTACGATGCCAGATGCAAGGAAATAGCGTTACTGCTCACGGTTGCAGGCCCGCAGGCGATAGAGGTATTTAATATGTTTGTATTTGATCACGAGGAGGACAGAGAAAAAATGGATGATGTGCTAAAGAAGTTTGATACACATTGTTCTCCCAAAAAGAACGAGACCTATGAGAGGGACGTGTTCCGTTCACGGACACAGCAGCAAAATGAGACTTTTGATAGCTTTGTGACCAATCTGAAACTGAAAGCACAGACATGTAATTTCTCTGAACTGAAATCATCCATGATTCGTGACCAGATTGTGTTTGGTATTCATGATAAAAAGGTCAGGGAACATTTGTTGAGAGAAACTGAACTAACATTGGAGAAAGCTGTGAAAATATGCCATGCCAGTGAGCTAGCTCAACAGCACGCAAAGACTTTCAGTGAAATTAATAATAATGCGACTGTAATGAGTGACTGTGCTGCTGTCGGTGCTGTGTCCTACGAGGGGAAGAAACGTGGGCAGAACACAAATGCAAAGCAATCGGAGGATGGAATTTTTAATTGTAAATGCTGTGGTTACTAGCACCAGTCAAGACAATGCCCAGCGTTTGGAAAAATGTGCACAAAATGTAATGGAAAGAATCACTTTGCCAAACAATGCTTTTCAAAAGTAAAAACAAAGAAAGGGCAACAAGTCAATGTGATTGAGGACACAGTGTGGGTTTGAAGGGAGGGAGTTTCACACTCTATCTAAGTCATACTATATCCACCTGGCAGAGTCCCTTGCTGAGTATGGGCACCTGGGATAGAAAATATGTCCAACATTCCGACACCAACACAGTAACACGCATGAAAAATCTATCAACAAACGAGAGAGAAAAGAATGAGTCGGATTTGAATGAGTCACAGGAAGAGGGCAGCACTGAAAGATTGCAGCACAGAGCGTGAAACAACATGGCAGAACGATATAAGAGGCGAGGGGAGGAAAAGACAGCTGTGTTTGAACCATTCCACCCAGTTCCCTTAGAGTAGGTTCCAAGGTGGCCTTGATACTCAATCCATGTGTCAGTGTGGACAGGAGCAGTCCCAGAGCGACTTACACCGAGAGCCATATCTACCCAGCGGAGGCCAGTGTCGGGAGGAGCAGAGAACGACAGTACAGTGAGTACTTAAACTCACTTTCACAGGCTTCTTTACAGAGGCCATTGTTGGGAGCGGTGAGAGCGGAGGTTCAGTGAGTATTTAAACTCATTTTCGCAGGCTTTTTTTCACAGGCCATTGTCGGGAGTGGAGATTCAGTGAGTATTTAAAGTCACTTTCGCGGGCTTTTTTACAGAGGCCATTGTCGGGAGCAGTGAGAGCGGAGGTTCAGTGAGTATTTAAACTCACCTTCGCGGGCTTTTTTACAGAGGCCATTGTCGGGAGCAGTGAGAGCGGAGGTTCAGTGAGTATTTAAACTCACCTTCGCGGGCTTTTTTACAGAGGCCATTGTCGGGAGCAGTGAGAGCGGAGGTTCAGTGAGTATTTAAACTCACTTTCGCAGGCTTTTTTACAGAGGCCATTGTCGGGAGCAGTGAGAGCGGAGGTTCAGTGAGTATTTAAACTCACTTTCGCGGGCTTTTTTACAGAGGCCATTGTCGGGAGCAGTGAGAGCGGAGGTTCAGTGAGAATTTAAACTCACTTTCGCAGGCTTTTTTCCACAGGCTTACCAATCTCGCAGACCGGCGGTGGCATTCCAGAGCCACGTCACGATTCAAAACGTGACACAGGCAGGAGGAAGCAGCTAATTGGGTGAGTACTTATACTACTCCATAGTTTGACAGTTAAGGTTCATAGTTTATAAAGTTTAGAAGGTCTTAATTTTGTGGTTATAGTTTCTAAGGTCTCTGTTGTGTAGCGGGGAGTGCTAGGAAGTAAGGGCCCTTGAGTATATCATTTAATTGTAGTATAATTGGTGGTATTGATTTAATTTAAATTAATTAAAGGGTAAGTCATGGCAGCAAAGCTCGGCCCCGTGGTATGCTCCTCCTGCACAAAGTGGGAAATCAGGGACACTTCCTGTGTCCCTGATGACCACGTGTGCATGAAGTGTATCCAGCTGCAGCTACTGGCAGACCGCATTGCGGCATTGGAGCTGCAAATGGATACATACTGGAGCATTTGCGATGCTGAGAACATCGTGGATATCACGTTTGATCAGTTGGTCACACTGCAGGTAAAGGCTGCACAGGCAGGAAGGGAATGGGTGACCACCAGGCAGAGTAGTAGGCGCAGCCAGGTAGTGCAGGGGTCCCCTGTGGCCATCCCCCTCTCAAACAGATATACCCCATTGGATATTGTTGGGGAGGATGGCTTATCGGGGGAAGGCACCAGCAACCAACTTCCTGGCACCATGGGTGGTTCTGCTGCACGGGACAGGAGAAAAAAAACAGGAGAAATTCAGTTGTTTGCGCCTCCCATTAGCGCCTTAAGAGAGCGCCAATTGGGGCGCAAAGCAACTAGAGGCCGGGCGTGGCGATGTTTGTGCCGCTCGCGAAATTAACTACACATTTTGTGGTGGCACTAAACACTACCGCCACGATCTCCTGCGCTGGCAGATCGTGACGTCAGTCGAGTGCGCAAAGCCCCATTAGCGCCCTGGACCGGATATTGAGTGGCGCCCCCTGTCTTATCGCCTGCCGCTAGCAACGACAGGTTGAGGGGAGCGTTATGCTGTCAGAAAGGGACTAGGGGAGCGCTATTTAAAGGCGACCACTTCCTGCCTTTTTTTGTCGTTGACATTTTTGCACCACGCAGTCTGAGAGAGAGAGAGAGACTTCTGGAGAGATTCAATGCTGTGTGAAGGAGTTTTGAGTACTGAGCAGCACTTTGCAGGTTTATTTTGATTTGCCCTTCCTTGCTTCACCAGCACTCTGAGGTAGTGCCTCGCTCCTCGGCGATTGCACCTTAAGACAGATGTGAAGCGCCTGATTTAGTGCCCCAATCACCTCCAGGGGCGATAAAAGCCAAGTATGCTGTCGGAGGCGATTATTAGCGCCAGGCGCTAAACTTTGCGCACAGCCGATAACGGAGCCCCAAATGGGGCGATACCGAAATTTTCCCCCATAGTGTTAGGGGACTCTATTGTAAGGGGAATAGATAGGCATTTCTGTGGCCGCAAACGAGACTCCAGGATGGTATGTTGCCTACCTGGTGCAAGGATCAAGGAAGCCTTGGAGCGGCTGCAGGGCATTCTGAAGGGGGAGGGTGAACAGCCAGTTATTGTGGTGCATATAGGTACCAACGATATAGGTAAAAACCGGGATGAGGTCCTAAAAGCTGAATATTGGGAGTTAGGAGTTAAATTAAAAAATAGGACCTCAAAGGTAGTAATCTCAGGATTGCTACCAGTGCACGTGCTAGTCAGAGTAGAAATAGAAGGATATTTCAGATGAATATGTGGCTAGCGGAATGGTGCTAGGGGGAGGGATTCAAATTCCTGGGACATTGGAACCAGTTCTGGGGGAGGTGGGACCAGTACAAACTGGACGGTTTGCACCTGGGCAGGACCGGGACCGATGTCCTAGGGGGAGTATTTGCTAGTGCTGTTGGGGAGGGTTTAAACTAAAATGGCATGGGGTTGGGAACCTGTGCAGGGAGACAGAGGGAAGGGAAGCAAGGATAGAAGCAAAAGACAGGAACGAGAAAAGCAAAAGTGGAAGTCAGAGAAATCAAGGGTGTAAATCAAACATGGCCGCAGTAAACAATAATTCTAAAAGGACTAAGAGTGTTAAAAAAACAAGCCTGAAGGCTTTGTGTCTTAATGCGAGGATCATTCGTAATAAGGTGGATGAATTAGCTGCACAAATAGATGTAAACGGATATGATATAATTGGGATTACGGAGACATGGCTCCAGGGTGACCAAGTCTGGGAATTCAACATTCAGGGGCATTCAATATTCAGGAAGGACAGGCAAAAAGGAAAAGGCGGTGGGGTAGCATTGCTGGTTAAAGAGGAGATTAACACAATAGTAAGGAAGGATATTAGCTCTGATGATGTGGAATATGTATAGGTAGAGCTGAGAAATACCAAGGGGCAGAAAACATTAGTGGGGGTTGTATACAGACCCCCAAACAGTAATGCTGAGGTTGGGAATGGCATTAAACGGGAAATTAGAGATGCGTGCAATAAGGGCACAGCAGTTATCATGGGTGACTTTAATCTACATATAGATTGGTCTAACCAAATTAGTAACAATACTGTGGAGGAGGAATTCCTAGAGTGTATACGGGATGGTTTCCTGGACCAATATGTTGAGGAACCAACTAGAGATCAGGCCATCTTAGACTGGGTATTATGTAATGAGAAAGGATTAATTAGCAATCTTGTTGTGTGAGGACCCTTGCGGAGGAGCGATCATAATATGTTAGAATTCTTCATTAAGATGGAGAGTGAAGTAGTTGATTCAGAGACTTGGGTACTGAATTTAAATAAAGGAAACTACGATGGTCTGAGGCGCGAGTTGGCTTGGATGGATTGGGGAATGTTACTTAAAGGGTTGACGGTGGATAGGTAATGGCAAACATTTAAAGATCGCATGGATGAACTACAGAATTTGTTCATCCCTGTTTGGCATAAAAATAAAACAAAAAGGGTGACTCAACCGTGGCTAACAAGAAAAATTAAGGATAGCATAAGATCCAAGGAGAGGACATATAAATTGGCCGGAAAAAGCAGCAGACCTGAGGATTGGGAGCAGTTTAGGATTCAGCAAAGGAGGACAAAGGGATTAATTAAGAGGGGGGAAATAGAGTATGAAAGTAAGCTTTCAGGGAACATAAAAGCTTCTATAGATATGTGAAGAGAAAAAGATTGGTAAAGTCAAGCATAGGTCCCTTGCAGTCAGAATCAGGGGAATTTATAATGAGGAACAAAGACATGGCTGACCAATTAAATAGATACTTTGGTTCTGTCTTCACAAAGGAGGACAAAAATAAACTCCCAGAGATGTCGGGGAACATAGGGTCTAATGAGAGGGAGGAACTGAAAGAAATCAGTATTTGTAGGGAAATGGTGTTAGGGAAATTGACGGGAGTGAAGGCCGATAAATCCCCAGGGCCTGATAATCTACATCCTAGGGTACATAAGGAAGTGGCCCTAGAAATAGTAGATGTATTGCTGGTCATTTTCCAAAATTCTATAGATTCTGGAACAGTTCCCATGGATTGGAGGGTAGCTAATGTTAACCCACTATTTAAAAAAGATGGTAGAGAGAAAAAGGGGAATTATAGACCGGTAAGCCTGACATCGGTAGTGGGGAAAATGCTAGAATCCATTATAAAAGATGTAACAGCAGTGCACTTCGAAAACAGTGACAGGATCGGACAAAGTCAACATGGATTTACAAAAGGTAAATCATGCTTGACTAATCTACTGGAATTTTTTGAGGATGCAGCTGGTAGAATAGATAAGGGAGAACCAGTGGATGTGGTGTATTTGGACTTTCAGAAGGCTTTCGATAAGGTCCCGCATAAGAGACTAGCGTGCAAAGTTAAAGCACATGGGATTGTGGGTAAGGTACTGACTTGGATAGAAAACTGGTTGGCAGACAGGAAGCGAAGAGTTGGAATAAACGGGTCTTTTTCCGAGTGGAAGGCAGTGACTAGTGGGGTACCGCAGGGATCGGTGCTAGGACCCTAGTTATTCACAATATATATTAATGATCTAGACGAGGGAACTAGATGTAATATCTCCAAGTTTGCAGATGACACAAAGCTGGGTGGGCGTGTGTGCTGTGAGGAGGATGCCGAGAAACTCCAGTATGATTTGGACAGGTTGGGTGATTGGGCAGATGCATGGCAGATGCAGTATAATGTGGATAAATGTGAGGTTATCCACTTTGGTGGCAAAAACAGGAAGGCAGATCATTATCTGAACGGCAATAGATTTGGAAAAGGGGAAGTGCAACGAGACCTGGGTGTCCTTGTGCACCAGTCGCTGAAGGTAAGCATGCAGGTGCAGCAGGCGGTTAAGAAGGCAAATGGTATGCTGGCCTTCATAGCAAGAGGATTCGAGTACAGGAGGAAGGATGTCTTGCTGCAGTTGTACAGGGCCTTGGTGAGACCACACCTTGAGTATTGTGTGCAGTTTTGGTCGCCTTATCTGAGGAAGGATGTTCTTGCCATGGAGGGAGTGCAGCGAAGATTCACCAGACTGATGCCTGGGATGGCAGGAATGACGTATGAAGAGAGATTGGGTCAATTAGGCTTATATTCGCTAGAGTTTAGAAGAATGAGAGGGGATCTCATTGAAACTTATAAAATTCTAACAGGACTAGACAGACTAGATGCAGCAAGGCTGTTCACGATGGTGGGGGAGTCCAGAACCAGGAGTCACAGTCTAAGGATAAGGGGTAAGCCATTTAGGACTGAGATGAGGAGGAATTTCTTCACCCAGAGAGTGGTGAACCTGTGGAATTCTCTACCACACAAGGCAGTTGAGGCCAATTCATTAAATATATTCAAGAAGGAGTTAGATATATTTCTTAAGGTTAAAGGAATCAAGGGATATGGGGAGAAGGCAGGGACAGGGTACTGAATTTGGATGATCAGCCATGATCTCATTGAATGGCGGAGCAGGCTCGAGGGGCCAAATGGCCTACTCCTGCTCCTATCTTCTATGTTTCTGTGCTGGTGGCCTTTAGCCCAGCCCTTCTTCACGAGGCGGTTGAGGGGCAGAGGTCAACGGAGGTACCTGGGACCAGACTCATTTCATTTATGTACCATCAGAGAAAGAAGACCTTGAACTGCAACCCCACCCCGGTCAGGGCCGGATTCAAATCCAGCGTCCTGAGGTGAATCTCCCAATTTACATTGTGTCCAACTGGATTGAATTTTTTGAGGAGGTAACAAGGAGGGTCGATGAAAGCAGCTAGTTTGCTGTAGTCTTTTGTGGTATACATCTATGATTTAGACTTCAAAGTAGGGGGCATAATTAAGAAGTTTGCAGATGAAACAAAAATTGGCTGTGTGGTTTCAACAGAGTGCTAGGAGTTGGGTGAGACAGGGTTAGGTGAGGAGTGGTAGGAGGAGCTCACTTGCTTCGCCTTTGTTTTCCCTAACTTTTCACCCTGTAGGAAGAGGCCGGTGTCGGGAGCAGCAGGAGAGCAGTGAGTATTTAAACTCACTTTCGCAGGCTTTTTCTCAAAGGCCGGTCATTCTCGCAGACCGGCGGCGGTGTTCGAGAGCCACGCCACAACTCAAAATGTGACGCGGGCAAGAGGAAGCAGCTGATTGGGTGAGTATGGCCAGGTGGGTATTTATAATACTCTATAGTTTGACAGTTAAGTGTTGTGTATGTACCTTTAAGGGAAGAACTGATTTTAGACTGCAGTACCGGCAGTGACCACCCCTGTATAAAAGGCCCCAGCAGGCTTCTGTATTTCAGTCTGACGTTACCCTCTGTTCAGGTTCGCGCCCGGGTGGCCCTGGAGATGGAGCACGTGGTGTCCGCCGGCACGCTTCAGTATTTCCACGACCGGTGGGCGCCGCGGGGACTGGAGTGCATTATCAACCCAGAAAACCAAATTTTAATTTGATTTGTTAAGTTTTAGTTGAACTTTTGTTTATTTACAGTCCAATTGGGGTTTTTTTGGGTCCAAATAAAAGAGTACCCTCTGTTCAGGTTCGCGCCCGGGTGGCCCTGGAGATGGAGCACACGGTGTCCGCCGGCACGCTTGAGTATTTCCGCGACCGGTGGGCGCCACGGGGACTGGAGTGCATCATCAACCCGGAAAACAAATTTTAATTTGATTTGTTAAGTTTTAGTTGAACTTTTGTTAATTTACAGTCCAATTTGTTTTGGGAGTTTTTTTTGGTCCAAACAAAAGAGTACCCTCTGTTCAGTAAACAAACAAAACAAAAGAGTACCCTCTGTTCAGTAAAATACCTGTTAAACTGTTCTCCCGAAGTCCATGTATTATTGAGGCGCGGACTTTACAGTGGCGACGAGCAAGTTCGAACTCACCGGCAGAGTTACATCACCTCACGGGGATCTCACCCTGAGAAGAAGTTTCTTGGAGGTCGAAGTCTGAGCAACGGGCGTTGACCGCGGGCAACCGCCCAAGGATCCATCGGTGTTCAGAGAATTGCAGGAGAGGCTGTGGAGAGCTGAGCTTGGCTCCCCAGTCAAGGTGTTCCAGCAAATCGTGCTGGTAGCAGGTAGTGCGCTGACCCTTCCGGACTGCGGCGGGCTCGAGCTCGATCGAGCGGCTCTGCAAAAGGGGCCGCGCAGTGTCGCCGGGAGGAGAAAGAGAGAGAGAGGGTAGAGCGCACAGGGCGCGGTCGGTGCTCAAGAACCGGGCAGCGGAGAGAAAATAAATGAGGGGAAGGAAAGTGAGACGCACCGAAGCCGCGGGTCGCCGCCATTACCCTGTAGGACGCTAGGAGCAGCGTGGCAGCAAGGGGAAGAAGGAAAAGCGCGGGAGGCGCCATTTTATTCCATTGGGGAAGAAGGAAAAGCGCGGGAGGCGCCATTTTATTCCATTGGGGAAGAAGAAAAAGCACGGGAGGCGCCATTTTAAATCACCCAAGATGCCGAAAAGAGGCAGTATCACTGCTTTCGACAACGAGGTAGAAGACTGGACCACGTATGTGGAAAGAATTGAAGTGTACTGCAAGGCAAATGTGGTGGCCGATGGAAAGAAGGCGTCGGTATTATTAAATTTGATGGGCGTGGGAACGTACGGCCTATTGCGGAATTTAATTACCCCAGCTAAACCAAAGGAGAAAAGTTTTGAGCATATTGTTCATATCTTACAGGAACACCTAAACCCTACACCGCTGCTGATAGCAGAAAGATTCAAGTTCCATAAAAGAAACCAGCACAAAGATGAGAGCAATGCTGACTATCTTACGGAACTACGCAAGTTATCGAAGCACTGCCAGTTCGGAGCAGGACTGGCAGACACCTTATGGGATAAGTTTGTCTGCAGGCTCCAGAGTGAAGGAACCCAGAAACGACTACTTTCGAAAAAGGACCTGACGCTAGAACAGGTTTTCAGCGTGGCAGTATCCTATGAAGCAGCAGCACGGGGAGCTCTGGAAATACAACAGAAACCATAAGAATACAGCGCTAACGAAATGGCGTATGGAGCAGAAAAGTGCTATCGCTGCGGCAGAACAACCCATGAGCAGAAGGACTGCTGGTTTAAGGACAAAGTATGCAGGCAATGCGGAAAAATGGGACATATAGCAAGAGTCTGCAGGTCGGGAAAGAAAACCAACACTACAAGAACTACTAAGGAAAAGTACAAGAAAGTAAACAAAATGACAGACAGTAGTTCGGAAGATCAGGAGAGTGACAACGACTCCGGGAGCAGGAGACTAAGTTGTCTAAAGTTACACAACGTGATCGCAAAGGAGGATCACCGAACCATTTGGGTCACCCTCATGATAGCAGGGTCCCAAGTAAAGATGGAATTAGATACAGGATCAACCCTAACTGACATGAATCGACGAGACTATGAGCGGCTATTCTCACACATACTCTTAAAGGACACGTCCATTGTATTGAAGACATACACGGGGCAAAAAGTCTACCCCAGGGGAAAAATAAGGGTGCCAGTTAAATATAACGGCAAGGAAACACAGAAACTGTATCTATATATACGACAAGATGGAGGACCACCATTATTGGGATGTGAATGGATCCTAAAAATACAATTGGATTGGCATTCCATTCAGGCGCTAACTGTGACTGGCAAAAAGGATGATGACGTCGCACCTGGATGTCTGTCACAAATTCTAACTGACGCGAAAGAGGTGTTCCAACAAGGACTTGGGACTCTAAAAGAAGTAAAGGCAATGATAAAAATCGAAGATAACGCAAACCCAAAATTTTTTAAGGCCAGGCCGGGGCCGTACGCGATCCGCCCAGCCGTTGAAGCAGAACTGGAGAGTTTGAAGCATTCGGGTGTGCTGTCCAAGGTGGACTGGAGCAAGTGGGCCACACCCATCGTTCCTGTAATGAAGAAATCATTGAGCAGCACGCCTGGGGAGCCGAAGAAGGTTCACATCTGTGGGGACTTCAAGGTGACTGTGAACCCAGTCCTGCACACAGTACAATATCCACTTCCACGGATAGAAGATATTTTCGCCTCACTATCTGGAGGGAAACGTTTTACGAAGATTGATCTGGCCCAAGCGTATCTACAAATGGAGGTGGAAGAAGCATCTAGGAAATACCTCACGATAAACACTCACATAGGCCTTTACCAGTACAATCGACTGGTATTCGGGGTAGCATCAGCCCCGGCTATTTGGCAGAGGGCAATGGAACAAGTCCTGCAAGGGATCCCAGGGACCCAGTGTTATTTGGATGACATCCTGGTGACGGGCGAAAATGACAGTGAACACCTTGCCAACCTGGAGCAGGTGCTCACTAGATTGCAGGAATATGGGCTACGAGCCAACCGCCCCAAATGCGAGTTCTTCAGGAGACAAATCTCGTATTGTGGCCACATGATTGATGAGGAAGGGTTGCATAAGTCGCCAGACAAGATTGAGGCTGTAGTCAAGGCTCCAGCACCGGAAAATGTGTCACAACTGAGGTCATTTCTCGGGCTGGTGAACTACTACCATAAGTTCTTGCTGAATTTATCTACAATTCTGCACCCACTGAACGCCCTGCTGCAAACTGGAGTAACATGGAAATGGAGTGATGAGTGTAAGCGTGCCTTTCAGAAATATAAATGCCTAATCACTTCAAAAGAAGTATTGGCCCTGTAGTGTATGTACCTTTAAGAGGAACTATGTTTTTTTGAAACCCCTGTGTACTGTAGTACCGGTAGTGACCAATCGGGTATATAAGCCTGTATAGCGTCTTGTATTAGTTAGTTCACCTCCAGACTTTGTTCAGTAAACACTTGTTAAATCCACTCCTGCTTTCCATGTCTTCATTAACACACGGATACAACAGTGGCAACGAGTTAGAAACGAACTTACCTGCAATTCGGCAGCACCTCAGGGAGATCGATTCCTCAGACGAAGGTCGAAGAAAAAAAAAATGATGATAACGTCATACCTGGACGATTAAAAGAAATCTTGGCTAATGCCAGATTAAAGGAAACCTGGCGTTGGCAGCAGCGGCAGTGGCGGGAAAGCGCGGGAGGCGCCATCTTGACTCGGCAGGGAAGAAGGGAAAGCGCGGGAGGCGCCATTTTTGATTTTCAGGATGCCTAAGACTGGCAATATTACTGCTTTCGATAGTGATATAGAGGATTGGACCACATATGTGGAAAGAGTGGAGGTATATTGCAAGGCGAATGAAGTAGCGGATGATAAAAAGGCATCGGTACTTCTAAATCTGATGGGCGCAAGGACATACGGGCTGTTACGAAACTTGATCACTCCAGCCAAACCGATGGACAAGAATTTTAAGGAGATTGTTGATACCCTACAGGAGCACTTAAACCCAACACCGCTGCTGATAGCGGAACGATTCAAATTCTTCAGGAGGAATCAGCACAAGAATGAAAGTAACGCTGATTACCTCACCGAATAACGAAAGCTGTCTAAGCACTGCCAATTCGGGGCAGGACTGGCAGATTCTCTACGAGACAAATTCGTCTGTTGTCTCCTAAGCAAAGGAACACAGAAAAGATTGCTTTCTGAGAAAGATTTGACACTGGACAAGGCTTTCAGTGTGGCTGTATCATACGAAGCAGCAGCAAGAGGATCTGCAGAGATACAGCAAAAGCCACAGGACTTCGGCACCCATGAAATGACACGGGGTTTCGAGAGATGTTATTGCTGCGGCAGATCCACCCATGACCAGAGGGACTGCTGGTTCAAGGACAAAGCATGCAGGTAATGCGGAAAGATGGGACACATGGTACGTGTATGCCGATCTGGAAAAAAATCCGCTGACAGTAAAAATGTCAATAAGGAAAAGTACAGGAAGGTACAAATGATGACGGACAGTAGCTCCGAAGACCAGAAGAGCGATAGCGACTCCGGAAACAAGAGGCTAAGCTGTCTCAAATTACATAATGTAATTGCCAAAGAAGATTACCAGACCATTTGGGTTACCCTCACAATAGCGGGGTCCCCAGTTAAAATGGAGCTAGATACAGGATCAGCTCTGACCGTCATAAGTCGACGGGATTACGAGCGGCTATTTCCGCATATACCTTTGAAAGACACATCCATTATCTTGAAGACATATACGGGGCAGAAAGTATACCCCAGAGGGAAAATAAGGGTGCCTGTTGTATACAACGGCAAGGAAATACAGAAGTTGTATTTATACGTTCTGCAAGATGGTGGTCCACCGTTGTTGGGACGTGAGTGGATCAGAAAGATACGTTTGGACTGGCACTCCATTCAGGCACTGACGGTGACCAGTAAGAAAAAAAATGATGATGACGTCATACCTGGACGATTAAAAGAAATCTTGGCTAACGCCAAAGAATTATTTCAACAGGAACTAGGAACCCTGAAAGGCGCCACCGCCTCAATAAAAGTGGAAGATGCGGCAATTCCCAAGTTTTTTAAGGCAAGGCCGGTGCCATACGCAATTCGTCCAGCAGTCGAGGCAGAGCTGGAGAATTTGGAAAAAGCAGGCGTGTTATCCAAGGTAGATTGGAGCGAGTGGGCAACACCCATCGTCCCGGTCATGAAGAAAAACGTTGAATAATGATAAATCTGAAGAACAGAGAAAAATTCGCATCTGTGGGGACTTCAAGGTGACTGTAAACCCGGTTCTTCATATGGTACAGTATCCTCTTCCGAGGATAGAAGATATTTTCGCCTCACTATCCGGAGGGAAACGTTTCACCAAAATTGACTTGGCACAGGCATATCTACAGATGGAGGTTGAGGAGACCTCTAAAAAGTATTTCACGATAAACACACACAAAGGCCTGTACCAGTACAATCGACTGGTTTTCGGAGTAGCATCAGCTCCAGCTATCTGGCAAAGAGCTATGGAGCAAGTACTGCAAGGGATTCCGGGGACTCAATGCTACCTAGACGACATCCTTGTAACAGGAGAAAATGACAACGAGCACCTTGCCAATTTGGAACAGGTGCTCACGAGGCTGAGAGAACGGGGCCTACGAGCAAATCGCCCCAAGTGCGAATTTTTCCAGAAACAAATATCATATTGTGGCCATGTCATTAACGAAGAAGGATTGCATAAATCACCTGAAAGACTGGTGTGGGAGAAATGGGTTTTGCTTCTTGGGACACTGGCACCAGTACTGGGACAGGAGGGAGCTGTTCCGTTGGGACGGACTCCACTTGGCCAGTGCTGGGACTAGAGTCCTGGCGAATCATATAACTAGGGCTGTAGAGAGGGCTTTAAACTAATTAGTGGGGGGAGGTTTCTAGAGAGCAAATAATAGAAATGACAACAGAGAAGGTCATAGACTTAGGTAGCAGTGGGGGAATTAAAAAACAGAACGTGTCAGGAAGGGACAGAAGGTATGGAGTAAAAAGTAAAGTACTAAAAAGGGAAAAAACAGGAACTAAGTGTTACAAAACATATCTGAAAGTTCTTTATCTGAATGCACATAGCATTCGTAACAAAATGAATTAACGGCACAAATAACGACATATGGGTATGATCTTGTGGCCATTACAGAAAACTGGCTGCAGGGTGACCATGACTGGGAATTAAACATACCAGGTTATTTAACAATCAGGAAGGACAGGCAGGAAAGGAGAGGAGGTCCCGGGAAATTAATGGTGGGAAACATGGAGGTGGCAAAAACACTGAACAATTATTTTGTATCAGTCTTTACAGTAGAGGACACTAAGAATATCCCAACACTGGACAAACAGGGGGCTCTAGGGGGGGAGGAACTAAATACGATTAAAATCACTAAGGAAGTGGTACTTGGTAAAATAATGGGACTCAAGGCGGATAAATCCCCTGGACCTGATGGCTTGCATCCTAGGGTCTTGAGGGAAGTGGCGGTAGGGATTGTGGATGCATTGGTAATAATTTTCCAAAACTCCCTGGACTCAGCAAAGGTCCCGGCAGATTGGAAAACTGCTAATGTAACACCCTTATTTAAAAAGGGTAGTAGGCAGAAGGCTGGAAACTATAGACCTGTTAGCCTAACATCTGTGGTTGGTAAAATGTTAGAGTCCATTATTAAGGAGACAGTAACGGGACATTTGGATAAACATAATTTAATAGGACAAACTCAGCATGGTTTCATGAAGGGGAAGTCATGTTTGACAAATTTGCTTGAGTTCTTTGAGGAAGTAACATACAGGGTGGATAAAGGGGAACCAGTGGACGTAGTGTATTTAGACTTCCAAAAGGCATTTGACAAGGTGCCACACAAAAGATTATTGCTCAAGATAAAAAATCACGGGATTGGGGGTAATATTCTGGCGTGGGTGGAGGATTGGCTCTCTAACAGAAAGCAGAGAGTTGGGATAAATGGTTCGTTCTCAGATTGGCAACCAGTAACTAGTGGTGTTCCGCAGGGGTCAGTGCTGGGTCCCCAACTCTTTACAATCTATATTAACGATGACACAAAGATGGGACAGAAAGTAGTGAGTGAGGAGGACATAAAAAACCTGCAAAGGGACATAGACAGGCTAAGTAAGTGGGCAGAGATTTGGCAGATGGAATACAATACTGGAAAGTGTGAGGTTATGCACTTTGGCAGGAAAAATCATAGAGCAAGTTATTATCTTAATGGCAAGAAACTGGAAAGTACTGTAGTACAAAGGGATCTGGGGGTCCTGGTGCACGAAACTCAAAATGTTAGTATGCAGGTGCAGCAAGTGATCAAGATGGCCAATGGAATGTTGGCTTTTATTGCTAGGGGGATGGAATATAAAAACAGGGAGGTATTGCTGCAGTTGTACAAGGTATTGGTGAGACCGCACCTGGAATACTGCATACAGTTTTGGTGTCCATACTTAAGAAAAGACATACTTGCTCTCGAGTCAGTACAAAGAAGGTTCACTCGGTTAATCCCGGGGATGAGGGGGTGGTCATATGAGGAGAGGTTGAGTAGATTGGGACTCTACTCATTGGAGTTCAGAAGAATGAGAGGCGATCTTATTGAAACATATAAGATTGTGAAGGGGCTTGATCGGGTGGATGCGGTGAGGATGTTCCCAATGAAGGGTGAAACTAGAACTAGGGGGCATAATCTTAAAATAAGGGGCTGCTCTTTCAAAACTGAGATGAGGAGAAACTTCTTCACTCAGAGGGTGGTAGGTTTGTGGAATTTGCTGCCCCAGAAAGCTGTGGAAGCTACATCATTAAATAAATTTAAAACAGAAACAGATAGTTTCCTAGAAGTAAAGGGAATTAAGGGTTACGGGGAGCGGGCAGGAAATTGGACATGAGTCTAGGTTCGGAATGGTCATGGCCCTGTGGGTAGTGGAGTGGGCCCAGGGGCCGTGTAGCCTGGTTCTGCTCCTACTGTGTTCTAATTCTGTGTTAGATTTCAGGAGATGGTTTTATTCCTGTTCCTGGCTGGGGGGGAGATCGCCTTTACAGAAGGTAAGTACTGTAGAAAATATAGGGACAGAGTGATCTCCTGGAAGAATTTCGATCGCCTAGATGGGTCGGAGAGGAATTTCCCAGATTTTTTTCTCCCAAATTGGCCATTGGGTCTTTTATCTGGTTTTTCGCCTCTCCCGGGAGATCATATGGGTTCGGGTGGATGCAGAGTGATAGAAGATTTGAGGTTAGGATCAGATCAGCCATGATATTATTGAATGGTGGAGCAGGCTCGAGGGGCTGATTGGCCTACTCCTGCTCCTATTTCTTATGTTCTTATGTTCTTGTTCTTAAAAAATTGAAGCGGTCGTAAAAGCCCCAGCACCTGAAAATGTCTCACAATTAAGGTCGTTCCTGGGATTAATAAATTACTATCATAAATTTTTACCGAACTTGTCAACGGTTCTGCACCCTCTTAACGCACTGCTACAAACGGGAGTAATTTGGAAATGGAGCGAAGACTGTAAACGTGCTTTCCATAAATGCAAAGGCTTGATCACGTCCAAGGAAGTGTTGGCTCATTACAACCCATCACTGCCAATCAGACTGGTGTGCGATGCATCCCCTTACGGCGTGGGAGCGGTATTATCGCATAAATTCCCTGATGGCTCGGAGTGGCCGATAGCTTTTGCGTCACGCTCATTGAACTCAGCTGAGCGTAACTATGCCCAGATCGACAGGGAGGCACTCAGCCTGGTGTGGGGGGTGAAGAAATTCAACCATTACCTACACGGACAAAAATTTACCTTGTTGACTGACCATCAACACCTCGTCTCCATATTCAACCCTAAAAAGGGCGTTCCCATTATGACAGCGCAAAGGCTACAGAGGTGGTCCCTTTTCCTAGGGGCACACCAATATGACATAGAATACAAAGGAACAAAACAGCATGGGAATGCTGACGGTTTATCGTGCCTACCGTTGCCAACGGTAGAAGAGGCACCTACAGTGGACCCAGTGGAGATGTTCCACTCGACCATAGTTGAATGTCTACCAGTGACAAATTCTACCATTGAAAAGGAAATGAGAAATGACCCGACTCTCTCACGAGTCTACGATTTAACGGTGAAGGGATGGCCAGCACATGGCGAACCACTGTTGCCAGCATTCTCGCAAAGAAGAGAACAGCTGTCAGTGTGCCGAGGAACCTTGATGTGTGGATCCAGAGTGGTGATTCCACCCAAACTCCAGGATAAAGTGCTAAAGGAGCTTCACGAGGGACTTCTGAGTGGAGTGAAAATGAAGAACTTAGCCGGGCATTTGTGTGGTGGCCAGGTACCGATGGAGACATCGAAGAAATGACCAAGAGCTGTCTAGGATGCCAGAAGGTCCAAAACGCCCCACCACAAGCCCCTCTACATCCATGGGGGTGGCCCTCATCTCCCTGGCAAAGGGTACATATCGACTTTGCTGGTCCATTTATGGACTCAATGTTTTTAATCGCGGTTGATGCACACTCCAAGTGGCCGGAGGTAATTAAGATGCCCTCCACCACCGCGGAAAAAACCATCACAGTATTAAGGACCATATTCGCCAGGAATGGGCCGCCTGAACAGATCTGTTCTGATAATGGACCGCAATTTGTGTCCGAAGAATTCAGGAAGTTCTTAAAAAACAATGGGGTTATGCACTACATGTCCGCCCCATACCATCCCGCCACCAATGGATTAGCTGAAAGGTTTGTCCAGACCTTCAAGAAGGCCATAAAGGCCATGGGTAATGAAGACATAAATCTACAACATAAGGTAGATAACTTCTTGTTTGCGTACAGGAATGCAACACATGTGGTTACAAACCAAACCCCCGCCATGATGTTTTTCAATAGAAGACTAAGATGCCGGCTGGATTTGATCAATCCAAACATCAGAAGGGACGTAGAGAACCCGAAATTTCAAGGCATGACTGAAAGGCCAAGTAGAACCTTCCAGATAGGTCAACAAGTTTTGGCCCAGGACTACCGTACCGAGAAATAGCAGCCTGGAACTATTTGCACACGACTAGGACCGTTGATGTATACCGTGGACATTGGAGAAAGCATAATAAGGCGCCATGCTGACCAGATCATAGAGTCATCCAAAAAGGGACAACCTACACCACAACTCTATACGCCTAATGATGAAGCAGAGATACCCATAGTATCTACCTCCGATCCGGTGATACTGGAACCAGATGAACCCGACACTGGCATTCAAGCCGAATCGACCTTGCCAAAAGAACCTATTACACCACCGAAAACTACTACACCACCGAGGCGTTATCCGGACCGAGTCAGGAAGCCTCCAGAGAGACTGAATTTGTAATTGATTAACTTCAGCAAATGTGTAGATTATTGTTCTTGTAAAAATGTTAATTAATGATTACTTAAAATGTTATGTAATATTTATCTAAAAGGGGAGGAATTGTGGTGTATGTACCTTTAAGAGGAACTATGTTTTTTTGAAGCCCCTGTGTACTGTAGTACCGGTAGTGACCACTCGGGTATATAAGCCTGTATAGCGTCTTGTATTAGTTAGTTCACCTCCAGACTTTATTCAGTAAACACTTGTTAAATCCACTCCTGCTTTACGTGTCTTCATAAACACACGGATACAACAGGCCCACTACAACCCAACACTACCGATTCAGTTGGCATGTGATGCGTCACCCTACGGCATTGGAGCGGTGCTGTCACACAAATTCCTTGACGGTTCAGAGAGGCCAATAGCCTTTGCGCCACGCTCGTTAACCTCAGCCGAGCGTAATTATGCCCAGATTGACAGGGAGGCCCTCAGCCTGGTGTGGGGGGTGAAGAAGTTCAATCACTATCTGCACGGGCAGAAATTCACCCTACTGACTGATCATCAGCCCCTGGTCTCCATTTTTAACCCAAAGAAGGACGTTCCGGTGATGACGGCGCAACGGCTGCAAAGATGGTCACTTTTCCTAGGGGCACATCAGTACGACATAAAATACAAGGGTACGAAGCAGCATGGAAACGCTGATGGGCTGTCGCGGCTACCGTTGCCTACGGTAGAGGAAGCACCTGCAGTGGACCCTGTTGAGATATTCCATGCGACCATAGTCGAATGTCTGCCTGTTACAAACTCAAGTATAGAGAAGGAAACCCAAAATGACCCGACACTCTCTCGGGTCTATGATTTGACGGTGAAGGGATGGCCAGCATATGGCGACTCACTGTTGCCAGCATTCTCGCCAAGGAGAGAACAGCTGTCAGTGTGCCGGGGGACCTTGATGTGTGGATCCTGAGTGGTAATTCCACCCAAGTTGAGAGACAGAGTGCTCAATGAGCTTCATGAAGGTCATCTGGGAGGGGTAAAAATGAAAAGCCTAGCCAGGGCTTATGTGTGGTGGCCGGGAATCGATAAACAAATCGAGGACCTGACCAAGAGCTGCTCAGGATGCCAGAAAGTCCAAAATGCACCACCACAGGCCCCTCTACACCCATGGGAGTGGCCCTCATCTCCATGGCAACGGGTACACATTGATTTTGCTGGTCCATTTATGGACTCACTGTTTCTAATCGCCATGGACGCCCATTCGAAATGGCCAGAGGTCATCAAAATGTCCTCCACCACCACGGAGAAAACTATTGCAGTCCTACGGACCATCTTCGCCAGGAATGGTTTGCCAGAACAGATTTGCTCCGACAATGGGCCACAGTTTGTGTCCGAGGATTTCCGGAGGTTTCTGAGGAATAATGGGGTAAAACATTACACATCTGTCCCATATCATCCAGCCACAAATGGATTGGCTGAAAGGTTTGTTCAGACCTTTAAAAAGGCAATAAAGGCGATGTATAACGACGACATACCACTGCAACACAAGGTAGATAATTTCTTGTTTGCTTACCGGAATGCGACACATGCAGTCACCAACCAAGCTCCAGCCATAAGGTTCTTCAACCGAAGGCTAAGATGTCGCCTGGATTTCCTCAAACCAAACATAAGACGAGATGTTGAGGATAAGCAATCCAGCACATCAACGAGAGGCCAACCAGGAGCTTCAAGATAGGGCAACCAGTCTTGGCCCGTGACTACCGAACAGAGAAATGGCAGCCAGGAACGATATGCACACAGCAGGGACAACTAATGTACACAGTGGACGTTGGAGAGAGCATCGTGAGACGCCATGCTGACCAGATTCTAGAGTCACAGGAACAAGCCAAACCCATACCATGAGCATGTGCACCTGGTAATGAGCCCGAAGTACAGATTGCGTCTACCTCAGAAGCAGTGGTATTGGAAGCTGACGAACCAACCAATGACAATGAGCCAGAATCGACTCCACCGCAAGAACAGGATACTCGAGAAAGGCGCTATCCAGTCAGGATTAGGAAGCCTCCTCAAAGACTGAACTTATAAATGATTATTTCAGTTGATGTATATAGTACCGAGAAAATTGTAATTGTAATTAGTTAATATTTAGTTGTTAAATGAATGTTATGTACTCTTTCTCTAAAAGGGGAGGAATTGTTGTGTATGTACCTTTAAGGGAAGAACTGATTTTATACTGCAGTACCGGCAGTGACCACCCCTGTATAAAAGGCCCTAGCAGGCTTCTGTATTTCAGTCTGACATTACCCTCTGTTTCAGCATTTCTGGCTGTGCAGCTGCCTCAGTCAGCAGGAGGAGAAGGAGCAGCCAAACCAGGAGAGTGGAGAGTGGAAAGTGGTGGTCTCCTGACCAGGAAGAGGAGGACAACGATAGGCCACCACCACCACCTCCACCATCATCATCACATCAACAGGGGTGCCTGGAGAGAGAGGAGGAGAAGGAGAAAGGAGGCCAGCAACAACATCAACCAGGGGAGAGGCCTTTCCTATCACTGCCTCCCCAAATTGGCCTCCACTTCAGGAGAGGGAGAGAGGGGAGAGAAACCACCATCAACAGAAAACAACCAACTGTTTGGAAGGAGGGAAGGAGAACATCTTTCTGAACATCTACAGGTGGGTGTTATTTGGGGCACTCTCCCAAAGACTTTGTATTTTAGGTGGGGGGAGAAAAGAAGAAAAAAGGGCCGGATCATCAAGGGGTGTGTGTGTGTGGCTCTTGTAAAACACTAGGCCACACACACCACTAATAAGCACCCCTTCCTATTGCCTGGCCTGGGATAGCTGGAGCTACCTAGGTGAACAGCCCAATTAATACATCGTTAAGACCTGGTGCAGGACTGAGCCTGGGCATCTCCAGCTTTCCCAGGCGAAGACATCTTCTCCCCCTGCCAGAAGACCACCAACAGAGACTTTGTTTTTTTCCATCGGAGAGTGAACCCCTGCCGACACCCACCCACCCACCATCCTGAGTGGTGAGCCTGCCCTTGCGGCCTCCCTCCTTCCCACCCCCCTCTCTCTCTCTCTTTGTCTCTCTCTGCTCTCTCTCTCTCTCTGCTGTCTCTCTCAAGAGGCACCTCTATTAACCTTTTTATTGATTGCCACTTGAGCAGAGGGGAGAAGGCCCCTCTCCCAATTCCAATCAATAAGGGGAGAGGTGTGCCTTCAATTTAACAGCTCCCTCTGCTCAAGGGAGGACTTTAAAATTACCCGAGGCCATTAATACCTTCAGGCCTGTGACTTGGGGTGAGTGTAGCTCTTTTTAAAAAAAAACCACCCCATAATGGCGTCTGCTTCATCGCCGGTGGCGGGGCCAGCTAGGTCATATGCGGCAGTGGCAGCCACAGCCATGGCTGCTCCCGCTGCTTCTGCTGCCCCGTCACCGTTCTCATTAATAACCAAAAAGCTTGGGGTGAAGAGCTGCACCCACCCCGCAATGACAATTGAGGCATGTGTAAAGGCTATGGCTGGGGTTGTCGGCCCTTCAGCCATCCTCGCCGCCTCAAAAATGTACGGGAAGGCTGTGTTCTTCCTGGGGTCGGAGCGGGCGGTGTCCCTGGCCGTCGCCAAGGGTCTCACCGTGGGTGGGACCTTCCTGCCGGTGGACTACCTCGAGGCCACCACGCAGAGGGTGGTGATTTCCAACGTCCAGCCCTTTGTTCCTGGTGAGCTCCTCCTCCCCCACTTACGCCATCTTGGGGAGGTGAGGTCGGGGATCACGCCTATCCCGCTCGGCTGCCGGGAAGCCAGCCTTCGGCACGTCTTCTCCTTCCGGCGCCAGCTCTTTATTCAGCTGGCGCGGGAGGAGGACACCGACGGGGCTTTCGTCATCCTCCATGAGGGGACCGCCTATCGCGCCTTTTGGACGGCGGACGGTGTGCGGTGCCATGCCTGCAAGGAGGTGGGGCACATAAGGAAAAACTGCCCCGCCTCCAAGGCCGCCAGGTCATCTAGTGCGGCCGAGGCTGGCGCCGCCGCTGCTCCTCCCCCCGGGGTTGGCCGCGCGTCCGATATAACCGATGTGCGGTCGATGTCGGGGGCCGATGCCACCAAGGCCTCCGGCAGGGGGGAGGGAGCACGTCCGGCCGGAAAGAAGGCGCGGCGTAAAATGAAACACCTCAGGGCGGGTCCCCCCGTGGAGGGCCGGCCCTTAAACCTAGAGCCCCTGACACCCGCGCTCCTCGCGGAGTTGGTCGGGGCAGACGAGGGCGGGAGGGGCCTCGTGCCCGAGCCTGTGGCCGCAACCGCCATAGCGGAAGCACCAATACCTGCGGCCGGGCTCGGGCCCGAGGAACCTGACAAACCTGCTCCGCCGGAGGGAGCGGACGAGGAGGCCCCTGCAGACATGGAGGTCTCCCTCTCTCCCTCCGCGCTAAAAAGAAGGCGCGACCCCCTGGAAGAGGAGGAGGACCGGGAGGAGGAAGGTCCCTCTGGGCAGGGGGAGTTGTCGCCCGCCGCGGGTACTGCGCCCCCCCCTTGCTGTCGCCATCACCAGCGATCGGCAGGGGTCGCCTGTCCCTCGGGAGGCTGAGGCAGATGTGTCTGTCCAGCACGTGCCTCCCGGGGACGGGGATGAGACCCTGCCCGTGGGGGAGTCGCGGAACAACCCGCGGCGCAAATAGATATTTTATCTGTACCGTTACCCCTCGCCGGGTTGGGCGGCCTGGGGTCTGGGTCGGGCGAGCTCAGTTTCTTCGAGCCGGACATTTCCCAGGGGATGCTCGACCTGGTCAAAATTTTAGTCCAGGACACCCCATCCGCTGGGTCGGAGACTGGTGGCGAGGAGGAGGAAGGCCCCCTGACTGTGTCTCTGGCGCCGGACGTCCTGTTGGAATTTCAATTTGTTTTTTCCCCAATTTCTCCGGGCTTTCTGGCGTCTGGGGCGGAGGGGTCTCTGAACCGCCGCTGTCTCCTGGCCCGGCGCCCCCGGAGGAGCCCAGGGAGGAATCCTCTGCCACTGATCCTGGGGGTGGGATCCGGGCGGAGGCAGGGCCGGCCGGTGCGGCTGAGCCGTTCACTGCACACTGCGCGACAGACGGGTCGGCCACTGGTGGTGACCCCCCGGAGGAGGACGGGGACTCAGTGATGGGCGTGGAGGATAAGTTGGATTCCATCGCCGACGAGGCGATGGATAACCTCGTGCCCCTCGCCGAGTCTCACTTCATTCCCGTCAGGGAACTCCGGGATTTTGTGGCCGTGTGCCAGGGTCGTCAAAACAAGACCCGGCTGGCCCTCGCCAGGTGGTCGGAGCTGGCGCTGCTCATCGGGTCGGTCCGCGCCGCCGTCAAGGTCATGGGCACGGATGCGGACATGAGCCCGCTCGAGCTGCATTGGCTCAGGTCGTTCCTCACTGGGCTGCTGAGGGAGAAGGCCGCCGAGCTGGCCGACCCTTCCTGCGTTGCTGGAGGCCGCTGGGCCCAGCAATTGGACTCCCCTCCGATGCATCCCCCCTCTGGGGAGAAGGCCGCCGAGGTTCCACCCCCCTCCCGCCTTTCTGCAGCACGCAGGTCCCAGGAGCTCCCCTCCCCTTCGACACTTCCGCCACGCTGCCCTCCAGGGAAGTCGTGTCCCCTACATTGGCCTGGGTGGCCGCGGCTGAGGGTTCCCCTGATGGGCCGCCTTCCTCTTGCTCCTCCTCCTGCTCCTCCTCGGAGGGTCTGTCACTGGCAAGTTGAGGGACCTCCTCTTGACCATCTGAAAGCAGGAAGGCACAAGAGTAGCTTTAGAGTGAGGAGAGGGCGTCAGTGCGGGATGCATGAGTGGTGGCATTCAGCGCATTTGTCGGATGTGGCAAGGGATGTAGATCTGATGCGCAAGTGGGGCGAGAGAGGTGCAAAAGGTGATGTCCTTACCATTGCTTCCCAGAACAGGGTCGGCATCTCCACATGCAACGGGCCCAATCACCCGGCGACCCATGAGGCGCTCCACGCGATGTTGCAGGTCGGTGAGTGGCTGGATATGGGGTCCTCCTCCCCCGGTCGCAGTCCGGCTTCTGCGATTATTCGCCAGCTTGGCCTGCAAGAGAAAGGACGGCCTCTAAGTACAGTGTGTCGCCGTGATCTTGTGTGCACTGCCTCCCATGGTGGAATAGCCTGGCCAGTGTGTCGCCATGATCTGGTGTGCACTGCCTCCCATGGTGGAATAGCTTGGCCAGTGTGTTCAGTGCAGAATGTGCAATTGATGCTCATGCCTGTGCCATAGCTGCTGGATGAAGGCTGGCCATTAGAGCTTTCAGGTCCCTTTGCCCATAATGTGAGGTGCACATGCAAGGATGAGGAGGTCATTGGAAAGGGTACTCACCCTGACAATGCGTGTGAGGTCATTTATCTTTTTGCGGCATTGGGCACCGGTCCTGGGGACGTCGCTGTTGGCTGACAGCTTGCTGGCGACATGCCTCCAGGCTCTCCTGTAGACGCGGACCGTCGCCTTCTTGCCATTGTCCGGGTACAAAACATGGCGCCTCTTCTCCACAGCAGCAAGCAGCACACTCAGATCACGCTCTGAGAAGCGCTGCGCACGTTCACGGGCCTTCTCCATGTCTTCAGGCGCTATTTGGGTCCAGCAGCAGTGTTCAGGCCTAGCTGGAGGGCTCCACTATCCAGGGCGTGGCAGCAGACACAGTCGACCCTTCCCCCTTAATAGCTGGCCGGCGCCAGGGTGTCTGCTGTCAGTCACGAGATGGCCGCACCTGCGCTGCGCCCGGCCTCGGCGCTATCGATCACCACCTCCGGCTTAGCGCCCAAAGAGAGGCGTCCAACAGCAGTTTTAGCGCTCGCCCGAACTAGTAGGGCGAAGCTAATGAATATTGGAGAAGTGGCCTAGATTTGGAGGCGGCCGCTAACTTTAGCGGATGCCCCACTTTAGCGCCCCAAAAGTGGCGTCAATGAATTTCTAGGCCTTTGCATTTTAGGTGGGGGGAGAAAAGAAGAAACAAGGCCGGAACATTAAGGGGTGTCTGTGTGTGTGTGTCGCTCATGTTAAAAACTAGGCCACACACACCACTAATAAGCACCCCTTCTATTGCCTGACCTGGGACAGCTGGAGCTGCCTAGGTGAAGTTCAATTTCATTAATTACATCATTAAGACCTGGTGTGGGACTGAGCCTGGGCATCTCCAGCTTTCCCAGGTGAAGACATCTTCTCCCCCTGCCAGAAGACCACCACCATCAAAGACTTTTAATTCCCATTGGAGAGTGCACCCCTGCCAACACCCACCCACCCACCCACCATCCTGAGTGGCAACCCTGCCCTTGCGGCCTCCCTCCTTCCCACCCCCCCCTTTCTCTCTCTTTGTCTCTCTCTGCCTCTTTCTCTAGGCACTTCAATTTCATTTCATCTTTATTGATTAATTGCCTATTGAGCAGAGGGGAGAAGGCCCCTCTCCCAATTTCAATCAATAAGGGGAGAGGAGTGCCTTCATTTTAAACAGCTCCCTCCGTTCAATAGAGGACCAAAAAAAAATACCTGAGGCCATTAACACCTTCAGGCCTGTGACTTGGGGTGAGTGTAGCCCTTATAAAAACACCCTATAATGGCGACTGCATCTTCGCCGGTGGCGGGGCCAGCCAGGACTTATGCGGGAGTGGCAGCCACAGCCACAGCTGCTCCCGCTACTTCTGCTGCCCCGTCACCTTTTAAACTTATGACAAAAAAGCTTGGGGTGAAGAGCTACACTCACCCCACTATGACCATTGAGGCCTGCGTTAAAGCCATGGCTGGGGTTGTCGACCCCTCAGCCATCGTCGCGGCCTCAAAAATGTATGGGAAGGCTGTGTTCTTCCTGGGGTCGGAGCGGGCGGTGTCCCTGGCCGTCGCCAAGGGGCTCACCGTGGGCGGGACCTTGCTGCCGGTGGATCCTCTCGAGGCCACCGCGCACAGGATCGTCATTTCTAACGTCCCGCCCTATGTTCCTGGTGAGCTCCTCCTCCCCCATTTACGGCAACTTGGGGAGGTGAGGTCGGGGATCACACCCATCCCGCTCGGCTTCCGGGAGGCCAGCCTTCGCCACGTCTTCTCCTTCCGGCGCCAGCTGTTTATCCAGCTGGTGCGGGAGGAGGACACCGACGGGGCGTTCGTCGTCCTCCACGAGGGGACCGCCTATCGCGTCTTCTGGACGTCGGATGGTGTGCGGTGCCACGCCTGCAAGGAGGTGGGGCACATCAGGAAAAACTGCCCCACCTCCAAGGCCGCCAGATCGTCTAGTGCGGCCGAGGCTGGCGCGCCGCCGCTCCTCCCCCCGGGTCTGCCCGCGCATCCCGAGTAACCAATGCGTGGTCGACGCCGGAGGCCGATGCCAGCAAGGCCTCCGGCGGGGGGGAGGGAGCGCGTCCCGCCGGAAAGAAGGCGCGGAATAAAACTAAACACCTTGGGGCGGGTCCCCCCGTGGAGGGCCACCCCTTGCCCCTTGTGCCCCTTACACCCGCGCTCCTCGCGGAGTTGATCGGGACAAACGCGAGTGGGAGGGGCCTCGTGCCCGAGCCTGTGGCCGCAACCACCGTAGCGGTAACGCCAATACCTGCGGCCGGGCTCGGGCCCGAGGAACCCGACAAACCTGCTCTGCCGGAGGGAGCAGAGGAGGAGGCCTCTGCAGACATGGAGGTCTCCCTCGCTCCCTCCGTGCTAAAAAGAAGGCGCGACCCCCTGGAAGAGGAGGAGGACCAGGAGGAGGAAGGTCCATCCGAGCAGGGAGAGTCGTCGCCCGCCGCGTGTACTGCGCCCCCCCCGCCGCCCCCCCCCGCTGTCATCATCACCAGCGATCGGCAGGGGTCGCCTGTCTCTCGGGAGGCTGAGGCAGATGGGTCTGTCCGGCACGTGCCTCCCGGGGATGGGGATGAGGCCCTGCCCATGGGGGGGGTCGCGGATCAACCTGCAGAAATTGACATTTTACATGTACCGTTACCCCTCGCCGGGTCGGGCGGCCTGGGATCCGGGTCGGGCGAGCTTGAGGAAAATGAGCTCGCCCAATGCGACCCGGACATCTCCCAGGAGCTGTTCATCCCGGTCAAGGTTTTAATTCAAGACACCCCATCCGCTGGGTCGGAGGTTGGTGGCGGGGAGGAGGATGGCCCCCTGGCTGCGTCTCTGGTGCCGGACGTACTGGAGGAGCTGGGAATTATTCTCTCCCCGGTTTTTCCGGTCGTTCTGGTGTCTCAGGCGGGGGGGGACTCCGAACCGCCGCCGTCTTCTGGCCCGGCGCCCCTAGAGGAGCCCAGGGAGGAATCCTCTGCCGCCGATCCTGGGGGTGGGATCCGGGCGGAGGCGGGCTGGCTGGTGCAGCCGAGCCGTTCGCTGCGCACTGCGCGACGGACGGGTCGGCCGCTGGTGACGACCCCCTGGAGGAGGATGGGGACTCGGTGATGGGCACGGAGGACAATTTGGACTCCACCGTCAACGAGGCGCTGGATGACCTTGTGCCCCTCGCCGAGTCTCTCCTCATTCCCGTAAGGGAACTCCGGGACTTTATGGCCACGTGCCAGGGTCGGCACAATAAGATCCGGCTGGCCCTCGACAGGTGGTCAGAGCTGGCGCTGCTCATCGTGTCCGTCCGCGCCGCCATTAAAATCATGGGCGTGGACGAGGGCGTGGACCCGCTCGAGCTGCGTCGGCTGAGAACGTTTCTCACTGGGCTGCTGAGGAAGTGGCGGCTGACCAGCAGCTGCGCTCCCTCCTCCCGTTAGGTGTAGGTAGAGGTTGCACTATGCTTCTGACATGAAGATAACCATAGCCAGCCTCAACATCAACGGCAGCAGGGAGGCGCGTCGCAGATTCAATAACTTCTCGGTCCTTCGGGATGGGAAGTATGCGGTGTGCTTCCTGCAAGAAACCCACACCGTTCCGGGAGACGAAGCCACATGGCTCCTGGAGTGGCAAGGAGGGGTCAGCATGAGTCACCTCTCCAACAATTCCAGCGGGGTGGCTATCTTGCTGGCCCCGCATTTTCAGCCGGAGATCTTGGGGGGTCAAGGAGCACGTGCCGGGCCGCTTGCTCCAGGTCACTGTTCGCCTGGGGGGCGTGCCGCTCCATCTAATGAACGTGTACGCCCCTCAGACCGGTGCGCAGCAAGTGCGCTTCTTCGAAGAAGTGTCCGCTCTTTTGGGCTCCGTCGACGCAGGCGAGTGTGTCATCCTCGGGGGGGATTTTAACTGCACCCTCGAGGCGAGGGACAGTTCGGGTCCCCCGCGATGCCCGGCGGCGATGGAGAAGTTGAGTGACCTGGTCGGGTCCTTCGACTTGGTGGACATCTGGCGAACTCTCCACCCCGACTCCACCGCCTTCCCTAGTGTGAGGTCTGGGGGAGGAAGGTCCAGAATCGACCGCCTCTACATTTCCCGGGCGTACGTCTCCTGCGTTCCGGCGGCTTCCATGCGGCCGGTGCCGTACACGGACCACCACCTGGTGTGGGCGGAGCTCCATCTGCTGCGCGCGCGGGGGGGTCCGCGTACTGGCAATTTAACAACCTGCTGCTGGAGGACGCGCGGTTCCGGGATTCGTTTCGTCGGTTCTGGGCCGACTGGAGGCGGAAGCGGGGGGGCTTCCCCTCCTTGAGGCTATGGTGGGACGAGGGCAAGGCTCACGTCCGTCTCTTCGGTCAGGAGTACGCGAAGGGGTCGACCAAGAGGCGGGAGGCCCGGGTCGGGCGGTTGGAGAAGGAGGTGCTCGACCTGGAGTCCCGTCTCGGTCAGGTTGTCGAGGACCCAGCCCTGCGGAAGGTGTACGAAGAGAAGAAGGGCGCGCTGAAGGACCTGCAGCTCGTCGGGTCCCGGGGCGCGTACGTGAGGTCGCGGATCCAGCTCCTGCGGGACCTGGACCGCGGCTCCCCCTTCTTCTACTCACTGGAAAAAAGACGGGAGGTCCGTAAGCAGCTCTTGGGGCTGCTGGCCGACGACGGATCTCTGGTCTCGGATCCGGAGGGAATCAGCGCGGAGACCCGCGCCTATTACAGGGCTCTGTTCTCTCCGGATCTGTCCAGCGAGGATGCGCGCAGAGTTTTGTGGGAGGACCTGCCGAAGGTCAGCCCGGAGGACGCCGAAAAATTGGACACTCCGCTAAGCCTGGCGGAGCTGACCGGCGCCCTCCGCCAGCTCTCCAGGGGAAAGTCCCCAGGGCTGGACGGGCTGACCGTGGAGTTCCACAGGGCGTTCTGGGATGTCTTGGGGGGCGACTACGCGTGGGTCCTGGGGGAAAGTTTGGCGACCGGGGAGATGCCCCTCTCTTGGCGCAGGGCGGTCATTGTCCTGCTGCCTAAGAAGGGCGATCTCCGCCTCCTTAAGAACTGGCGCCCGGTCTCCCTCCTCAGCACGGACTATAAAATCTTTGTCAGGGCCATGTCTGCTCGCCTTGGCACCGTGCTGGCCCACATGATCCACCCCAACCAGTCCTACACGGTCCCGGGCCGGGCCATCCACGATAACATCCATCTGGTCCGGGACCTGGTCCACCACTCCCAGAGGGCTGGTCTGTCGGTCGCCTTCCTTTCTCTGGATCAGGAGAAGGCGTTCGACAGGGTGGATCATGAGTATCTCTTCGGGACTCTGCGCGCATTCAGGTTTGGGACACATTTCGTCGCCCGGATCCGACTTCTGTACGCAGCCGCGGAGTGTCTGATTAAAGTTAACAGGTCCTTGATGGCGCCCCTTCGCTTCGGGAGGGGGGTGCATCAGGGATGCCCCATGTCCGGTCAGTTATACGCCATTTGCGTGGAGCCTTTCCTGCGCCTCTTGCGGAAGAGGTTGACGGGACTGGCTCTGCAAGGGCCGGGCATGGAGGTGGTCCTCTCGGCTTACGCCGATGACGTGCTCCTCACGGTCACGGATCCCGCTGACTTGCGGAGGATGCGGGAATGCCAGCAGATTTACTCGGACGCATTCTCCGCCAAGATCAACTGGGAGAAATGTTCCGGACTCCTGGTGGGTCAGTGGCGGGTGGACTCCCTGCCGGAGGAGTTCAGGCCTTTCGCCTGGAGCACCACGCACCCCCTCTATTTGGGAGTCTACCTTAGCCCTGCCGAGGACGCCTGGCCGGCGAACTGGCAAGAGCTGGAGGCCAAAGTCACCGCTCGCCTAGGACGCTGGACAGGACTGCTCCGAGTGTTGTCCTACAGGGGTCGAGCGCTGGTCATAAACCAGCTGGTGGCCGCCATGTTGTGGTACCGGTTGGTCACTTTGATCCCTCCCCCTGCATTTGTCGCCAAGATGCAGAAGAAGCTCATCGACTTCTTCTGGGACAAAAGGAAGCACTGGGTCTCTGCCGCGGTTCTGAGTCTCCCGCTTAGGGAGGGCGGTCAGGCGCTGGTGTGCCTTCGCACCCAGGCTGTGACTTTCCGTCTTCAGACGCTGCAGAGATACCTGTACGTCAAGAATCCTCCGAGATGGTGTGCGCTGGCGACGTATTTCTTCCGCCAGCTGCATGGCCTCAATTACGACACGCAGCTCCTGTTTGTGAAAGTGGGATGCAGGCGTGCCGGCCTGCGGGAGCTGCCTGTCTTCTACCAGGAACTGCTATGGGTTTGGAACTACGTCGCTTCCAGGCGGAGCTCTCCCCCGTCAGGAGCGGCAGCTCTCCTTCAGGAGCCGCTGCTCAGGAATCCGCACCTCCACGACCGCGGGTTCGGGCGGATGGCGGAGGGCAGGGCTGTGCCTGGCAAGGTGACCAGAGTCGGGGACCTGCTCGATGGCGGAGGAGCGGGCTGGATGGCGCCGGAGGAGCTGGCGCGGCGCCTGTCCTGAGCTAACGTCCGGCTCGCGGTCGAAGCCATCGAGTCGGTGAAAGTGTCACTGGGCCCCAACTCCACTAGGTGTATCGAGGCGGCTCAAGCACGTGGGGCGATCCCGTCCGAACTTACCCCCGTTCGGACGGAATTCCTCATCGGCGCCCGGCCTCAAAACTCCCCTCGGGAATCAACGCCTCACAACTTGAGCCATCTCGAGGAAATACCCTCCGTGCCTTTTCATTCCGCGCAGAGGGGTTTCCTGTACAGGCTGCTCCTGCGCACTCTCCACTTTGCCATCTTCGTCTGCCGCCCGGACACGCCTTGGCGTGGCGTCTTGCCGACCGGCGGAGGTCCCCAATGGAGGGCTCTCTATGCGGGAGTCCTCCCTTGCTCCATCGGGGACTTGGCCTGGAGGGTGTTGCACGGAGCGGTCCCGTGCAATATGGTTTTAAGTAGGTTCACGGACTCCCAGGCCGCCTGCATTTTTTGCGGCCTGGAGGAGTCCGTGTTTCACGTTTACGTCGAGTGTGAGAGGTTGCAGCCCCTCTTTCACTACTTGAAGGGGCTGCTCCTCGATTTTTGGTTGCACTTCAGTCCCACGCTCTTGATCTACGGTCACCCGGTGCGGAGGGGAGCGGGCAGGTTGGAAGACCTCCTTGTAGGCCTGCTCCTGGGCCTGGCTAAAACAGCCATCAGTTGGTCCAGGCAGCGGGCGGTCGAGGGGGTCGTCCGGCCGGATTGCCTGCCTCTCTTCCGCGGCCATGTTCGCGCCCGGGTGGCCCTGGAGATGGAGCACGCGGTGTCCGCCGGCAAGCTTGAGTATTTCCGCGACCAGTGGGCGCCGCGGGGACTGGAGTGCATCATCAAACCGGAAAACCAAATTTTAATTTGATTTGTTAAGTTTTAGTTGAACTTTTGTTAATTTACAGTCCAATTTGTTTTGGGTTTTTTTTTGGGTCCAAACAAAAGACTACCCTCTGTTCAGTAAAATACCTGTTAAACTGTTCTCCCGAAGTCCGTGTATTATTGAGGCGCGGACTTTACATTAAGGTTAATAGTTTATAAAGTTTAGAAGGTCTTAATTATTGGGGTTGTACTTGTGTATCGGGGTCTCTGTTGTGTATCGGGGTGTGCTAGTAAACAAGGGCCTCGAGTATATCATTTAATTAGTGGTATTGATTTGATTTAATATAAATTAAATTAATTAAAGGGTAATTCATGGCAGCACAGCTCGGCCCCGTGGCATGCTCCTCCTGCACCATGTGGGAAATCAGGGACACTTCCTGTGTCCCTGACGACCATGTGTGCGGGAAGTGTATCCAGCTGCAGCTGACAGACTGCATTGCGGCACTGGAGCTGTGAATGGATATATATTGGAGCATTCGCGATGCTGAGGACATCATGGATAGCACGTTTAGATAGTTGGTCACACCGCAGGTAAAGGCTGCACAGGCAGGAAGGGAATGGGTGATCGCCAGGCAGAGTAGTAGGCGCAGGCAGGTAGTGCAGGAGTCCCCTGTGACCATCCCCCTCTCAAACAGATATACCAATTTGGATATTGTTGATGGAGATGGCTTATTGGAGGAAGGCAGCACCAGCCAACTTCCGGGCACCATGGGTGGTTCTGCTGCACACGACAGGAGGAAAAAGATTGGGAGAGCTATAGTAATAGGGGATTCTATTGTCAGGGGAATAGATAGGCGTTTCTGCAGCTGCAAACGAGACTCCAGGATGGTATGTAGCCTCCCTGTGCTAGGGTCAAGGATGTCACGGAGCGGTTGCAGGGCATTCTGGAGGGGGAGGGTGAACAGCCAGTTGTCGTGGTGCATATAGGTACCAACGATATAGGTAAAAACCGGGATGAGGTCCTAAAAGCTGAATATAGGGAGTTAGGAGGTAAATTTAAAAATAGGACCTCAAAGGTAGTAATCTCAGGATTGCTACCAGTGCCACGTGCTAGTCAAAGGAGAAATAGAAGGATATTTCAGATGAATACATGGCTAGAGGAATGGTGCAAGGGGGGGGATTCAAATTCCTGGGACAGTGAAACCGGTTCTGGGGGAGGTGGGACCAGTACAATATGGACGGTTTGCACCTGGGCAGGACTGGGACCAATGTCCTAGTGGGAGTGTTTGCTAGTGCTGTTGGGGAGCGTTTAAACTAAAATGGCAGGGGGTTGGGAACCTGTGCAGGGAGACAGAGGGAAGGGAAGCAAGGATAGAAGCAAAAGACAAGAGGGAGAAAAGCAAAAGTGGCAGTCAGAGAAAGCAAGGGTTTAAATCAAACATGGCCACAGTAAATAATAATTCTAAAAGGTCTAAGAGTGTTAAAAAAATAAGCCTGAAGGCTTTGTGTCTTAATGCAAGGAGCATTCGTAATAAGGTGCATGAATTAGCTGCGCAAATAGATGTAAACGGATATGATGTGATTGGGATTACAGAGACATGGCTCCAGGGTGACCAAGGCTGGGAATTTAACATCCAGGGGTATTCAATATTCAGGAAAGACAGGCAAAAAGGAAACGGAGGTGGGGTAGCATTGCTGGTTAAAGAGGAGATTAACACAATAGTAAGGAAGGATATTAGCTCTGATGATGTGGAATCTGTATGGGTAGAGCTGAGAAATACCAAGGGGCAGAAAACGTTAGTGGGAGTTGTATACAGACCCCCGAACAGTAAAGCTGAGTTTGGGGCTGGATTAAATGGGAAATTAGAGATGCGTGCAATAAGGGCACAGCAGTTATCATGGGTGACTTTAATCTACATATAGATTGGCCTAACCAAATTAGTAACGATACTGTAGAGGAGGAATTCCTGGAGTGTATACGAGATGGTTTCCTAGACCAATATGTCGAGGAACCAACTAGAGATCAGCCCATCTTAGACTGGGTATTATGTAATGAGAAAGGATTAATTAGCAATCTTGTTGTGCGAGGCCCCTTGGGGTGGAGCGATCATAATATGATAGAATTCTTCATTAAGTTGGAGAGTGAAGTAGTTGACTCAGAGACTAGGGTCCTGAATTTAAATAAAGGAAACTACGATGGTATGAGGTGCGAGTTGGCTAGGATGGATTGGGGAACGTTACTTAAAGGGTTGACGGTGGAGAGGCAATGGCAAACATTTAAAGATCGCATGGATGAACTACAGAATTTGTTCATCCCAGTTTGGCATAAAAATATAACAAAAAGGGTGACTCAACCGTGGCTAACAAGGGAAATTAGGGATAGCATAAGATCCAAGGAGAGGACATATAAATTGGCCAGAAAAAGCAGCAAACCTGAGGATTGGGAGCAGTTTAGGATTCAGCAAAGGAGGACAAAGGGATTAATTAAGAGGGGGAAAATAGAGTATGAAAGTAAGCTTGTGGCGAACATAAAAACTGATTGTAAAAGCTTCTATAGATATCACAGAAATCACAGAATCACAGAAACCCCACAGTGCAGATACAGGCCATTTCGGCCCATCGAGCCTGCACCGACACATATCCCACCCTATCCCCGTAACCCCACGTATTTAATCCCCCTAACACTAAGGGTCAATTTATCATAGCCAATCAACCTAACCCGCACATCTTTGGACTGTGGGAGGAAACCGGAGCACCCGGAGTAAACCCACGCAAACACGGGGAGAATGTGCAAACTCCACACAGACAGTCACCCGAGGCCGGATTCGAACCCGGGTCCCTGGCGCTGTGAGGCAACAGTGCTAACCACTATGCCACCGTGCTGCTAAAGCAGCGCCCGAACAGGGATGTGAAGAGAAAAAGATTGGTGGTGTCAAACGTAGTTCCCTTGCAGTCAGAATCAGGGGAATTTATGATGGGGAACTGTAGCGGTTCGTGTAGATCGCCACTAAATAAGAGAGCTTGACTTCGACGAACTATAAATAAGTTGTTTATTTACAGGAACAGGCTAACTACAGCAGGTAAGATAGCAGGTAAGATGGCTGACTGTAGGAGCACCATGGTGTAGGTCTTGTCCCAGCGGGGACTCCACGAGGACTGAGTTCACAGTCCTGTGGGGAGCGTGATGACGTCATCGCGTTTTTGTTGTGATGTCATCACGTTGTTCGCATTTCCCGCGCTTAGGGCATCACGTGATGCGCGTCATTGCGCCGCTGGCCATTGAGGCCGAAGCCGGGAGGCCGGGCTGTGCCGGTGCTTGCCGCGGGAGCGGAAGATTGCGTCGCTCCCGTCGGCTGGCTTTTGAGGCCGAAGACGCTAGGCCGGGCTGTGCCGGTGCTTGCCGCTGGAGCGGAAGATCGCGTCGCTCCCGTCGGCTGGCCGTTGAGGCCAAAGACGCTAGGCCGGGCTGTGCCGGCGCACGCACATCACGTTGTACGTGACGTGACGTCAGCGCGCTAGGGCGCGTCTTAAAGGGGCAATGGCCCCAACAGGTAAGTTAAAAGGGCAACGGCCCCAAAGGGTAAGTTAAACATACAGTAAGGTAAGTTAAAGGGAATTATGTGTCTCAATGTAAGGGACAACCAGTGGTACCGCCACATAGGCCCCCCCGGACCAATTAAATACATACTTTGGTTCTGTCTTCACAAAGGAGAACACAAATAACCTCCCAGAGATGTCGGGGAACATAGGGTCTAATGAGAGGGAGGAACTGAATGAAATCAGCATTTGTAGGGAAATGGTGTTAGGGAAATTGACGGGATTGAAGGCCGATAAATCCCCAGGGCCTGATAATCTACATCCTAGGGTACTTAAGGAAGTGGCCCTAGAAATAGTAGATGCATTGCTGGTCATCAGCCAAAATTCTATAGACTCTGGAACAGTTCCCATGGATTGGAGCGTAGCTAATGTAACCCCACTATTCAAAAAAGGTGGTAGAGAGAAAATGGGGAATTACAGACCGGTAAGCCTGACATCGGTAGTGGGGAAAATGCTAGAGTCCATTATAAAAGATGTAATAGCAGAGCACTTGGAAAACAGTGACAGGATCGGACAAAGTCAACATGGATTTACAAAAGGTAAATCATGCTTGACTAATCTACTGGAATTTTTTGAGGATGTAACTGGTAAAATAGATACGGGAGAACCAGTGGATGTGGTGTATTTGGACTTTCAGAAGGCTTTCGATAAGGTCCCGCATAAGAGATTAGCATGCAAAGTTAAAGCACATGGGATTGGGGGCAAGGTATTGACTTGGATAGAGAACTGGTTGGCAGACAGGAAGCAAAGAGTTGGAATAAATGGGTCTTTTTCCGAGTGGCAGGCAGTGACTAGTGGGGTACCGCAGGGATCGGTCCTTGGACCCCAGCTATTCACAATATATATTAATGATCTAGACGAGGGGATTAGATGTAATATCTCCAAGTTTGCAGACGACACAAAGCTGGGTGGGCGTGTGTGCTGTGAGGAGGATGCCGAGAAACTCCAGTATGATTTGGACAGGTTGGGTGATTAGGCAGATGCATGGCAGATGCAGTATAATGTGGATAAATGCGAGGTTATCCACTTTGGTGGCAGAAACTGGAAGGCAGCTTATTATCTGAACAGCAATAGATTGGGAGAAGGGGAAGTGCAACGAGACCTGGGTGTCCTTGCGCACCAGTCACTGAAGGTAAGCACGCAGGTGCAGCAGGCTGTTAAGAAGGCAAATCGTATGTTGGCCTTCATAGCGAGAGGATTCGAGTACAGGAGCAAGGATGTCTTGCTGCAGTTGTACAGGGCCTTGGTGAGACCACACCTTGAGTATTGTGTGCAGTTTTGGTCGCCTTATCTGAGGAAGGATGTTCTTGCCATGGATGTTCTTGCCATGGAGGGAGTGCAGCGAAGATTCACCAGACTGACACCTGGGATGGCAGGAATGACGTATGAGGAGAGATTGGGTCAATTGGGCTTATGTTAGCTGGAGTTTAGAAGAATGAGTGGGGATCTCATTGAAACTTATAAAATTCTAACAGGACTAGACAGACTAGACGCAGGAAGGATGTTCCTGATGGCGGGGGAGTCCTGAACCAGGGGTCACAGTCTAAGGATAAGGGGTAAGCCATTTAGGACTGAGATGAGGAGAAATTTCTTCACCCAGAGAGTGGTGAACCTGTGGAATTCTCTACCACAGAAGGCAGTTGAGGCCAATTCATTAAATATATTCAAGAAAGAGTTAGATATATTTCTTAAGGCTAAAGGGATCAAGGGGTATGGGGAGAAAGCAGGGACAGGGTACTGAGTTTGGATGATCAGCCATGATCTCATTAAATGGCAGAGCAGGCTCGAGGGGCCGAATGGCCGACTCCTGCTCCTATCTTCTATGTTTCTATGTGTGGTTGATAGTGAGGCAGAAAGCTGTAAACTGCAGGAAGATATTAATGGACTGGTCAGGTGGGCAGAACAGTGGCAAAAGGAATTCAATCCGGACAAGTGTGAGGTATTGCATTTGGGGAGGGCTAACATGACAAGGGAATACACTATAAATGGTAGAATACTGAGAAATGTAGAGGAACAGAGGGACCTTGGAGTGCATGTCCACAGATCCCTGAAGGTAGCAGGACAGGTAGATAAGGTGGTTAAGAAGGCATACGGAATGCTTGCATTTATTAGCCGTGGCATAGAATACAAGAGCAGGGAGGTTATACTTGAACTGTATAAAACACTAGTTAGGCCTCAGCTAGAGTACTGCGTGCAGTTCTGGTCACCACATTACAGGAAAGATGTGATTGCACTAGAGAGGGTACAGAGGAGATTTACAAGGATGTTGCAAGGACTGGAGAATTTTAGCTATGAGGAAAGATTGGATAGGCTGAGGTTGTTTTCTTTGGAATGGAGGAGGCTGAGGGGAGACTTAATTGAGGTGTATAAAATTATGAGGGGCCTAGATAGAGTGGATAGGAAAGAGCTTAGCAAGAAGATAGCAGGTGGGCAGAAAAGTGGCAAATGGAATTCAATCCGGAGAAGTGTGAGGTATTGCATTGGGGGAGGGCTAACAAGGAAAGGGAATACACATTAAATGGTAGGACGTCGAGTAGTGTAGGGGAACAGAGGGACCTTGGCAGAGAGGTCAATAACAAGGGGGCATTGATTTAAAGTAATTGGTAGAAGGATTAGAGGGGAGTTGAGGTGAACTTTTTCCACCCAGAGGGTGGTGGGGGTCTGGAACTCACTGCCTGAAAGGGTGGTAGAGGCAGAGACCCTCATCACATTTAAAAAGTGCTTGCATATGCACTTGAAGTGCCGTAACCTGCAGGGCCACGGACCAAGAGCTGGAAAGTGGGATAAGGCTGGAGAGCTCGTTTTCGGTCGGCACAGACACGATGGGCCGAATGGCTTCCTGCTTGCCGTAAATTTCTATGATTCTATGATCTGGGAGTGTCTGATGGGACAGTGTAGAGGGAGACTTACTCTGTATCTAACCCGTGCTGTACCTGCCCTGGAAGTGTTTGATGGGACAGTGTAGAGGGAGCTTTACTCTGTATCTAACCCGTGCTGTACCTGCCCTGGGAGTGTCTGATGGGACAGTGTAGAGGGAGACTTACTCTGTATCTAACCTGTGCTGTACCTGCCCTGGGAGTGTTTGATGGGACAGTGTAGAGGGAGCTTTACTCTGTATCTAACCCGTGCTGTACCTGCCCTGGGAGTGTTTGATGGGACAGTGTAGAGGGAGCTTTATTTACTCTGTATCTAACCCATGCTGTACCTGCCCTGGGAGTGTTTGATGGGACAGTGTAGAGGGAGCTTTACTCTGTATCTAACCCATGCTGTACCTGCCCTGGGAGTGTTTGATGGGACAGTGTAGACGGAGCTTTACTCTGTATCTAACCCATGCTGTACCTGCCCTGAGAGTGTTTGATGGGACAGTGTAGACGGAGCTTTACTCTGTATCTAACCCATGCTGTACCTGCCCTGAGAGTGTTTGATGGGACAGTGTAGAGGGAGCTTTACTCTATATCTAACTAGTGCTGTACCCGCCCTGGGAGTGTTTGATGGGACAGTGTAGAGGGAGACTTACTCTGTATCTAACCCATGCTGTACCTGCCCTGAGAGTGTTTGATGGGACAGTGTAGAGGGAGCTTTACTCTGTATCTAACCCATGCTGTACCTGCCCTGGGAGTGTTTGATGGGACAGTGTAGAGGGAGCTTTACTCTGTATCTAACCCGTGCTGTACCTGCCCTGGGAGTGTTTGATGGGACAGTGTAGAGGGAGCTTTACTCTGTATCTAACCTGTGCTGTACCTGCCCTGGGAGTGTGTGATGGGACAGTGTAGAGGGAGCTTTACTCTGTATCTAACCCGTGCTGTACCTGCCCTGGGAGTGTTTGATGGGACAGTGTAGAGGGAGCTTTACTCTGTATCTAACCCGTGCTGTACCTGCCCTGGTAGTGTTTGATGGGACAGTGTAGAGGGAGCTTTACTCTGTATCTAACCCCGTGCTGTACCTGCCCTGGGAGTGTTTGATGGGACAGTGTAGAGGGAGCTTTACTCTGTATCTAAGCTGTGCTGTACCTGCCCTGGGAGTGTTTGATGGGACAGTGTACAGGGAGACTTACTCTGTATCTAACCTGTGCTGTACCTGCCCTGGGAGTGTTTGATGGGACAGTGTACAGGGAGACTTACTCTGTATCTGACCTGTGCTGTACCTGCCCTGGGAGTGTTTGATGGGACAGTGTACAGGGAGACTTACTCTGTATCTAACCCGTGCTGTACCTGCCCTGGGTGTGTTTGATGGGACAGTGTACAGGGAGACTTACTCTGTATCTAACCTGTGCTGTACCTGCCCTGGGAGTGTTTGATGGGACAGTGTAGAGAGAGCTTTACTCTGTATCTAACCCGTGCTGTACCTGCCCTGGGAGTGTTTGATGGGACAGTGTAGAGGGAGCTTTACTCTGTATCTAACCCGTGCTGTACCTGCCCTGGGAGTGTTTGATGGGACAGTGTAGAGGGAGCTTTACTCTGTATCTAACCCGTGCTGTACCTGCCCTGGGAGTGTTTGATGGGACAGTGTAGAGGGAGCTTTACTCTGTATCTAACCTGTGCTGTACCTGCCCTGGGAGTGTTTGATGGGACAGTGTAGAGGGAGCTTTACTCTGTATCTAACCCGTGCTGTACCTGCCCTGGGAGTGTTTGATGGGACAGTGTAGAGGGAGCTTTACTCTGTATCTAACCCGTGCTGTACCTGCCCTGGGAGTGTTTGATGGGACAGTGTAGAGGGAGCTTTACTCTGTATCTGACCTGTGCTGTACCTGCCCTGGGAGTGTTTGATGGGACAGTGTAGAGGGAGCTTTACTCTGTATCTAACCCGTGCTGTACCTGCCCTGGGAGTGTTTGATGGGACAGTGTACAGGGAGACTTACTCTGTATCTAACCTGTGCTGTACCTGCCCTGGGAGTGTTTGATGGGACAGTGTACAGGGAGACTTACTCTGTATCTAACCCGTGCTGTACCTGCCCTGGGTGTGTTTGATGGGACAGTGTACAGGGAGACTTACTCTGTATCTAACCTGTGCTGTACCTGCCCTGGGAGTGTTTGTTGGGACAGTGTAGAGAGAGCTTTACTCTGTATCTAACCCGTGCTGTACCTGCCCTGGGAGTGTTTGATGGGACAGTGTAGAGGGAGCTTTACTCTGTATCTAACCCGTGCTGTACCTGCCCTGGGAGTGTTTGATGGGACAGTGTAGAGGGAGCTTTACTCTGTATCTAACCTGTGCTGTACCTGCCCTGGGAGTGTTTGATGGGACAGTGTAGAGGGAGCTTTACTCTGTATCTAACCCGTGCTGTACCTGTCCTGGGAGTGTTTGATGGGACAAACAGCAAGATCCCACAAATAGTAAATAGGATAAATGATCAGTTAATTTTGTTTTAGTGATGTTGGTTGAGGGATAAATATTGGTCAGGATACCAAGGAGAAATCCCCTGCTCTTCTTTGAAATTGTGCCATGGGATCTTTTACATCCACCTGAGAGGGCAGACAGGGCCTCGGCTTAACATTTCATCTGAAAGACAGCACCTCCGACAGTACAGTTCTCCCTCAGTACTGCACCTCCGACAGTACAGCTCTCCCTCAGTACAACCCCTCCGACAGTGCAGGGCTCCCTCAGAACTGCCCCTCTGACAGTGCAGGGCTCCCTCAGTACTGCCCCTCCAACAGTGCAGCGCTCCCTCATTACTGCCCCTCCGACAGTGCAGCGCTCCCTCAGTACTGCCCCTCCGACAGTGCAGCGTTCCCTCAATACTGCCCCTCCGATAGTGCAGCGCTCCCTCAGTACAACCCCTCCGACGGTGCAGCGCTCCCTCAGTACTGCCGCTCCGACAATGCAGCGCTCCCTCAGTACTGCCCCTCCGATAGTGCAGCGCTCCTTCAGTACTGCCCCTCCGACAGTGCAGGGCTCCTTCAGAACTGCCCCTCTGACAGTGCAGGGCTCCCTCAGTACTGCCCCTCCGACAGTGCAGCGCTCCCTCATTACTGCCCCTCCGACAGTGCAGAGTTCCCTCAGTACTGCCCCTCCGACAGTGCAGCGCTCCCTCAGTACTGCCCCTCCGACAGTGCAGCACTCCCTCCGTACTGCCCCTCCAACAGTGCGGCGCTCCCTCAGTACTGCCCCTCCGACAGTGCAGCGCTCCCTCAGTACTGCCCCTCCGACAGTGCGGCGCTCCCTTAGTACTGCCCCTCTGACAGTGCAACGCTCCCTCAGTACTGCCCCTCCAACAGTGCAGCACTCCCTCAGTACTGCCCCTCCGACAGTGCGGCGCTCCCTCGGTACTGCCCCTCCGACAGTGCGGCGCTCCCTCAGTACTGCCCCTCCGACAGTGCGGCGCTCCCTCAGTACTGCCCCTCTGACAGTGCAGCGCTCCCTCAGTACTGCCCCTCCGACAGTGCAGTGCTCCCTCAGTACTGCCCCTCCGGCAGTGCGGCGCTCCCTCAGTACTGCCCCTCTGACAGTGCGGCGCTCCCTTAGTACTGCCCCTCCGACAGTGCAGCGCTCCCTCAGTACTGCCCCTCCGACAGTGCAGGGCTCCCTCAGAACTGCCCCTCTGACAGTGCAGGGCTCCCTCAGTACTGCCCCTCCGACAGTGCAGCACTCCCTCAGTACTGCCCTCCGACAGTGCGGCGCTCCCTCAGTACTGCCCCTCCAACAGTGCAGCGCTCCCTCAGTACTGCCCCTCCGACAGTGCGGCGCTCCCTGAGACCGGAGCAGCGGGGGCAGTGAGGAGGTGGAGGACCTCCAGCAAAAACAACAACAGAAGCAACAACACAAAACAGCTAAAGTGACATCATAACCAGGGAAGAACTGGTTGGTGAGTAGCTGGTAAGTGTTTCTAGTTAATAGTCTATTAAGTAAAGGCATGGCAGGGCACCCTGTGCCATGTGGGGATTCCAGGACGCATCCCGTGTCCTGGACAACCACATGTGCAGGAAGTGTCATCAGCTGGAGGAGCTCGAGCTCCGGGTTTTGGAGCTTGAGCAGCAGCTGGCGTCACTGCGATTCATCCGTGAGGCTGAGAGCTTCGTGGATAGCACGTTTCAGGAGGTGGTCACCCCGTAGATAAAGAGTGTGCAGGCAGAGAGTGAATGGGTGACCGTCAGACAAAAGAGGAGGACCAGGCAGGTAGTGTAGGAGCCTCATGAGTGCATCTCGATCTCCAATCACTATTCTGTTCTGAATACTGTTGAGGGCAATGGTTCCTCTGGGGAGAGCAGCCAGAGCCAAGTCTGCGGCACACGGGTGGCTCAGCTGTACAGGGCGGGAGGAGGAAGTGAGGTCAGTGAGCTGCAGGCACAAATAGTCGCATGAGAATATAATGTGGCAATAACTGAAACCTGGCTCAAAAAGGACAGGATTGGGTATTAAATATTCCTGGCTATAAGGTGTTCAGGAATGATAGGGAAGGAAAGATAGGAAGTGGTGTGGCCATATTGGTAAAGGAGAATGTTACAGTGCTGGAGAGGGAGGATGTCCTGGAGGAGTCAAGGACAGAATCTATATGGTTAGAGTTTAGAAATAATAGAGGTGCCATTGCACTACTAGGTGTATTCTATAGACCACCAAATAGTGGGAAAGATGTGGAGGAGCAAACTTGCAGAGAAATTACAGAGAGGTGCAAGAACTATAGGGGTAAAAATTGGGTGGTGCCCCCTTTGGGGTGCTAACTTCGCCGGGGTGCTACTTTTAGCGCCTCGAAAAAGTTAGCGCCCCGCGCCCAAAATTGAATGGTAGCGCCCCAAGCAGGAGGCGGGGCTACTGGAAGCGCACCCCCTCCCTCTTGGGTCGCTGCGAGTGAATATTGCGGCGCTACGTGCAACAGCTCCACGCGTATTTGGCACGTAGCGCCGCGGTATTACAGGCTTCCCTCCCCTGATTAAAGGGAAGGGGCCTAGCGCAGCGCACACCAGGGCCCTGCTGGACCACTGGGGAGCCGGGTTGCCGGGAAAAGAGCCTGGCTCTCGGGAAGAAAATTGGAATCAAAGATTGGCAGCCTGGAACAATGGGCTGCCTTTAAAGAGGAAATAGTTCAGGTACAGTTGAGGTACATTCCCATGAGGGGGAAAGGCAGGGCAACCAAAGTCAGGGCTCCCTGGATGACGAAAGAGATAGAGTAAGCTGAAGCAGAAAAAGAGCGCGTATGGCAGATGTCAGGTTGCAAATACATCTGAGAATCAGGCTAAATATAGAAAGGTCAGAGGAGAAATGAAAAAGAAAATAAGAGGGGCAAAGAGAGGGAATGAGAATAGATTGGCAGCCAACATAAAAGGTAATCCAAAAGTCTTCTATAGGAATATAAATAGTAAAAGGGTAGTAAGAGGAGGGATGGGGCCGATTAGGGACCAAAAAGGGGACCTATGCATGGAGGCAGTGGGTGTGGCTGAGGTACTAAATGAGTACTTTGCATCTGTCTTCACCAAGGAAGATGATGCTGCCATAGACATAGTAAAGGAGGAGGTAGTGGAGATACTGGATTGGACAAAAATTGATAAAGAGGAGGTATTAAAAAGGCTGGCTGTACTTAGAGTAGATAAATCACCAGGAGCGGATGGGATGCATCCTAGGATGGTGAGGGAATTGAGCGAGGAAATCGCGGAGGTACTGGCCATAATCTTCCAAACCTCCATAGATACAGGGGTGGTGCCAGAGGACTGGAGAATTGCAAATGTTACACCATTGTTCAAAAAAGGGTGTAAAGATAAACCCAGCAACTACAGGCCAGTCAGTTTAACCTCAGTAGTGGGGAAGCTTTTAGAAACAGTAATCAGGGACAAAATTAACATTCACTTGGACAAGTGTGGATTAATTAAGGAAAGCCAGCATGGATTTGTTAAAGGCAAATCATGTTTAACCAACTTGATCAAGTTTTTTGATGAGGTAACAGAGAGGGTTGATGAGGACAGTGCGGTTGATTTGGTGTACCTGGATTTCCAAAAGGCATTTGATAAAGTGCCACATAATAGGCTTGCCAGCTAAGTTGAAGCCCATGGAATAAAAGGGACAGTGGCAGCATGGGTACGAAATTGGCTCAGTGACAGGAAACAGAGAGTAGTGGTGAACGATTGTTTTCAGACTGGAGGAAGGTATACAGTGGTGTTCCCCAGGGGTCGGTTCTAGGACCACTGCTTTTCTTGATGTATATTTATGACTTGGACGTGGGTGTACAGGGCAGAATTTCAAAATTTGCAGATGACACAAAACTTGGAAGTATAGTGAACAGTGAGGAGGAGAGTGATAGACTTCAAGAGGACATAGACAGGCTGGTGGAATGGGCAGACACGTGGAAGATGAAATTAACGCAGAAAAGTGCGAAGTGATACATTTTGGTAGAAAGAACAAGGAGAGGCAATATAAACTAAAGGGTACAATCCTAAAGTGGGTGCATGAACAGAGAGACCTGGGGGTATATGTGCACAAATCGTTGAAGGTGGCAGGGCAGGTTGAGAAAGCAGTTAAAAAAGCAAACGGGATCCTGGGCTTCATAAATAGAGGTATAGAGTACAAAAGTGTGGAAATTATGATGAACCTTTATAAAACACTGGTTCGGCAGCAACTGGAGTATTGTGTCCAATTCTGGGCACCGCACTTTAGGAAGGATGTGAAGGCCTTAGAGAGGGTGCAGAAAAGCTTTACGAGAATGATTCCAGGAATGAGGGACTTCAGTTACATGGATAGACTGGAGAAGCTGGGGTTGTTCTCCTTGGAGCAGAGAAGATTGAGAGGAGATTTGATAGAGGTTTTCAAAATCATGAGGGGTCTGGACAGAGTAGATAAAGAGAAACTGTTCCCATTGGTGGAAGGGTCGAGAACCAGAGGACACAGTTTTAAGGTGATTGGTAAAAGAACCAAAGGCGATGTAAGAAAAAACATTTTTACTCAGTGAGTGGTTAGGATCTGGAATGCACTGCCTGAGAGGGCGGTGGAGGCAGGCTCAATCGCGGTTTTCAAAAGGGAGTTGGATAAGTATCTGAAGGAAAGAAATTTGCAGGGCTACGGGGAAAGGGCGAGGGAGTGGGACTAGCTGAGAGCCGGCACGGGCTCGACGGGCCGAATAGCCTTCTTCTGTGCTGTAACCATTCTATGGACCATGTACAGCAGGCACCTCAAAGCACTGGAGAGGTACCACCAACGCTGCCTCCGCAAGATCCTGCAAATCCATTGGCAGGGTAGGCGCACCAATGTCAGTGTTCTTGCTCAGGCCAACATCCCCAGCATCGAAGCTCTGACCACGCTCAATCAGCTCCGATGGACGGTCACATCGTCCGCATGCCTGATACGAGACTCCCAAAACAAGCGCTCTACTCGGAGCTCCAGCGCGGTAAGAGAGCCCCAGGTGGGCAGAGGAAACGCTTCAAGGACACCCTCAAAGCCTCCTTGAAAAAGTGTAACATTCCCATCGACACCTGGGAATCCCTGGCCCAAGACCGCACAAAGTGGAGGAGAAGCATCCAGGAAGGCGCCGAACACCTCGAGTCTCTTCGCCGGGAGCAAGCGGAAGCCAAGCGCAGGCAGCGCAAGGAGTGCACATCAACCCAAGCACCCCACCCACCCGCCCCTTCAACCACCATCTGCCCCACCTGTGACAGAGACTGTAGGTCCTGCATTGGACTCATCAGTCACCTGCGAACTCATTTATAATGTGGAAGCAAGTCATCCTCGGTTCCGAGGGACTGCCTAAGAAGGAAGAACCAGTCTATGATTCTATGATTCTAGTACTGCACTGGGAGTGTCAGACTAGCTCATGTGCTTAAATGCTGTAGTGGGACTTGAACCCACGACCTTTCTGACTCAGAACTAAGAGCCAAACTGACACTTCCATAGTTATTCCCAGAATAAGTGTGTATTCGTTGGTTTAGATGTTTGTTCCATTCCCTTCCCTAATGAGTTATCGATGCGAAAATAATTTGATGTAATAATGCATTCATTAAGTTGGAGACTTGTGGGGTGAAACCAAACTGTGCGAAATCAGTAATCAACACTTCGACATGTTGATATAAACTTTCTTTGTCTGCTATCTGAAGGAAGATGCTAATCCATTTTTAAAAAATGGGTCAATGTCTTCATTTCCATAGACACCAAAGGAACGTGATTTCAATCTGGGTCACGTTTGTTACTAAGTTTGCAACACACGCTTTCATAGAACCGTAGATTCACACAGCCTGGTCTGTCGGCTCCTGGAAGGAGCTGTCCAATTCCTCCCACTCTTTCCCCATTACTCTGCATATTTTCTTCCCGTCAAGTGTTTATCCAATTCTCTTTTGAAAGATACTATTATTGAATCTGCTTCCCATTGAAGATCTATTTTAACCTAACCTGATATCAACGTGCTTCAGAATGGTGCTTGTGTTATTTATAAGGCAGCATGATCACAATTAAGGACAGGATGATATCAGCATGAGAAACCTGTTCTGAGGAGAGGTTTGAGATACTGGGGCAGAGAAGGTTAAGGGGAGATTTAATCAAGGTTTTTGATGTTATCGAGGGTTTTTGATTGGGTGAATGGGGAAAGACTATTTCCCCTGGTTAGGGAGTCAGTGATGAGGGCTATTAATTTAAAATGGTCACTGAGAGGGTGAGGAGAGAGGTTAGGAGAAATCTCTTTACACAGAGGGTTGTTGGAGCATGGAGTGCTTTGCCGCAGGGAGAGGCCATTGCATCTTTTAAGAGGAAAGTTAGATAAATATTTCAAGCAGAGAAAGATACAGGACTATGGAGGAAGAGAGAGTGGGGCAGAGGGATTAGTTTAGTAAATGGCCCCAAAATGCCAGATGGAAAAGGTAATTGGCCCGAGAGAGGATGGGTTGCCTAGGAGAGATGTCCCGAGGCAGATCAGTACTGTGCTCAGTTCTGGTCTCTACCGGAGAAGGTGCAAAAAACATTTACAAGGATGATACCAGAACTGAGAGGTTACAGTAAACTCTTGTTTAAACGGCACTTAATCATCCGGAATTCTTTAATAACCGACAAAATAGATAACTGGTAATCTTGCCGAATCCATCCATTTTTCGTTTTTCCGAGTCCGAGTTTCCCGCGGTGGCCGAGTTAGTCAGTGTTTTTTTATTTTTTTTGTGTTAAAAATTGCCTACCTCTCTGTTATCTGAAATTTTTTCATCAATCGGCACCATCCCGGTCCCGTAGGTGCCGGATATGGAAGAGTTTACTGTATAATTATCAGGAAAGACTGAACAGGCTGGGACTCTTTTCCCCAGAAAAAAGACTGAGGGGTGACCTGATAGACGTCTTTAACATTATGAAAGGATTTGATAGGGTAGACATAGCGAAAATGTTCCTGCTTGTAGAATATTTCCACCAGACTAGGGGCCATAAATATAAGATAGTCACTAATAAATCCAATAAGGAATTCAGGAGAAATTTCTTTACCCAGAGAGTGGTGAGAATGTGGAACTCGCTCCCACATGGAATAGAGTCATAATGGCACAGAAGGAGGCCATTCGGCCCAGCGAGTCCGTGCCAGCACTCTGTAGAGCAATCCAGTCAGTCCCATTCCCCCGCTCTATCCCCGTAGCCCTGCAAGTTTATTTCCCTCGAGTGCCTATCCAGTCTCCCCTTGAAAACATTGAGTGTCTCCGCTTCCACCACTTCCGTCGGCAACGAGTTCCACATCCTCACCACTCACTGCGTAAAAAAGTTTTTCCTCACATCGCCCCTGTATCTCTTGCCCAAAACCTTAAATCTGTGTCCCCTAGTCCTTGTACCATCAACTAGTGAGAACAGCCTTTCCCTGTCCAGCCTATCCAAACCCGTCATAATCTTGTACACCTCAATCAAATCACCCCTCAACCTCCTTTGCTCTAATGAAAACAAATCCAGCTTCTCCAACCTGTCCTTGTAGCTAAGATCCCCCATCCCCGGAACCATTCTGGTAAATCTCCTCTTCACCCTCTCAAGGGCCTTCACATCCTTCCTAAAGTGTGGTGACCAGAACTGGACACAATACTCCAGTTGTGGCCTAACCAGCGCTTTATAAAGGTTCAGCATAACTTCTCTACTTTTGTACTCAATACCTCTATTTATGAAGCCCAAGATCCCATATGCTTTGTTAACCACTCTCTCAATATGTCCTGCCACCTTCAGGGACCTATGCACATTAACTCCCAGGTCCCTCTGTCCCTGCACACTCTTTAAAACTGTGCCATTAAGTGTATATTGCCTCTCCCTGTTCCTTCTGCCAAAATGCATCACCTCACATTTCTCTATTAAATTCCATCTGCCACTTGTCTGCCCATTCTGCATAGTTTATAACTTACCTATTACCTACAAATAAGTTAGCAGAAGATACATTTTAATACATAGATGAATTTAAGGGGCAGCTGGATAAGTACACAAGGGAGGCAGCACTAGAAGGATATGCTGTTGGGGAGAGATGAAGAGGGTGGGAGGAGGCTCGTGTGGAGCATGAACACCGGCACGGACCAGTTGGACCGAATGGCCGGTTTCTGTGCTGTACATTCGCTGTGGTCACTCTTTGGGAGCTGAAGAGATGTGCAGCAGTGTCTCTGTTGGGTCCTCACCAGGCTCTGGTCTGCTTGGCGCCACTGGGACATTTCAAACCTCCGTTGGAGTGGGAACCTCTTGCCCCGACCCCACTAATGACCCTGTCCCCACAATTTGGGAGGGGGTTCGGCATCCTTCTCAGTCACCGTCCTTCGGCGCTGCACTCTGCCAATCTCACGGACAGAGTGGAGCCATCGGAATTTGGGTCCCCTTTATCTTCCCACTTTGCGGTGCTCACAGACGCCGTGTGCATTCCCATCATTTTGTGTACGCATTTCTTGATGTCTTTAAAAAAAAACACAAACACGTTTACTTTAGAATCAGATCCGATAGCAAAATACTGCGGATGCTGGAAATCCGAAATAACAACAGAAAACGCTGGAAAAACTCAGCAGGCCAGGCAACATCTGTGGAGAGAGAAACAGAGTTAACGTTTCAGGTCGAAACCCTTCGTCAGCACTGAGAAAAAAAAGCAGGAAATGAAACAGATCAAGAAGCAAGTAGGGGGCTGGGAAATGGGGGAGGGGATGAAAGAACAAAAGGGAAGGTCTGGGAGGGGTGAGGAGGCGTAAAGAGAATCAGGCCTGGATTTTTAGAATCAGGCCTGGATTTAGGTGTCTGGGACCTTCGGGTCTTAGTTGAGGAAAGACCCCCTTCCCTCCACTCACCCTAATCCACCCACATGACCCTGAACCCTCCAAACCCCCGTCCCTGGGGGCAAAAAAAACTACAAGCTGTCAAAAACCGCCAACAAATCCACAATCAGACCCACTTAAAAATAAATCACAAGAAGTAAGCCTGATACTGGGGTCGCCAAGTCTCCCAGGACTGGTCGGGAGTCTCCAAGAATTGACGATTAATCTCCAGGACGCTGCCGCGAGCAAAACACCCGGGAGAAAAAAATCATATAAAAATATCGGACATGGGAAAAAACATGCTGTTTGACTGACAGGCAACAAACGGCCAATCGGGGATGAAGACTCTGTTCGCTTTCCAATTGGCTGGGAAGGCGGGGCACGGCGAGGATTGACCCGTCGGGCGACCAATGGTGGTGGTGCAGGGGCTGGGCGGTGGGGGGGGGGTGGTCATGTGATGAAATCTCCAGGAATATTCCCAGACGGCCCCTATTATTTTTTATCCACACTTTTGGTTTGTGCCTTTTCCTTTTTTCCCTCTCTCCCACAGGGCAGCTGTCTCTCATTCTGCCATCGCAGTTTACACTTCATCTAGAGCCATTGTTTGTTTCTCTACCTGTCCTATTACCATCTCGTCTCACCTTGAATATCTCTTAATGTCTCTTCTTTCATCCCCTCCCCCATTTCCCAGCCCCCAAACTGCCTTTTAATCTCTTTCATTTCCTGCCTTTCTTTTTCTGTCCTGACAAAGGGTTTCGACCCGAAACATTGACTCTGTTTCTCTCTCCACGGATGTTGCCTGGCCTGTTGAGTTTTTCCAGTGTTTTCTGTTGTTATTTCAGATTTCCGGCATCCGCAGTACTTTGCTATCATATGCCCAGACGGAGTTGGCAACCCCGCCTGAGACATGACTGAGTCCTGGGTCAATGCAAAGGCAATCTCGACTTGTCCACTTCCTGCTCCCCTTCCCATTCGTGTTGGGCAGGACTGAGCCAGCACTTGCAGAGGTCCCTTCCTCCATGGAGTAATACAGAGCAGCCCACGTCAGCAATGGGAGCAATTTTTTTTTTCTGTTGTACTGAATTATCAGAATTACCGCTATTGTCGCACCCCCATTGCCTCACTGCTACCTCGGCCCAGGACAAATGGCCCGAATCATTTCCCTAATGGGGCTCCGTGCTCATTGGGATAGCCAACAGTCTTTGTAAAACGCCGCAGAGTCCACATGAAATAATCTCAATAAAATGTCACATCTACACAGAGTAATCACTGGATCTAGAATCCAACACATTCCGACTATAGAATACTCTCCAATTCAGGTACAAAAGCTGATTTTACAAATTTTAAGTTTGCTAGAAAATTGTCAGCTGTGTTCTCAGAATTTAATTACAGGCAATTCATGTCGAACCGTGAAAGCCCGCACAGTGTAGGCTTTACTGTTCATGTAATCCAGAGGCCTGGGGTAATAACCTACTACCTCATATCCCACTGCCTTATACACTCGTACTTCATACACTTCTACCTTGTGTTCTAACACCCGTTGTTTTTCGTGCCTCTTGCCTCTGAATTAGGTACAAACGGCAAGGATTTAAAAAGCTCCTAACTTTGTAAAAATAATTCAGGTAATTTCGGAATGTGCAAACTTTTATTCCGCTTGGTTGCAATGTCCCTGTCTAATCCCTGGATTTCAGAGTTCAATTGGCTCAGTTCACTAATTATTCTAACTGCAAATCCTCAGGAACTTCTCAAATCAATTATTTCAGGCTCAAATGAATCAATTTCTCTTTTTCTCACGGTGTCCACAATGAATGGGATCTCCCTCTCATCCTAGCAGGTGAGGATTTATAACAGGGAAGCAGAAAGGTTATCCTCGAGTTGCCAATCTGTGCCGTAGCTGATCCCGACCAGCACACCTGGACAAGCTCCACAATTGGCTTCAGCACCCCAGGGACAAGTCTCCCACTTTATTGCCCATCCCTAATCGCCCCAGAGAAGGTGGTGGTGAGCCGCCTTCTTGAACCGCTGCAGTCCGTGTGGTGAAGGTGCTCCCACAGTGCTGTTAGGGAGCGAGTTCCAGGATTTTGACCCAATGACGATGAAGGATCGGCGATATACTTCTAAGCCAGGATGGTGTGTGACTTGGAGGAGAACTTGGAGGTGGTGGTTGTTACGTCCGTGAATAATTGAGACACGGACAGCAGGAGTGAACAAAATAAGTCTTTACTGGTGGAAGTCAATAGTGAAACTAAAAACACAGAGGCTCAATAGCGCCTTTTATACAGGGATGGTCACTGCCGGTACTGCAGTCTGAGACCAGTTATTCTCTTAAAGGTACATACACAACAATTCCTCCCCATTTAGATAAACAGTACATAACATTCATTTAACAACTAAATGATAACTAGTTACAATCACAATTACTGTTGCTAGATACATTGGTTAAGTTTAAGCAATTATAAGTTCAGTTTTTGAGGAGGCTTCCTGATTCTGTCTGGATAACGCCTCTTTGGGGTATCAGTTTCTTCTGGCAATGTTGAGTCGGGGTCAATGTCGTTGTGTGGTTCATCTGCTTCCAATATTACCGGTTCTGCGGTAGCTGCAATTGGAACGTCGATTTCATTACCAGGTGTATCAGATCGTGGTGTGGAGTTGACGTTTTCCTGTGACTCTAGAATCTGGTCAGCATGGCGTCTTACAATGCTCTCCCCAACGTCCACGGTATACATGAGAGGTCCTTGTCGTGTACAAATCGTTCCTGGCTGCCATTTCTCAGTGCGGTAGTCCCGGGCCAAAACTCGTTGACCTATTTTAAAACTCCTGGTCGGCCTTTCATTCATATTCTGAAACTGCCTGTTCTCCACATCTCTTCGGACGTTTGGCTTAACCAAAGCCAAGCGGCATCGTAGTCTTCGATTGAAGAACATCATGGCTGGAGTTTGGTTGGTAACCGCAAGTGTCGCATTCCGGTAGGCAAACAAGAAGTTGTCCGCCTTGTGTTGTAGGGGTATATCTTCATTACACATTGCCTTGATAGCCTTCTTGAATGTTTGGACAAACCTCTCAGCCAATCCATTAGTGGCTGGATGATATGGGGCAGATGTGTAATGCTTAACACCATTGTTCTTTAAGACCAAAGATGTGCGGGTTAGGTTGATTGGCCATGATAAATTGACCCTTAGTGTTAGGGGGATTAAATACGTGGGGTTACGGGGATAGGGTGGGATATGTGTTGGTATAGGGGTTACGGGGATCAGGTGGGATATGTGTCGGTGCAGGCTCGATGGGCCAAAATGGCCTCTATCTGCACTGTGGGGTTTCTGTGATTCTGTGAACCTCCGGAACTCTTCAGGCACAAACTGTGGTCCATTGTCAGAGCAAATCTGTTCAGGCAGCCCATTCCTGGCGAATATGGTTCGTAAAACTGTGATAGTTTTTTCCGTGGTGGTTGAGGACATTTTTATTACCTCTGGCCACTTTGAATGTGCATCCACTGCAATTAAAAACATCGGGTCCATGAAGGGACCAGCAAAATCAATGTGCACCCTTTGCCATGGAGATGAGGGCCATTCCCATGGATGCAGAGGAGCTTGTGGTGGGGCGTTTTGGACCTTCTGGCATCCTGCACAGCTCTTGGTCATCTCTTCGATTTCTCTATCGATTCCTGGCCACCACACAAACGCTCTGGCTAAATTCTTCATTTTTACCCCACCCAGATGACCCTCATGAAGCTCATTGAGCACTCTATCCGTCAACTTAGGTGGAATTACTACACTGGATCCACACATCAAGGTTCCTCTGCACGCTGACAGCTGTTCTCTTCTCGGCAAGAATGCGGGCAGCAGTGGCTTGCCATGTGCTGGCCATCCCTTCACCGTTAAATCATAGACCCGTGATAGTGTCGGGTCATTCCGTGTTTCCTTTTCTATGTTTGCATTCGTCACAGGGAGACATTCGACTATGGTCGAGTGGAATAACTCCATTGGGTCCACTGTAAGGTCTTCTTCTTCCACCGTCGGCAACGGTAGGCGTGACAATCCACCAGCATTTCCATGCTGTTTAGTTCCTTTGTACTCGATGTCATATTGGTGTGCCCCTAGGAAAAGGGACCACCTCTGCAGCCTTTGTGCTGTCATTATCGGTACGCCCTTCTGAGGGTTGAAAATGGAGACAAGAGGTTGATGATCGGTTAGTAGAGTAAATTTTTGACCGTGCAGGTAGCGATTGAACTTCTTCACCCCCCACACTAGGCTGAGGGCCTCTCTGTCAATCTGGGTGTAGTTACGCTCGGCAGAAGTTAACGAGCGTGACGCAAAAGCTATCGGCCTCTCTAAACCATCAAGGAATTTATGTGACAGTACCGCCCCAATGCCGTAAGGAGACGCATCACACGCCAGTCTGATCGGCAGTGCTGGGTTGTAGTGAGCCAATACTTCCCTTGAAGTGATTAAGTCCTTACTCTTCTGAAAAGCACGCTTACAATCATCGCTCCATTTCCATGCTACCCCCGTTCGTAGCAGGGCGTTCAGTGGGTGCAGAATTGTCGACAAATTCGGCAAAAACTTATGATAGTAATTCACCAATCCGAGGAATGACCTCAGTTGCGACACATTTTCAGGTGCTGGGGCCTTAACAACCGCATCAATTTTGTCAGGGGACTTATGTAACCCCTCTTCATCAATCACGTGGCCACAATACGATATCTGTTTCTTTAAAAATTCGCACTGGGGCGGTTCGCTCGCAGCCCATGTTCCCGTAGTCTAGTGAGCACCTGTTCTAGGTTGTTAAGGTGTTCACTGTCATCTTCACCTGTTACAAGGATGTCGTCCAAGTAACACTGAGTCCCCGGAATCCCTTGCAGGACTTGTTCCATCACTCTTTGCCATATCGCCGGAGCCGATGCTACTCCGAATACCAATCAATGATACTGGTAAAGACCTTTGTGAGTGTTTATCGTGAGATACTTCCTAGAGGACTCCTCAACCTCCATCTGCAAATATGCTTGCGCTAGGTCAATTTTTGTAAAACGCTTCCCTCCAGATAGTGAGGCGAATATGTCTTCTATCCTTGGAAGAGGAAATTGTACTGTGTGAAGGACTGGGTTCACCGTCACCTTGAAATCCCCACAGATGCGAATCTTCCTTGGCTCCCCGGACTTATTGCTTAACGTTTTCTTCATGACAGGAACGATGGGTGTCGCCCACTCGCTCCAGTCGACCTTAGACAACATGCCCGCCTTCTCCAGATTCTCCAGCTCTGCCTCGACGGCTGGGCGAATTGCATATGGTACCGGTCTTGCTTTGAAAAACTTGGGAACTGCATTCTCTTCTATTTTTATCAAGGCGGTTACGCCTTTAAGCGTGCCCAGTTCTTGTTGAAATACCTCTTTGGCGTTAGCTAAGATTGTTGACAATCGTCCAGGAGTAACATCTTCATCTTTTTTACCGTCCACCGTCATTGCATGAATGGAGTGCCAATCTAAGTTTATCTTCCTGATCCATTCCCGTCCCAATAATGGTGGTCCACCATTTGGCAGTATGTAGAGATACAATTTCCGTATTTTCTTGCCGTTGTATTCGACAGGCACCCTTATTTTTCCTCTGGGGTATACTTTTTGCCCCGTATACGTCGTCAAGACGATGGATGTCTCTCTCAAGGGTACATGTGAAAATAGCCGCTCGTAGTCTCGTCGATTCATGACAGTTAGCGCTGATCCTGTATCCAATTCCATTTTAACTTGGGACCCTGCTATCGTGAGGGTGACCCAAATGGTTCGGTGATCCTCTTTTGCGATTACATTGTGAAGTTTGAGACAGCTTAGTCTCCTGTTCCCGGATTCACTATCGCTCATCTGGTCTTCGGAACTACTGTCCGTCATCTTTTGTACTTTCTTGTACGGTTCCTTAGTAGCCTTTTTGTTGTCGCTGGTCTTCTTCCCAGACCTGCAAACTCGTGCAATGTGTCCCATCTTCCCGCATTGCCTGCATATTTTGTCTTTGGACCAGCAGTCCTTCTGGTCATGGTTAGTTCTGCCGCAGCGATAACATTTTGCAAATCCCCATGTCATTTCGTGGGTGCCGTATTCCTGTGGTTTTTGTTGAATTTCTGCAGCTCCCCTGGCTGCTGCTTCATACGATACTGCCATGCTGAAAGCCTTATCTAGCGTCAGCTCTTTCTCTGAGAGTAACTTCTTCTGTGTTCCTTCACTCAGGAGTCCACAGACAAATTTGTCCCGTAGGGTATCTGCCAGTCCTGCTCCAAACTGGCAGTGCTTTGATAGCTTGCGTAGTTCCGTAAGATACTCAGCATTGCTCTCATCTTTGTGCTGAGTTCTCCTGTGGAATTTAAATCTTTCTGCTATCAACAGCAGTGCAGGGTTTAAGTGTTCCTGTAGGACAGCAACAATTTCGTTAAAACTCTTCGCCTTCGGTTTGGCTGGAGTAATCAGGTCCCGCAATAGGCCGTACGTTCTAGCGCCCATTAAGTTTAGCAATATCGATGCCTTTTTCCCCTCCGCTATTTCGTTTGCCTCGAAATATACCTCGACTCTTTCCACATACGTGGCCCAGTCCTCTATTGTATTATCAAAAGCAGTGATACCGCCAGTCTTCGGCATCTTGCAAATCTAAAATGGCGCCTCCCGCGCTTTGCCTTCTTCCCCGATTTAACAAAATGGCGCCTCCCGCGCTTTGCCTTCTTCCCCGCTGTTGTTAGCGCTGCTTTCCACGGTTTCTTGCGCTTTTAATATTGATTTTTTTTTTCTTTTATTATTTTCCCGTCGTGGAGCGGACCCTCTGGGACACTTCCCTCCCTCTTCTTAGGTCCAAACGCTGCCCGGCTCCGAAGCACTGGCCGCGCCCTGTGTGCTCCACCCTCTCTCTCTCTTTGCTTCCCGACTCGCTGCCCAGCCCCGTTGAAAAGCCACCTGACCGAGCTTCAGCCCTCTGCAGCCCAGGAAAGATCAGTGCACTACCTGCCACCAGCCCAATTAGCTGGGAAACCACAGACCGAGGAAGCAAGCCTGGCTCTGGACAGTCTCTCCTGCAAGTTTCCAATCCGACGATTTGGAGGGCGGTTGCCCACGGTCGACGCCCGTTTCTTGAGTTTCTTTGGATTTTATTTTTTTTATTTATTTATTTTTTCTTTCTTCTGGCTTCGACCTTCAATAACGTCGTCTGAGGTGCTGCCGAGTTGCAGGTAAGTTCGTTTCTTACTCGTCGCCAGTGTTACGTCCGTGAATAATTGAGACACGGACAGCAGGAGTGAACAAAGTAAGTCTTTACTGGTGGAAGTCAATAGTGAAACTAAAAACACAGAGGCTCAATAGCGCCTTTTATACAGGGGTGGTCACTGCCGGTACTGCAGTCTGAGACCAGTTATTCTCTTAAAGGTACATACACAACAGTGGTGTTCCCATGTGCCTGCTGCCCTTGTCCTTCTAGGTGGAGGAGGTCGTCGGGCTTGGGAGTTGCTGCAGTGCATCTTGTAGATGGTACACACTGCAGCCACGGTGCGCTGGTGGTGGAGGGAGTGAATGTTTAAGGTGGTGGATGGGGTGCCAATCAAACGGGCTGCTTTGTCCTGGATGGTGTCGAGCTTCTTGAGTGTTGTTGGAGCTTTTTGAACTGTGTGTCAACTTGGCTTGGTAGGTACAGTACCACTCTGACTCGGAAGGCTGTGGGTGTAGCTCACGTGGGTTTTGAGCGTGTAGGTTACTATTATACTCCAGCTCAGTACTGAGGGCGTGTTGGAGGACTGTGTCTGATTTACGTTCCTGTGAAGCCCCTTGGGACGTTTTACTACGTTAAAGGCGCTATAGAAATGCAAGTTGCTGTTGAGATGTTAAATTGTTCAGTTGGGTGTTTGGGAGTCCGTGGTAATGTTTGAAAAGGGGCAGGGAGGTGTCCAGGGCAACACTCCTCCCTCTATCACTAGAAACAGATTAACCACTCGTTTGCACTTTGAAAGGACTTCCTTGTAGGTTAAAGCGATGAGGTGCCTTATTTCAATGTCATCCATCCAATCAGCTTTCGCTAAGGCTCGTAACAATAAAGAATGTTCTGGAGCTACACTGTGTGCAGTTTCGGACACATTATTCCCACTCGCCAACTGCCTGGGAGAGGCTTCTGTATCTGCTCAGAGACACCATCAGCTGTCACAATCCACAGGGGCAGAGAAATCTTTCCCCTCCCCCTCCCTTGGCCATCGCTATTGTCCAATGAAAGACCATAAACACACAGGGTTGGGGGAGAAGGGCTGAAAATGATCAAAGTACGGTGGTTTTGTTTCTGTGAGGGGAGCTTTGTATTGTTAGTCGTCATGGTGACAGATGGCGCAAGGCACCACTGGGCACATCGTCCCTTTCAGCACACGCGGACAGATGCCTCAATTATATAACGGGAGGCCCAGCCAGGAGCTCGGGGGGGGGGCACTGGGCAGAGGGGAGTGACCATCTATAAAAGGCAGAAGAAATAAAGTGAGGGGAGGGGAAGAGAGGAGGAAAGGGGAGGAGAGGAGTGGGGAGGAGAGCGGAGGGGAAGGAGAGGAGAGGAGAGAGGGGAGGAGCTGGGGGGAGAGGAGCAGGGAGCGGAGGAGGGCATGGGGCATGGGGGAGGCAGAGCGGGGAGAAGTGGAGAGGGGAGGAGAGGTAAAGGGAAGGGAGAGGGGAGGAGAGGAGAGGAGAGCGGAGGAGGGTATGGGGGAGGAGGAGTGGGGAGAAGTGGAGAGGGGAGGAGAGGTAAAGGGAAGGGAGAAGGGAGGAGAGGAGAGGAGAGCGGAGGAGGGTATGGGGGAGGAGGAGTGGGGAGAAGTGGAGAGGGGAGGAGAGGTAAAGGGAAGGGAGAGGGGAGGAGAGGAGAGGGGAGGAGAGGTAAAGGGAGGGGAGGAGGGCATGGGGGAGGAGGAGTGGGGAGAAGTGGAGAGGGGAGGAGAGGTAAAGGGAAGGGAGAGGAGGGGAGAGGAGAGGCTGAGCCAATGCCATATTCTTCACCAAACGTTGGGTTAACATTGCCACAAACTCATTTCATGTAGAAAACTCACATGAGAGAGGAATATTTCATGTCACCAATCTGAGCTCCGTTCAAGCCCCAGACCCAGAGGTTGATAGAGTTGTAACACCTGCTCTCAAAACGCCTACGGAGGTCCCCCGGTGGCATAGTTAGCACATGCACTGCCCAACTATAGAAAGAAAGACTTGCATTTATTTAGTGTCTTTCACGTCCTCCGGAGCGTTTTGAGTGCTTTACAGTCAATGAAGTACTTTTGAAGTGTAGTCACTGTTGTAATGTAAGAAATGTGACGGCCAATTTGCACACAGCAAGCTCCCACAAACAGCAGTGTGATAATGACCAGATCATCTGTTTTAGTGATGTTGGTTGAGGGATAAATATTGGCCGCAGGACACTGGAGAGAACTCCCCTGCTCTTCTTCGAAATAGTGGCCATGGGATCTTTTACATCGACTGGGGATAAATGAGAATAAAAACTAGAGGGGCATAATTGTTAAATACAGCAGTGGGTGATCATAGGGTGATGTTAGCACAGGTCAATGTGATATAACGAGTAGTAATTGGCAAAAGAACCAAAGGGGGAGATGAGGAGAATTTTTTTTACGCAGTGAGTTGTTGTGATCTGGAATGCGCTGCCTGAAAGGGCGGTGGAAGCAGATTCAATAGTAACTTTCAAAAGGGAATTGAATAAATACTTGAATCCATCTCAACCTGTCTGCAGCCTTTGACACAGTTGACCATTCCATCCTCCTCCAGTACTGGATGTCGGACAAACAGTGTGACAAATCAGAGACAGCGGAGGGGCCGAGAGAGGAGGTGGTGAGGTAGAGCTGGGCATCGTCAGCGTACATGTGGAAACTGATGTTGAGATTTCAGATGATGTCGCTGAGGGGCAGCATGTCGATCAGAAAACACCTCTACTCTGTTGTCCAGCTGGGTGGGACTGCACTCGCCTGGTTCCATTCTTATCTATCTAATCGTAGCCAGAGAATCACCTGTGATGGCTTCTCTTCCCGCTCCCGCATTGTTACCTCTGGTGTCCCCCAAGGATCTGTCCTTGGCCCCTCCTATTTCTCATCTAAATGCTGCCCCTTGGCGACATCATCTGAAAACACAGCGTCAGTTTCCACATGTACGCTGATGGCACCCAGCTCTACCTCACCGCCACTTCTCTCGACGCCTCCGCGGTCTCTAAATTGTCAGACTGCTTGTCCAACATCCAGTAAGGGATGAGCAGAAATTTCCTCCAATTAAATATTGTGAAGACCGAAGCCGTTGTCTTCAGTCCCCTCCACAAACTCCGTTCCCCCGCCACCGACTCCATCCCCCTCCCTAACATCCATCTGAGGCTGAACCAGACTGTTCGCAACCTTGATGTCACACTTGGCCCCGAGATAAGCTTCCGGCCACATATCCACACCGTCAACACGACTGCCTACTTCCTCCACCGTAACATCGCCCGCCTCCGCCCCTGCCTCAGCTCACCTGCTGCTGAAACCCTTGTCTGAGCCTTTGTCCTCTAGACTTGACTATTCCAACCTACTCCTGGCCGGCCTCTCATCTTCCACCCACCATAAACTTGAGCTCATCCTAAACTCTGCTGCCCCGTGTCCTAACTCGCACCGAGTCCTGCTCACCCATCACCCCCTGTGCTCACTGCCCCGTGTCCTAACTCCCATCCAGTCCCGTTCACCCATCACCCCCTGTGCTCACTGCCCCGTGTCCTAACTCACACCCAGTCCCGTTCACCCATCACCCCCTGTGCTTACTGCACCCTGTCCTAACTCACACCCAGTCCCGTTCACCCATCACCCCCTGTGCTCACGGCCCCGTGTCCTAACTCACACCCAGTCCCGTTCACCCATCACCCCCTGTGCTCACTGCCCCGTGTCCTAACCGCACCCAGTCCCGTTCACCCATCACCCCCTGTGCTCACTGCCCCGTGTCCTAACTCACACCCAGTCCCGTTCACCCATCACCCCCTGTGCTCACTGCCCCGTGTCCTAACTCACACCCAGTCCTGTTCACCCATCACCCCCTGTGCTCACTGCCCCGTGTCCTAACTCACACCCAGTCCCGTTCACCCATCACCCCCTGTGCTCACTGCCCCATGTCCTAACTCACACCCAGTCCCGTTCACCCATCACCCCCTGTGCTCACTGCCCCGTGTCCTAACTCGCACCGAGTCCCATTCACCCATCACCCCTGCGCTCGTTGACCTACATTGGCTCCCCATCCAGTGACGGCTCGATTTTAAAATTCTTATTTTAAGGCCTGGCCCCTCTCCCTATCTCTGTAATCTCCTCCAGCCCCACAACCCTCCGAGATCTCTGCGCTCTTCTAATTCTGGCCTCTTGCGCGTCCCCAATTTCCATCGCTCCACTATTGGCGGCCGTGCCTTCAGCAGCCTGGGCCCCAAGCTCTGGAATTCCCTCCCTAAACCTCTCCGCCTCTCTCTCCTCCTTTAAGACGCCCCTTAAAACCTACCTCTTTGACCGAGCTTGTGGGCACCTGCTCTAATATCTCCTTATGTGGCTCGGTGTCAAATTGTGATTGATAAGGTTCCTGCGAAGCACCTGGGGCATTTCACTACGTTAAAGGCGCGATATAAATGCACGTTTTTTTATTGTTGTATGATTCTATGATACTTGATGCAGGAGCTGCCATGCAGTTAATTAAAATGTTAATTACACCTAATGCTTAAAAGTAGAATTTGCATTTTTAATATTCATGAGGATGAAGAACAAGTGGAGTAGCAGCATCTTCAAAGAAGGCGGGTGTGAGCTCCCTTCAAGCACTACGCTAGTTAATCCTGGAACAAGAGCCGGATTCTGGGGCTGGGATCAAAGGAGCCTCTCAGCTTCTGAATCATTTGGGGCAAGAGTGAGTTCTTACTTTTTCTCATTTACAGGTCTAACCACTTAATTGAACCACGCTAACTTAACATTGTGATAACGTAAGAACAGGATTGACAGGAGCAGCCAAAGAAATGAGGGCTGAAGTAATGTGGTCTTTAAATTAATTCACGGTGTCCCTCAGTCTAAATCCAACCCCGTCAAAGGGTGCTCCTCAATCTGATGGAGGAATTGGGCGGGCATTAAATAGAAACATGAACAACTTGCATTTATATAGCGCCTTTGGCGTAGCTAAAACGTCCCAAGGTGCTTCACAGGAGCGGAATCAGACAAGAATTTGACACAGATCCATAAATTGTGATATTAGAATGTGTGATCAAAAGCTTGGTCAAAGAGGGAGGTTTTAAGGAGCGTCTCCAAGGAGGAAAGAGAGAGGCGGTGAGGTTTAGGGAGGGAATTCCAGAGCTTAGGGGCCGGGCGGCTGAAGGCACGGCCACCAATGGTGGAGTGATTAAAATCGGGGATGACAAAGAGGCCAGAATTGGAGGAGCGCAGAGATCTCGGGGGGTTGTAGGGCTAGAGGAGGTTACAGAGATAGGGAGGGGGGGGGCGAGGCCATGGAGGGATTTCAGGATGAAAATGTTTAAATCCGGGCGTTTGTAGCCATTGGGTTTCATTTGTGGCATCTGGTTTCAAGTCCCACCACAGATGATGAAAAATTCTATTGAAGAGGAGGCAGAATAGTTTACACAGAGAGTGGTGAGAATGTGGAACTCGCTGCCACATGTAGTGGCTGAAGCAGATTTTGTTTTTATTCATTTATGGGATGCTGGCTGTATTGATTTCTTTGTGGGTTCAATGACGAGACATTTATGAAAGAGAATGTCTTTTAATCTAAAGTCTGTTCAACTCTTTATACAGCATTTACAGGAGGCATCATGCTAGGGATCCATCTAGAACGAAACTGAAACTAAACTAAACTGCCTTGCTTGTCTCGGTCACATGACCTCTGCTGGTCAGGCACAAGCAATCAATACATGCAAACATGCTGGTAGGCATCATAATCAAACAGGCAAATACCATCTCTATTTGCTGATATCATTACATCTCCTTTTCTTAAAACAAAAGTATTTTACTTTTAACTAACAACATGTTTTCTTTGTATTAATCTGCATTTTAACTGTAACACTTAATGAACTTACATTATCATTATCATGATCAAGGTTTTTTAACCTTGCTTTGTGTGTTCACATGAAATATGTCAATACACTAGAACTTGAAGAAAGAATAAGATAACATTACTTCCTTCTATAACAATAGTCCTTAAATTTGCTCAATGAGCCTCTCAGGAGGCTTCACGCGTCTTGAGGATTTTCTGATTGATTGTCCTTGAATCTGAGTTGTTGCCTCAGATGATGTGTTCTCAGCTGTGTGATCAGGTTGTTCAATAGTATCAGTCTCTTGACCTGCTGTGGCTGGTCCCATGAGAAGATCTCGACGATTTCTTCTCAGAACAGCACCCTCATCTGTCTGAATGGTGTATGATCTTGGTTGAACTTCACTCAGGACAGTTCCCTTCTGAGTCCATGTGTTTGTTTTGTCTTTGAACCTTACTTGGTCACCAGTGTGGAGTTCAGGTAGGTTTTGTGTTCCTCTGTCATAGTAGTACTTTTGCTTTGCTTTCTGTTGCTCTTTGAACTTCCTCACTTTCTCCCCCTCTTTTGTTTTCAGGAGGTTCTCCGGGATGGGTAGGTTTGACCTTAGCCAACGTCCCATCAGGAGTTGGGCTGGTGACTTACCACACTCGAGCGGCGTTGTGCGGTATACAAGCATGCTCTGGTAGAAGTCAGTTCCACTGTCTTTTGCCTTGTACATCAGTCTTTTCACTGTGTTTGCGGGCTCTCCTGGGTCAACAGCTCTGGACAACGTGTCTGCTGTATACATCAGCTTACCCGGTGTGTACGCAACATTCAGTTCATCATAGACTGTCTCTCCTTCGCTTTCCACAACGAGGACTCTCTTTACCAGGTTCAGTCTCTCACAGGCTTTTAAACCTAGTATGGCTTGCACATCCTTTGGCACCACGATTAATGCTAGCGTGTGCTCTCTGTCCTTGTGTGTTACTTTGACAATGCATCTTCCTTTCACTGGTATATCAGTACCTGAGTATCCTGTCACTTTCACTTTGATTCCATGTATCTTTGGTCTGGGTCTAATTTTCTTAAAATCAGTCTCTGATATCACATTAACTTGTGCTCCAGTATCCAATTTAAATGGAATGTGTGTGTCATTCACTTTTAGTGTCAACATCCAGTCTCTTTTTTCTTCTTTGTTTTCAGACACAACATCTACATTGAACTCCTCTATCTCGCTTTCATCTACTGTATGGACCTTGCTTTGTTGCGCTTGGTTCTTACAGCAACGGGCATAATGGTTGTTTTTGTTGCAACTATTGCATTTTTTACCATATGCTGGACACTTTTTTGGTGGATGCTGTGTACCGCATCGACTACATGACTTTCGATTGCCCCTTTCATTTTTGTTCGCTGGCCACGCCTCTTTTTTCACATTGGCACTCTTTTTGTTAAACGGTTTGTGTCCATTCTTTCTCACTGCATCCACGTTGCAGCTACTGTCACTGAACAGCTCCTTTGCCTGCAACTTCACAGTCTCTGTAGCCCTACACAGTGCTATGGCTTTTCCCAGGTCTAGATCTTGCTCTCTTAGCAGTCTTTCCCTTAGATCATTATCTGGAATACCACATACCAGTCTGTCTTTTATCAGCGAGTCTGTCAGTCCCCCAAATTCACATGTTTTGCTTCGGTTTCTCAGTTCAGTCACATACTGATCAATAGTCTCACCCGTTTTCTGTACACATGTGAAAAATCTGTGCCCCTCAAACGTCACGTTACATTTGGGTATGCAGTAGGCCTCAAACTGTTCCATTATTTTATCTAGCTTCATTTTGTCTCCATCAGCAGCGAATGTGAAGTTATTATACACCTCCAGCGCTTCATCACCCACGACATGTAAGAACAGTGACGATTTCCTTTTATTACTTTTCTCCGATTGCCGCTAAATACAACCCTAAACGTTGTTTGAATCTCCTCCAATTTTCAGCCACATTACCTGTCAACTGAAGCGTCGCCGGTGGGAGTAAACCTTCCATTTTTCACTTCGTTAGCTATTCTCTAATGGTAAGTAACGATGTTCTCTTTTGGCTTGCTAATTTGTGGAGAGCTGATTTAACTTCAGATTTTTTCTCTTCATCTCTTTCAGCCACTTCTGACACCATGTATTGATTTCTTTGTGGGTTCAATGACGAGACATTTATGAAAGAGAATGTCTTTTAATCTAAAGTCTGTTCAACTCTTTATACAGCATTTACAGGAGACATCATGCTAGGGATCTATCTAGAACGAAACTGAAACTAAACTAAACTGCCTTGCTTGTCTCGGTCACAGGACCTCTGCTGGTCAGGCACAAGCAATCAATACATGCAAACATGCTGGTAGGCATCATAATCAAACAGGCAAATACCATCTCTATTTGCTGATATCATTACACTGGCAAGGCCAGCATTTATTGCCCATCCCTAATTGCCCTTGAGAAGGTGGTGGTGAGCCGCCTTCTTGAACCGCTGCAGTCCGTGTGGAGAAGGTACTCCCACAGTGCTGTTAGGGAGGGAGTTCCAGGATTTTGACCCAGCGACAATGAAGGATCGGCGATATACTTCCAAGTCAGGATGGTGTGTGACTTGGAGGGGAACTTGGAGGGGATGGTGTTCCCATGCGCCTGCTGCCCTTGTCCTTCTAAGTGGTAGAGGTCGCAGGTTTGGGAGATGCTGCCGAAGAAGCCTTGGCGAGTTGCTGCAGTGCATCTTGTAGATGGTACACACTGCAGCCACGGTGCGACGGTGCTGGTGGAGGGAGTGAATGTTTAAAGTGGTGGATGGGGTGCCAATCAAGCGGGCTGCTTTGTCTTGGATGGTGTCGAGCTTCTCGAGTGTTGTTGGAGCTGCACTCATCCAGGCAAGTGGAGAGTATTCCATCACACTCCTGATTTGTGCCTTGTAGATGGTGGAAAGGCTTTGGGGAGTCAGGAGGTGAGACACTCGCCACAGAATACCCAGCCTCTGACCTGCTCTTGTAGCCACAGTATTTATGTGGCTGGTCCAGTTAAGTTTCTGGTTAATGGTGAACCCCAGGATGTTGATGGTGGGGGATTCGGTGATGATAATGCCGTTGAATGTCAAGGGGCGGTGGTTAGACTCTTGCTTGTTGGAGATAGTCATTGTCTGGCACTTGTGTGGCACGAATGTTACCTGCCACTTATCAGCCCAAGCCTGAATGTCGTCCAGGTCTTGCTGCATGCGGGCATGGACTGCTTCATTATCTGAGGAGTTATGAATGGCACTGAACACTGTGCAGTCATCAGCGAACATTCCCACATCTGACCTTATGTTGGAGGGAAGGTCATTGATGAAGCAGCTGAAGATGGTTGGGCCTCGGACACTGTCCTGAGGAACTCCTGCAGCGATGTCCTGGGGCTGTGTTGATTGACCTCCAACCACCACAACCATCTTCCTTTGTGCTAGGTATGACTCCAGCCAGTGGAGCGTTTTCCCTCTGATTCCCATTGACTTCAGTTTTACTAGGGCTCCTTGATGCCACACCCGGTCAAATGCTGCCTTGATGTCAAGGGCAGTCACTCTCACCTCACCTCTGGAATTCAGCTCCTTTGTCCATGTTTGGACCAAGGCTGTAATGAGGTCGGGAGCCAAGTGGTCCTTGGTGGAACCCAAACTGGGCATCAGTAAGCAGGTTATTGGTGAGTAAGTGCCACTTGATAGCACTGTCAATGACACATTCCATCACTTTGCTGATGATTGAGAGTAGACTGATGGAGTTGTAATTGGCCGGATTGGATTTGTCCTGCTTTTTGTGGACAGGACATACCTGGGCAGTTTTCCATATTGTCGGATAAATGCCAGTGTTATAGCTGTACTGGAACAGCTTGGCTAGAGGCACGGCTAGTTCTGGAGCACAAGTCTTCAGCACGATAGCTGGGATGTTGTTGGGGCCCACAGCCTTTGCTGTATCCTGTGCGCTCAGCCGTTTCTTGATATCACATGGAGTGAATCGAATTGGCTGAAGACTGGCTTCTGATATGTTGGGGACCTCAGGAGCAGGCCGATATGGATCATCCACTCGGCGCTTCTGGCTGAAGATGGTTGCAAACGCTTCAGCCTTGTCTTTTGCACTCACGTGCTGGGCTCCGTCATCATTGAGGATGGGGATATTCATGGAGCCTCTTCCTCCTCCTCCCGTAAGTTGTTAAATGGTCCTCCACCGTTTACGACTGGATGTGGCAGGACTGCAGATTGACGTATTTAAGGTGCAGCTTGCTCTATACACGAAGGTAAAGGAAATAGAGGGATGTGGGGGGCTGGGTGGGAAGGGGTGATTAGAGTGGGTGGGAGGCTCGTGTGGAGTATTAACACCGGCACAGGCCAGTTGGGCCGAATGATCTGTTTCTGTGCAGAGTGGGTTAGACACAGACTGAATCCAGCCGAGACAGGGGGTGAAAGGACTTCTCTCCTTGCCGACTGGGCCTTGTGTTTACCTCTCAGGTTTTATGGCCAGGGGCCAGGGACGATCAACAAGCTGGAACAGGCTGGTTAGGAAGGGCGGTGGAGGCCGGGACTCATTTAAGAAACAGCGGGTGGTCAGTGCCAGACGGAACGGGCCAAAGGGCCCCCGTCACTTAAACCCATCTCCCGGGACTCTTGCGTCTGCCCCGCCGCCCACTTTTTTTAAACGGCCACTGGGATTCTTAAGAGAGAAAGCGTGTGTGGATCTCGGGGAAAGGAGGTCAGGCTAATCTTCACCGCATGGTTTCCGACAGAACCTCGCATTTACAACAAGCAGCCATTAGGCTGCATCACGGGGAAGGTGTCAGCTTTTCATAATGAAGGACATATGGCGAGCAGTCCAGGCGAGCAGGGGCTCCCGGGCTAATGAAAAGCCTTCGCAGCGCAAATTATACCAAACACAAGCAGCCTGCAATTCCACCGACCTTCGTCCGGAGAAACAGGTTCGGGATTCATCTTCTCTCTTTCCTGTTCTGAAATTGGCCTTTAATTTTTTATATTCTGCCTGCTCAGTTTTTTTAAAAGTGGGAGCTTGTGTTTTTTTTTTAATTTGTGCCGATCGCTTAACATTTGCAATATTCTGAGGTAATATCATTCCCCGCACCAGCACCGTCTACAGCTCCAGTTAATCACAGTCCGCACGGTATTTAACCCCTTCCGCTCTGGCATTTATATTTGGCAGGTTTGGCCAATTGTACTTACAGTGAAAGATAAAAAGATTCTACAGCGTCTTTCACCACCTCAGGACGTCCCAAAGCGCTTTACAGCCAATGAAGTACTTTTTGAAATGTAGTCACTGTTGTATTGTAGGAAACACGGCAGACAGTTAGTGCACAGCAAGCTCCCACAAACAGCAATATGATAGTGATCAGATAATCTGTTTTAGTGATGTTGGTTGAGGGATAAATATTGGCCCCAGGACACCGGGGAGAACTCCCCTGCTCTTCTTCGAAATAGTGGCCGTGGGATCTTTCACGTCTACCCGAGGTGGCAAACGGGGCATCAGTTTAACCTCTCATTCGAAAGATGGCGCCTCCGACAGTGCAGCACTCCCTCAGCACTGCACTGGGAGTGTCAGCCTGGATTATGTGCTCAAGTCTCTGGAGTGGGGCGTGAAACCACAACCTTCTGATCCAGAGGCGAGAGAGTGTTACCCACAGAGCCCTGGCTGGCACAGTTCTCCCACCTCACGTTGCTGACCCTCACTTGCAGCATCCGAAGCCACTCCGAGCTCGCTCGCGCCCCGCCCCCATCGGCAGCCCGTGTCAAACACACATCTCGTCACCGACTGTGAGGCTAATAAGGTTTGCTGGTGAGAATGGCAGCTGGTAAGCTGTCTGGGCAGGAGCTGTGAGCGTCTGGGCCATTGAGGGACTCCCTGATACTCGGGAGGGGGTGGGGGGGGGGTCCCCCTCTGCACATCAGAGCTGAGAGTACTCGAAAGGTCAGTCAATCAGCAATTAATGAAATGGATCGGTAATGAGCAGCCCTAGTACAGGGCAGACGGGGCCACTGAGCTTTAAGGGAGCGCTGCCTCAGAAACCCCTGTGATTGCATCAGTGATCAAACCCACAGGAGAGACCAAATGCAGATTGGGTGACCGCTTTGCAGAACACCTCCGTTCAGTCCGTAAGGGTGACCCCGAGCTTCCGGTCACCTGTCATTTCAATTCACCGCCCCATTCCCACTCGGACCTCACCGTACTCGGGCTCTTGCATTGTTCCACGGAAGCTCAACATAAACTCGAGGAACAGCACCTCATCTTCCGATTAGGCACTTTACAGCCTTCCGGACTCAATATCGAGTTCAACAATTTCAGATCATAACCTCAGCCCCTATTATATTTTTATATTTTTTATCCACACTTTTGGTTTGTGCCTTTTCCTTTTCCTCTCTCTCCCACACGGCAGCTGTCTCTCACTCTGCCAGCGCATTTCACACTTCATCTAGAGCCATCCTTTGTCTCTTTACCTGTCCTATTACCATCTCGTCTCACCTTGAATATCTCTTAATGTCTCTTCTTTCATCCCCTCCCCCATTTCCCAGCCCCCAAACTTGCTTTTTAATCTGTTTCATTTCCTGCTTTACTCTCAGTTCTGACGAAGGGTTTCGACCTGAAACGTTAACTCTGTTTCTCTCTCCACGGATGTTGCCTGGCCTGCTGAGTTTTTCCAGCGTTTTCTGTTGTTATACACAGGAGATGGAGTTCAATTGAACTCTGACAAGCCTCTTTACCCAGGAAGCGACATAGTTCATGGGGATCTGGCTCTCTGGCACCTAAAGCAAGTTAGAACTTACACTTATGTGGTCACTGGGTCTGCTTCTGGGAAAGGTGGGACTTGTACAAGTCGGACGGTTTACACCTGAACCAGAGGGGGACCAATATCCTTGTGGGGAGGTTTGCTAGCACTGCTGGGGGTGTTTAAACTAACTTGGCAGGGGGATGGGATACAGAGTGGAGCTATAGTAGGGGGTGATTTACAGCCAAATACGGAGGAAAAAACAAGTCAGCTGGGAAGGCAGAGCAAATATGTGAAGGCAAAAGGGAATATGGCAAGGCTGGAAGGCATTTATTTTAATGCAAGGAGTCTTGCAAACAAGGTGGATGAACTGAAGTTGTTGTTGAACACATGGGAGTACGATATTGTTGCTATCACGGAGACATGGTTGAGGGAGGGTCAGGACTGGCAGCTCAATATTCCGGGGTATAGAATCTTCAGGCGAGACAGAGGGGGGTGTAAAAGGGGAGGGGGTGTTGCAATATTAATTAAGGAGTCAATTACTGCTGTAAGGAGGGATGATATATTAACAGGTTCCTCTAATGAGGCCATATGGGTAGAACTTAAAAACAAAAAGGGGGCAAGCACTTTGCTGGGAGTGTACTATAGGCCCCCAAACAGTCAGGGGAGATAGAGGAACAGATATGTAGGCAAATCTCAGAGAAGTGCGAAAATAATAGGGTAATAATCGTGGGGGATTTCAACTTCCCCAATATTAATTGCGATAGTCAGAGTGTGAAAGGCTTAGAGGGTGCAGAATTCTTAAAGTGCATCCAGGAGAGCTTTTTGAGCCAACATGTAGAAAGTCCTACAAGAGAGGGGGCGGTACTGGATCTAATTCTAGGGAATGTAGCCGGGCAAGTGGTGGAAGTGTCAGTAGGAGAGCATTTTGGCGACAGTGACCATAATTCGGTGAGATTTAAGGTGGTCATGGAAAAAGACAAAGACGGCCCGGAAATAAGGGTTCTAAATTGGGGGAAGGCCGATTTTAATATGATAAGGCAGGATCTGGCCAAAGTGGACTGGGAGCAGCTACTTATAGGAAAACCCACATCAAAACAGTGGGAGACTTTCAGAAGGGAAATAGAGAGAGTACAACGCCAACATGTTCCTATAAAGGTCAAGGGTGGGACCAACAAGCAAAGGGAACCTTGGATGACAAGGGATATACAAAAATGCATTAGGAAAAAAAGGGGGGCTTTTGGCAGTTACAAAAGACTAAAGACGGAGGAAGCCCTAGAGGAGTATAAAAAGTGCAGGGGCATACTTAAAAAAGAAATTAGGAGGGCGAGGAGGGGCCATGAAATAACACTGGCGAGCAAAATAAAGGAAAATCCTAAGATGTTTTATAAGTATATTAAGGGCAAGAGGATAACCAGGGAAAGGGTAGGGCCCATTAGGGACCAAAGTGGCAATCTGTGTGTAGAGCCAGATGATGTAGGCGGGGTTTTAAATGAATTTTTTGCATCTGTGTTCACTATGGAGAAAGACGATGTAGACATAGAAATCGGGCAAGGGGACTGTGACATACTTGAACATATTAGCATCGAGAGGGAGGAGGTACTAGCGGTTTTAGCAGGCCAAAAAGTGGATAAATCCCCAGGCCCGGACGAGATGTATCCCAGGCTGTTGTATGAGGCAAAGGAGGAGATTGCAGGGGCTCTGACACAAATTTTCAGAACCTCTCTGGCCACAGGGGATGTACCAGAGGACTGGAGAACAGCTAACGTAGTACCATTATACAAGAAGAGTAGCAGGGATAAGCCAGGGAATTACAGGCCAGTGAGCCTAACATCTGTGGTACGGAAATTATTGGAAAAAATTCTGAGGGACAAAATTAGTCTCCACTTGGAGAGGCAAGGATTAATCAGGGATAGTCAGCATGGCTTTGTCAAGGGTAAATCATGTCTGACAAATCTGATTGAATTTTTCGAGGGGGTGACTAGGTGTGTGGATGAGGGAAATGCTGTGGATGTGGTTTACATGGACTTCAGCAAAGCTTTTGACAAAGTCCCGCATAGGAGACTGGTCAAGAAGGTAAGAGCCCATGGGATCCAGGGTGCCTTGGCGCGTTGGATCCTAAACTGGCTGAGTGGCAGGAGGCAGAGGGTGATGGTCGAAGGTTGCTTTTGTGACTGGAAGCCTGTGTCCAGTGGGGTACCTCAGGGATCGGTGCTGGGTCCCTTGCTGTTTGTGATCTACATAAATGATTTGGATGAGAATGTAAAAGGTATGATCAGTAAGTTCGCGGATGACACGAAAATTGGTGGGGTGGTAAATTGCGAGGAGGAAAGCCTCAGGCTACAGGACGATATAAACGGGTTGGTCAGATGGGCGGAAAAGTGGCAAATGGAATTTAACCCTGAAAAGTGCGAGGTGATGCATTTTGGACGGACAAATAAGGCAAGGGAATACACAATGAGTGGTAGGACCCTAGGAAGTACAGAGGGTCAGAGGGACCTTGGTGTACATGTACATAGATCCCTGAAGGCAGCGGAACAGGTAGATAAGGTGGTTAAAAAGGCATATGGGATACTTGCCTTCATTAGCCGAGGCATAGAATATAAGAGCAGGGAGGTTATGATGGAGCTGTACAAAACGCTGGTGAGGCCACAGCTGGAGTACTGTGTGCAGTTCTGGTCGCCTCACTATAGGAAGGATGTGATTGCTTTGGAGAGGGTGCAGAGAAGATTCACCAGGGTGTTACCTGGGATGGAGCGCCTCAGCTATGAAGAAAGACTAAACAGGCTGGGGTTGTTTTCCTTGGAGCAGAGAAGGCTGAGGGGGGACCTGATTGAGGTGTACAAAATGATGAGGGGCATAGATAGGGTAGATAAAGAGGAACTTTTCCCCTTAGTAGGGGGGTCAATAACAAGGGGGCATAGATTCAGGGTAAGGGGCAGGAGATTTAGAGGGGATTTGAGGAGGAACTTTTTCACCCAGAGGGTGGTTGGAATCTGGAACTCACTGCCTGAAAGGGTGGTAGAGGCAGGAACCCTCACAGCATTCAAGAAGCATTTGGATGAGCACTTGAAACGCCATAGCATACAAGGCTATGGACCAAATGCTGGAAAATGGGATTAGATTAGACAGGGCTTGATGGCCGGCGTGGACACGATGGGCCGAAGGGCCTCTTTCTGTGCTGTATAACTCTATGACTCTATGACTTATGTAGCACCTTTAACCACCTCGGGACGTCCCAAATCCAATGAAATACTTTAGAAGTGTGGTCACTGTTGTAATGTAGGAATCGCAGCAGCTAATTTGTGCACAGCAAGCTCCCACAAACAGCAATGTGATAATGACCAGATCATCTGTTTTTAGAGATGTTGGTTGAGAGATAAATATTGGCCTAGGACACCGGGGAGAACACCCCTGCTCTGCTTCGAAATAGTGGCCGTGGGATCTTTTATGTCCACCTGAGAAGCAGAAGGAACCTCGATTTAACGTCTCATCGAAAAGATGGCACCTGCAACAGTGCAGCGCTCCCTCAGTGCTGCCCCTCCGACAGTGCAGCGCTCCCTCAGTACAGCCCCTCCGACAGTGCAGGGCTCCCTCAGTACTGCCCCTCCGACAGTGCAGCACTCCCTCAGTACAGCCCCTCCGACAGTGCAGCACTCCCTCAGTACAGCCCCTCCGACAGTGCAGCGCTCCCTCAGTACTGCCCCTCCGACAGTGCAGCGCTCCCTCAGTACTGCCCCTCCGACAGTGCAGCGCTCCCTCAGTACTGCCCCTCCGACAGTGCAGCGCTCCCTCAGTACTGCCCCTCCGACAGTGCGGCGCTCCCTCAGTACTGCCCCTCCGACAGTGCGGCGCTCCCTCAGTACTGCCCCTCCGACAGTGCGGCGCTCCCTCAGTACTGCCCCTCCGACAGTGCGGCGCTCCCTCAGTACTGCCCCTCCGACAGTGCGGCGCTCCCTCAGTACTGCCCCTCCGACAGTGCGGCGCTCCCTCAGTACTGCCCCTCCGACAGTGCGGCGCTCCCTCAGTACTGCCCCTCCGACAGTGCGGCGCTCCCTCAGTACTGCCCCTCCGACAGTGCGGCGCTCCCTCAGTACTGCCCCTCCGACAGTGCGGCGCTCCCTCAGTACTGCCCCTCCGACAGTGCGGCGCTCCCTCAGTACTGCCCCTCCGACAGTGCGGCGCTCCCTCAGTACTGCCCCTCCGACAGTGCGGCGCTCCCTCAGTACTGCCCCTCCGACAGTGCGGCGCTCCCTCAGTACTGCCCCTCCGACAGTGCAGCGCTGCCTCAGTACTGCCCCTCCGACAGTGCAGCGCTCCCTCAGTACTGCCCCTCCGACAGTGCAGCGCTGCCTCAGTACTGAACTGGAGTGCCAGCATGGATTTTGCGCTCAAATTTGAAGTATGGATTTGAAGCCCCGATCTGCTGGCCCAGAGGCACGAGATTGCCTGAGATGATCCCGGGATGAGTGGCTTTAGTTAGGAGGAGAGCTGGGGTCTCTATCCATTAGAATAAAGAAGGTTAAGAGGTCTGATGGAGTGGTGCAACATTTCTGAGCAGTTTTGATAGGGTGAAACCGCTTCCACTGCTTGATGGGTCACTAACTAGTGGGAATAAATTTAAGATCATCAGCGATTCAGCGAAGGGGGAGGTTTGGAGAAATACAATAACAACAACAACTACTGCATTTATACGGCGCCTTTAACGTAGTAAAACGTCCCCAGGCGCTTCACAGGAGCATCATCCAACAAAATTTGACACCGGGCCACATAAGGAGATATTAAGGCAGGTGACCAAAAGCTTGGTCAGAGAGGTAGATTTTAAGGAGCGTCTTAAAGGAGGAAAGAGAGGCGGAGAGGTTTAGGGAGGGAATTCCAGAGCTTAGGGCCCAGGCAATAGAAGGTACGGCCACTGATGGTGGAGCGATTATAATCAGGGATGCTCCAGAGGGCAGAATTAGAGGAGCGCAGATATCTCAGGGGTTGTGGGGTTGGAGGAGATTACAGAGATAGGAAAGGGCGAGGCCATGGAGGGATTTGAAAACAAGGATGAGAATTTTGAAATCGAGGTGCTGCTTAACCGGGAGCCAATGTAGGTCAGCGAGCACAGGGGTGATGGGCGAACGGGACTTGGTGCGAGTTAGGACACGGGCAGCCGAGTTTTGGATGACCTCAAGTTTACGTAGGGTGGAATGTGGGAGGCCAGCCAGGAGTGCGTTGGAATGGTCAAGTCTAGAGGTAACAAAGGCATGGGTGAGGGTTTCAGCAGCGGATGAGCTGAGGCAAGGGTGGAGACGGGCGATGTTTTACACCGAGATTTGTTAGGATGTGGTATGCTTGCCCAGAAAAGTGTGGGAGCAGAATGGCTTTAAAAGTGAAGTGGATAAATATCTGAAAGAGAAAAAATTAAAAAGGTAGAGGGAAAGGGGACGGGGAATGAGACTGAGGAGAAGGCTGTTTGAGAGAGAGGACACGGGGGCGATGGTCTCCTTCTGTGCGGTAAGATTCAGGGATTCTGTGTACCTCAGCAGTGGACAGCTGCTTCAGCACAGGAGGGGAGAGCCTCTTTAATAAATCTTCTTTCTGTAAAGATGATGGTCTGTATGTTGCGTTCTGGGAGCAGTGCGGGATCTGTGTTTAGCAGCTAATTACAGAGACTGAGTGAAGGAACACCCAACCCAGGTTCACAGATTAATCGCTGTAATTAAAACACTGCTCCACAGAATCAAAGTGGTATTACACTGAAACAATCAACTTCTCTCATCCTCAGAGAAACCTGGACAGTATAAAGGGATGCTCCTTACAATCCCCATGCTTTTAAAAGCCAAGCTTGGTGTCACCGAACACCATGGGCAGGATTTTCATTTGTGCCGTGGAGTCGGGATTGGAGGCATGTGGGAGGGTTAAAATCCCGAAATCAGGGGTCCCGACCCCTTCCCGCACCCAAACCCGCCTCCATGCCAGTTTCAAAGGAGGCGGGTACCCGCCCCACACTGGGACCCGCCTCCCCGAGGCGGAAAGGGATTAGTGACAATTAACTGCCTGTTAACAGGTAGTTAACAGGTAGTTTTTAGCCTAATCCCTATTTTTAAGGTTGAAGTGTGGGATTCAAGGTTGAAGGATGTGATTGCTTTGGAGAGGGTGCAGAGAAGATTCACCAGGATGTTACCTGGGATGGAGCGCCTCAGCTATGAAGAGAGGCTGGACAGGCTGGGGTTGTTTTCCTTGGAGCAAAGAAGGCTGAGGGGGGACCTGATTGAGGTGTACAAAATGATGAGGGGCATAGATAGGGTAGATAAAGAGGAACTTTTCCCCTTAGTAGGGGGGTCAATAACAAGGGGGCATAGATTCAGGGTAAGGGGCAGGAGATTTAGAGGGGATTTGAGGAGGAACTTTTTCACCCAGAGGGTGGTTGGAATCTGGAACTCAATGCCTGAAAGGGTGGTAGAGGCAGGAACCCTCACAACATTCAAGAAGCATTTGGATGAGCACTTGAAATGCCATTGCATACAAGGCTATGGACCAAATGCTGGAAAATGGGATTAGACTGGACAGGGATGGATGGGCGGCGCGGACACGATGGGCCGAAGGGCCTCTTTCTGTGCTGTAAAACTCTATGACTCTATGACTCTATTCCCGACGGCTCCAAACCACGCCAAGTTAGAGGAGGCTGGCCGTCGGGTTGAAGGACTTGGAGGGGTCGAGATGTCGGTGTTCAGGTGAGTGATGTGTGCATGAGTGCAAAGGTAAGTGTGTTTGGTGTGTCTAAAGTGATTAAATAAGTTTTACATACCTTCGCTTATCTTTTCAGCCTTCCTTCCTTTAGGTCTCGGGAGTCTCTCATCTCACTGGCACAGAAAGCAGAATGGCTGCGAACTGTCAAAAGTGACAGCCTTCAGCTTTCTGTACAGGAGAGATTTCTAACTGAGTCTGTGGAGAAGGACTCAGATTAGAAGTAAGACCGTCAGTGTTTGACAGCTTCAAACAGCTGTGAAACACTGATATTTCATCTGTCAAAACCTCTTGACAGATGACATTTCAGTCTGTGATGTCACCTGTTGCCGGGAGGCCCTTAATTGGCCTGCTGAGCCCACCGGGTGGGCTCAACAAGGTCAATCAAGTTAAAATCGCGTGGATTGGCCACATCTCGATGGAGGCGGGACTACAACCCCGAAAGTTGTAGTCCCATAAGAACATAAGAACATAAGAAATAGGAGCAGGAGTAGGCCATACGGCCCCTCGGGCCTGCTCCGCCATTCAATAGGATCATGGCTGATCCGAACCTAGACTCACGTCCACTTCCCTGCCCTCTCCCCGTAACCCCTAATTCCCTTATCTGCCAGGAAAATGTCTATCTCCGTTTTAAATTTATTTAATGTTGCAGCTTCCACAGCTCTCTGAGGTAGCAAATTCCATAGATTTACTACCCTCTGAGTGAAGAAGTTTCTCCTCATCTCAGTTTTGAAAGGGCAGCCCCTTATTCTAAGATTATGCCCCCTAGTTCTAGTCTCACCCATCAGTGGAAACATCCTCCCCGCATCCACCCGATCAAGCCCCCTCACAATCTTATATGTTTCGATAAGATCGCCTCTCATTCTTCTGAACTCCAATGAGTAGAGGCCCAACCTACTCAACCTTTCCTCATAAGTCAACCCCCTCATCTTCGGAATCAACCGAGTGAACCTTCTCTGAACTGTCTCGAGAGCAAGTATATCTTTTCTTAAATATGGAAACCAAAACTGTATGCAGTATTCCAGGTGTGGCCTCACCAATACCCTGTACGCCTCCAACCCAACTCCCGAGTTAAATTCCTGCCCCATGTCTCGAATTATCGCACCTTCTCTGAGGCACTGAGCAAGTGCAAGGTTTCAGGACTCACCCGCTGCCTCACGACTTTCCCTCGTGTCAGACTGCACATGAGGCAAGCATTGGCTGCCCACCACAGGGTCCTGAGGCCAAGTGCCGGGCTATCCTTCTGCTGCGACCGGCCAACCCACCACAGGCTGGGGTTAGAAGCTGAGCTCCTGCAGTCTGTACGGCTCGACTCCTCACTGCTCTCACCACTTCAACCACAGTGGAGAATGACTTGCATTTCTCCAGCACCTTTCGCCACCTCAGGACGTCCCAAAGCGCTTTACAGCCAATGAAGTACTTTTTGAAGTGTGGTCACTGTTGTAATGTGTGAAACGCGGCAGCCAATTTGCGCACAGCAAGCTCCCACAAACAGCAATCTGATAATGACCAAATAATCTGTCTCAGTGATGTTGGTTGAGGGATAAATATTGGCCGGGGAGAACTCCCCTGCTCTTCTTTGAAATAGTGCCAAGGGATCTTTTATGTCCACCGGAGAGAGCAGACGGGGCCTCGGATTAACGTCTCGCTGAAAGACGGCACCTCCGACAGTGCGGCACACCCTCAGTACTACCCCTCCGACAGAGCAGCGCTCCCTCCGTACTGCCCCTCCGATAGTGCAGGGCTCGCTCAGTACTGCCCCTCCGACAGTGCAGCTCTCCCTTAGTACTGCCCCTCCGACAGTGCAGTGCTCCCTCAGTACTGCCCCTCTGACAGTGCAGCACTCCCTCAATACTGATCCTCCGACAGTGCTGCGCTCCCTCAGTACTGCCCCTCCAACAGTGCAGCGCTCCTTCAGTAGTGAGCCTCCGACAGTGCAGCTCTCCCTCAGTACTGCCCCTCCGACAGTGCAGTGCTCCCTCAATACTGACCCTCCGACAGTGCAGCACTCCCTCAGTACTGCCCCTCTGACAGTGCAGCACTCCCTCAGTACTGCCCCTCCAACAGTGCAGCACTCCCTCAGTACTACCCCTCCGACAGTGCAGCGCTCCCTCAGTATTGCCCCTCCGACAGTGCGGTGCTCCCTCAGTACTGACGCTCCGACAGTGCAGCACTCCCTCAGTGCTACCGCTCCGACAGTGCAGCGCTCCCTCAGTACTGCCCCTCCGACAGTGCAGCGCTCCCTCAATACTGACCCTCCGACAGTGCGGCGCTCCCGCAGTACTGACCCACCGACAGTGCAGCGCTCCCTCAATACTAACCCTCCGACAGTGCGGCCCTCCCTCAGTACTGCCCCTCCGACAGTGCAGCACTCCCTCAGTGCTGCCCCTCCAACAGTGCAGCACTCCCTCAGTTCTGACCCTCTGACAGTGCAGCGCTCCTGCAGTACTGCCCCTCTGACAGTGCAGCACTCCCTCAGTACTACCCCTCTGACAGTGCAACGCTCCCTCAGAACTGCCTCTCCGACAGTGCAATTCTCCCTCAGTACTGACTAGGTTTGCAAAATTCCGAGAATTTTTAAAAGAGGAAACTTTCCATAGGAATTTTCTGGAATTTATGGGAATTTTGAGAATTGATGGGAATTTTGAGTTTTTTTGCACACTGATGGTTTTTGTCTCTGACCCTTATATTATCTTTGTCATCAAAATAGACATACTGTTTCATACAAATAAAAACAGAGTTTCAAAACTTTATTTAGGTTATAATTTTGAAGTTTATTGAACTCCCATCAAAAAGACCCATCTAAAATAAAATAAAGAGAGTGTCAGCTTATTTAGCCTGTAATTTGTCCTTATTTTGTCCCTTTGAGTCTTCTACTCATGAGTCTTCTGAGTCTTCTACTCCTCATTGCTCCTCCTGATTCTCTGACTCTGGCTCTGACGTGTCCATTTCCTCCTCTGTGTCACTGTCTAGCTGTGTGGTGGACACTTCTGTATCTGGCTCAATAAGTTGTAGGTTCGCCCGGATAGCCACCAGTTTCTCCACTCTCTTGTTAGTCAGCCTGTTGTGCACCTTTGTATGCGTATTCCCAAAAAGTGACCAGTTTCGTTCAGAGGCCGCTGATGAAGGTGGGATTTGGAGTATCACCGATGCAATGGGTGACAGGGCCTCAGATGCACAAAGTCCCTTCCACCAGGTATGTGCACTGATATGCTTGCATGATTCCTATATCCCGTCCCCATTCCAAAGACCTTGCTTGGTAGAGAACTTTGCCAGACTTCCCAGAACTTTGCCCATATCCAGATCTTCTTGAATGGAAGCAGAGGAACTCTGGGCTGACTGCTGTGAGCTTTGAGTGAAGTTGTTGCTTTTGGATAAATGCTGCTGCATCTTTGTGGTATTCATGACATATGACTTTGTACAGTGTTTGCACATGTACACAGTCTTTCCATCTTTAATGCCTGGGGAAAAATGCTTCCACACATCCGATGGTAAACGTGGCATTGTTCTATGCAGAGAAATAAAGAGCATTCGTCTCTGTGTCGAACTGCGGTCGATCAGCACGATTACAACAGGGTGAGTAAATTTTTCCTGATGTTCCATGTGATGGAAGCATGACCTGTGCACGCACGACGCTACATCACCAATAGAGGGAGCTAATTGCTCATCCACTCATCCAACCAATCAGGACACATTTGTTCACAGTCATACACAAAACTTGTAATTATTAAAACAAGCCAAGTAAGAAGATAAACATATATTGATTAAGAAATTCCTTAATAATTAAGATTCCATCTCTGTCAGAAATTTTAAGGGAGGATCTGTGAAAAAAAATTAAAGAAATACAAAAAAAAACAATATTATGCTAGCAGGTGCTTCCTTGGGCAAAATTCCCAAAATTCCCAAGCTAAACTTCCCGTGGAAAATTTCCAGAAATTTACCGGAAACTTTCCACCCCTTCGCAACCCTAGTACTGACCCTCCAACAGTACAGCACTCCCTCGGTACTGCCCCTCCGACAGTGCAGTGCTCCCTCAGTACTGACCCTCTGACAGTGCAGCGCTCCCTCAGTACTGCCCCTTCAAAAGTGCAGCGCTCCCTCAGTACTGACCCTCTGACAGTGCAGTGCTCCCTCAGTACTGCCCCTCCGACAGTGCGGTGCTCCCTTAGTACTGCCCCTTCGACAGTGCAGTGTTCCATCAGTACTGCCCCTCCGACAGTGCGGTGCTCCCTCAGTACTGCCCCTCCGACAATGCGGTGCTCCCTCAGTACTGCCCCTCCAACAATGCAGCGCTCCCACAGTACTGCCCCTCGGACAATGCAGCGCTCCCTCAGTACTGCCCCTCTGACAGTACAGCACTCCCTCAGTACTGCGCCTCCGACAGTGCAGTGCTCCCCTCAGTACTAACCCTCCAACAGTGCAGCACTCCCTCAGTACTGATCCTCCGACAGTGCAGCGCTCCCTCAGTACTGCCCCTCCGACAGTGCAGCACTCCCTCAGTACTGCCCCTCCGACAGTGCAGCGTCCCTCAGTACTGCCCCTCTGACAGTGCAGCTCTCCCTCAATACTGCCCCACCGACAGGGCAGCGCTCCCTCAGTACTGTCCCTCCGACAGTGCAGCGCTCCCTCAGTACTGTCCCTCCGACAGTGCAGCGCTCCCTCAGTACTGCCCCTCCGACAGTGCAGCACTCCCTCAGTACTGCCCCTCCGACAGTGCGGCGCTCCTTCAGTACTGCCCCTTCGCCAGTGAGGTGCTCCCTCAGTACTGTCCCTCTGACAATACAACACTCCCTCAGTACTGCCCCTCTGACAGTACAACACTCCCTCAGTACTGCGCCTCCGACAGTGCGGTGCTCCCTCAGTACTGCCCCTCCGACAATGCAGCACTCCCTTAGTACTGCCCCTCGGACAATGCAGCTCTCCCTCAGTACTGCCCCTCTGACAGTACAACACTCCCTCAGTACTGTCCCTCCGACAGTGCAGCGCTCCCTCAGTACTGTCCCTCCGACAGTGCAGCGCTCCCTCAGTACTGCCCCTCCGACAGTGCAGCACTCCCTCAGTACTGCCCCTCCGACAGTGCGGCGCTCCTTCAGTACTGCCCCTTCGACAGTGAGGTGCTCCCTCAGTACTGTCCCTCTGACAGTACAACACTCCCTCAGTACTGCGCCTCCGACAGTGCAGCGCTCCCTCAGTACTGCCCCTCCGACAGTGCAGCACTCCCTCAGTACTGCCCCTCCGACAGTGCAGCACTCACTCAGTAATGCCCCTCCGACAGTACGGTGCTCCCTCAGTACTGCCCCTCCGACAGTGCAGCACTCCCTCAGTACTGCCCCTCCGACAGTGCAGCACTCCCTCAGTACTGACCCTCTGACAGTGCAGCGCTCCCTCAGTACTGCCCCTCCGACAGTGCGGTTCTCCCTCAGTACTGCCCTTTCGACAGTGAGGTGCTCCCTCAGTACTGCCCCTCCAGCAGTGCACTGCTCCCTCAGTACTGCCACTCCGACAGTGCGGTGCTCCCTCAGTACTGCCCCTCCGACAATGCAGCGCTCCCTCAGTACTGCCCCTCTGACAGTACAGCACTCCCTCAGTACTGCGCCTCCGACAGTGCAGTGCTCCCTCAGTACTAACCCTCCAACAGTGCAGCACTCCCTCAGTACTGATCCTCCGACAGTGCAGCGCTCCCTCAGTACTGCCCCTCCGACAGTGCAGCACTCCCTCAGTACTGCCCCTCCGACAGTGCAGCGTCCCTCAGTACTGCCCCTCTGACAGTGCAGCTCTCCCTCAATACTGCCCCACCGACAGGGCAGCGCTCCCTCAGTACTGTCCCTCCGACAGTGCAGCGCTCCCTCAGTACTGTCCCTCCAACAGTGCAGCGCTCCCTCAGTACTGCCCCTCCGACAGTGCAGCACTCCCTCAGTACTGCCCCTCCGACAGTGCAGCGCTCCTTCAGTACTGCCCCTTCGACAGTGAGGTGCTCCCTCAGTACTGTCCCTCTGACAGTACAACACTCCCCTCAGTACTGCGCCTCCAACAGTGCAGTGCTCCCTCAGTACTGCCCTCCGACAGTGCAGCACTGCCTCAGTACTGCCCCTCCGACAGTGCAGCACTCACTCAGTAATGCCCCTCCGACAGTACGGTGTTCCCTCAGTACTGCCCCTCCGACAGTGCAGCACTCCCTCAGTACTGCCCCTCCCACAGTGCGGCACTCCCTCAGTACTGACCCTCTGACAGTGCAGCGCTCCCTCAGTACTGCCCCTCCGACAGTGCGGTTCTCCCTCAGTACTGCCTTTCGACAGTGAGGTGCTCCCTCAGTACTGCCCCTCCAGCAGTGCGCTGCTCCCTCAGTACTGCCACTCCGACAGTGCGGTGCTCCCTCAGTACTGCCCCTCCGACAATGCAGCAGTCCCTTAGTACTGCCCCTCGGACAATGCAGCTCTCCCTCAGTACTGCCCCTCTGACAGTACAACACTCCCTCAGTACTGCGCCTCCGACAGTGCAGCGCTCCCTCAGAACTGCCCCTCCGACAGTGCAGCGCTCTCTCAGTACTGTCCCTCCGACAGTGCAGCGCTCCCTCAGTACTGCCCCTCCGACAGTGCAGCACTCCCTCAGTACTGCTCCTCCGACAGTGCGGCGCTCCTTCAGTACTGCCCCTTCGACAGTGAGGTGCTCCCTCAGTACTGTCCCTCTGACAGTACAACACTCCCTCAGTACTGCGCCTCCGACAGTGCAGCGCTCCCTCAGTACTGCCCCTCCGACAGTGCAGCACTCACTCAGTAATGCCCCTCCGACAGTACGGTGCTCCCTCAGTACTGCCCCTCCGACAGTGCAGCACTCCCTCAGTACTGTCCCTCCGACAGTGCAGCACTCCCTCAGTACTGACCCTCTGACAGTGCAGCGCTCCCTCAGTACTGCCCCTCCGACAGTGCGGTTCTCCCTCAGTACTGCCCTTTCGACAGTGAGGTGCTCCCTCAGCACTGCCCCTCCAGCAGTGCGCTGCTCCCTCAGTACTGCCCCTCCGACAATGCAGCACTCCCTTAGTACTGCCCCTCGGACAATGCAGCTCTCCCTCAGTACTGCCCCTCTGACAGTACAACACTCCCTCAGTACTGCGCCTCCGACAGTGCAGCGCTCCCTCAGAACTGCCCCTCCGACAGTGCAGCGCTCTCTCGGTACTGTCCCTCCGACAGTGCAGCACTCCCTCAGTACTGCCCCTCCAACAGTGCAGCGCTCCCTCAGTACTGACCCTCCGACAGTGCAGCACTACCCTCAGTACTGCCCCTCCGACAGTGCAGCACTCCCTCAGTACTGCCCCTCCGACAGTGCAGCGCTCCCTCAGTACTGCACTGGGAGTGTCAGCCTGGATTTTGTGGTAGTTGAGAGAAGAATGTTGGCCAGGGAATTTATCCAGTGACTCTTCCTGGTGGGTAACGTGCATGTTGCATGCTGAAGATCGCAGACGCTTTCAATGGTTCCCCACCCCCGCCACCCGCCCCCCGCCACCCACTCCCGAGACTCATTTACAGCTGAACTGGCCTCCAGCCTGTGGGAGGAGAGCTGATAAAAAGCACCACAATAGGATGTGTCCTTCCTGCAAAATGAGTTCAGGCAGCAGGCAACCGCCAGTGAAAGGCAGAGCGAATGACCGGGAGAATCTGGTAACGGTCTGTCAGGAGGGAATGATCCCGTGTGTAATCAGCGGAGACACAGCCTCCCCTTTCCGATACGTTCCGGATAATCTCTTCTTCTCTGAGGGCGGGATAAGGACTGGGGATTAAGGGATTGTTTTCATACTCATTAGAGGCTGTCTGGGAGAGCTCAATGTATTTCCAAGGAGGAGGGGTAGAGAGGGGAGCGAGGGAGAGCGAGGGGGAGAGGGAGGGGGACGGAGAGAGCGAGAGGGAGGGGAGAATGAGGGGGAGGGGAGAGCGAGGGGGGAGGCGGAGAGGGAGGGGGAGGGGAGAGAGCGAGAGGGGAGAGGAGAATGAGGGGGAGGGGAGAGTGAGGGGGAGGGGAGAGGGAGAGAGAGGGGAGAGGGAGGGGAGAGGGAGAGGGAGAGAGGAGAGGAGGGGAGAGATGAGGAGGGAGGGGAGAGCGAGGGGGGGAGGGGAGAGAGGGAGGGGGAGGGGAGAGAGAGCGAGAGGGGAGGGGAGAATGAGGAGGGGAGGGGAGAGCGAGGGGGAGGCGGAGAGGGAGGGGGAG